>NC_138769.1:31802754-32030254 GCF_965119305.1 Pelophylax lessonae | reverse complement strand
CCCCCTCTGACACTTCAGGGTCCTCTCACTAGGCACCCCTCTACACTTCAGGGTCCTCTCACTAGGAACCCCCTCTACACTTCAGGGTCCTCTCACTAGGCACCCCCTCTGACACTTCAGGGTCCTCTCACTAGGCACCCCCTCTGACACTTCAGGGTCCTCTCACTAGGCACCCCCTCTACACTTCAGGGTCCTCTCACTAGGCACCCCCTCTACACTTCAGGGTCCTCTCACTAGGCACCCCCTCTGACACTTCAGGGTCCTCTCACTATGCACCCCATTTACCGCTAGCCTGCTCCTGGATCCCTTGAACCTTCAGCGGAGTGGTCCCCTCTCACTACGCAGACCCCCAGGGGCAGTTTGCAGTACTCACGAACTGGGAATGCTTTCCTGAAACTCGTCCCCTCTCAACTCGGCACACTGGATCCTCTCTGCAGCTCAGCTCAGCTCTCTCTGTATCCTCAGGCAAGCCGCCTGAGACACCCAATCCTTCTGACAGGAGGAGAGACAGCCGTACTCTCCCTCCTGGGACTCTGCTTCCCGCCAAAGACCCCGTGTCATGCGTTCCCCTCAAACTTATACCCACTCCCAGAATCCTGTGCGGCAGAATCTGCCTTTCTGGGGTAGATGCAGGCCTGGATGTGCCACTGATTGGGTTTCCTCCACTGCCCAACGAGAACTCTCCTCATGGAGCCAGTGGGGAGACTCCTCAGTCTCAATAGCAACCTGGGAGACATGACAGCCCAGCTGAAAACATGACCCTGCTGTTAGGCAGCCAAGGCCCACTATACTGTGCCTAGCACCTACCTTGTAGGGTGCTACACTTACATTTTTAACTAGTAATGGCAGTGATCAGGGATTTTTAGCAGGACTGTGACATTGCGGCAGAAAAATCGGACATCTAGCTGACACTTTTTGGGGACCAGTGACACTAAAACAGTGATCAGTGCTAAAAAAAAAAAAAAAATGCACTGTACTAATGACACTGGCAGGGAAGGGGTTAATATCAGGGGTGATCAAAGGGTTAAGTGTGTCCCTAGAGGGTGCTTACTAATTGTAGGGGGGTAGCACTGATTGGGTGAAGACAGAGATCCGGGTTCCTAGCAGGAACACAAGATCTCTATCTTGTCCTCTTGCAGAAAGGCGATCTGACACCTCGGTGATAGTGCAAACGTCTTACCTACTTCTTACCTACCCTCTACTTCTGGTAAGAAGTTTGCACTACCACCGAGGTGTCACCTCACTTGATTTCATTTGTTCACGTGTGGAAAGTGCCGATTCACCAATAAGGCTCACTGTTTAGTGTTATCTGGTAAGAGGCTATTTCTTCTATTTCACCCTCACATATCGGTCTAAGATTAGCAAGATTGAAGATCCACTATTGATGGAAGCTTGATCTTTGGCTATTTGAGATTATCTGGATCAATTGGAGGACTTTATATATATTTTTTTTTCACGATTGTTATAAATTATATGTTTTTGCATAAAGAATATGGTTACATATGGTTTTTCACACTGTATGAAGATCACCATAATATTTGGGTCATCCCAGATGTCATATGTTTAATATTTATGATTGTGTTGAGTGCACTTTACCTTTTTTCACATAAGGATGTTTTTGCCTGCATGGGGTGCACAGGTGTAATTTTCCAAAATGTTTAATTATTTTTAGGAAATTTACAGTGCAAGTACAAATTCTCATATAAAAAGCAGTGCACATGTGTTCTGTGTGAGTGCGTGTCCCCAAACCCACAATGCCTGTGTTTGGGGATATGCACCCACATGGCTGTCATATTGAGCAGAGGCTGTGGCCATGCAGCCATGGCGTTCCATTAGCAATGAGTGTGTCTGCCTGCAAGCAGATGCACAAAATATCTTAGCATCCCATGCAGGAAAAAATGTCTCTACGCATAGGTGTACACTTGGGAACACCTGTGTGAATGAGCCCTATGGGCCTCCCAATGCACCTGTGTGAATGAGCCCTATGGACCTCCTAATGCAACTGATATGAATGAGACCTATGGGCTTCCCAATGCACCTGTATGAATGAGCCCTATGGGCCTCCCAATTCACCTGTGTGAATGAGCCCTATGGGCCTCCCAATGCACCTGTATGAATGAGCACTATGGGCCTCCCAATTCACCTGTGTGAATGAGCCCTATGGGCCTCCAAATGCATTTGTATTAATGAGCCTTTGGGCCTCCCAATGCACCTCTGTGAATGAGCCCTATGGGCATCCCAATACATCTGAATGAATGAGCCACATGGGCCTCCCAATGCACCTGTGTGAATGAGCACTATGGGCCTCCCAATGCACATGTATGAATGAGCCCTATAAGCCTCCCAATGCACCTGTGTGAATGAACTCTATAGGCCTCCTAATAAACCTGGGTGAATGAGCCCTATGGACCTCCAATAAACCTGTATGAATGAGCCCTAAGGGCATCCCAATGCACCTGTGGGAATGAGCCCTATAGGCCTCCCAACGCACCTCTGTGGATGATCCCCATGTGCCTCCCAATGCACCTGTGTTAATGAACCCCATGTGTCTCCCAATGGACCTGTATGAATGATCCCTATGTGCGTCCCAATGCACCTGTAGGAATGAGCTCTATGGGCCACCCAATGCGTCTGTATAAATGAGCCCTATGTTCATCCCAATGCACCTGTGTGAATGAGGCATATGGGCCTCCCTATGTACATGTATGAATGAGCCTTATGGGCTTTCCAATACACCTGTGGGAATGAACTCTATAAGCGTCCCAATACACCTCTGTGAATGAGCCCCATGCGTGTCCCAATGCATCTGTCTGAATGAGCCCTAAAGGCAGTGGCGTAGCGTGGGGGGTGCAGGGGGGGCCGGCCGCACCGGGCGCAACATTTGGGGGGGGCACATCCGCAGTGTCACTCTGTCTGTCTGACTCTGACATACACAGTTCACACACTGTCTGCGGCTGCCTCCATCTTTAGGCTGGGAGATGTCCAGCGCAGCCGCCCTATGGCTGAAAATGGCGGGTCGGGCGGGGCTGGACTGTGCCTCACCTGTCCATTGGTGTAGGGTGGGGTGGCGTTGCAAGCTAAGCCCCACCTATACCGACTCTCCTCACTGCTCAGTCAGTTTAGCAGCGAGTGAGTCAGCAGCCTGGCGCTGTCACAGAGTGGGTTTTTTTTTAATCACCTGATTAGAGCCAGAGGCTCTAATATACTTCAAAAAAGGGTGGCCCTGGGGCGCAGAGCAGTGCGCCCTGAGCCCACCCATTGTGTGACAATAGCGAATGAAAATTCGCTATTGTCACACGGATCCTCCTCCTTGCCAATCAGGAAGCGGGTCCGAGACCCGCTTCCTGATTGGCTGAAAGGCGAACGCATGCCATTGGCCAAGGAGGAGGTGGGAGGACTCGAGGAGATGCGGGGAACTGAGGAGAAGCCGCCTCTGCAGGTAAGTCTCTCTGCATTGAAAGGGGGGCACGATGATCTCTCTGCATTGAAAGGGGGCACGCTGGTCATTCTGCATTGAAAATGGGGCACGCTGGTCATTCTGCATTGAACGGGGGCTCGCTGGTATCTCTGCATTGAAAGGGGGCACGCTGGTCATTCTGCATTGAAAGGGGGCACGCTGGTCTCTCTGCAATGAAAGGGGGCATGCTGGTCTCTCTGCAATGAAAGGGGGCATGCTGGTCTCTCTGCAATGAAAGGGGGCGCGCTGGTCTCTCTGCAATGAAAGGGGGCACGCTGGTCATTCTGCATTTGAAAGGGGGCACGCTGGTCATTCTGCATTGAATGGGGGCTCGCTGGTCTCTCTGCATTGAAAGGGGGCACGCTGGTCATTCTGCATTGAAAGGGGGCACACTGGTCACTCTGCATTGAAAGGGGGCACGCTGGTCACTCTGCATTGAAAGGGGGCACGCTGGTCACTCTGCATTGAATGGGGGCACGCTGGTCTCTCAGCATTGAATGGGGGCACGCTGGTCTCTCTGCATTGAAAGGGGGCACGCTGGTCTCTCTGCATTGAAAGTTGGCACTCTGGTCATTCTGCATTGAAAGGGGGCACGCTGGTCATTCTGCATTGAAAGGGGGCACGCTGGTCTCTCTGCATTGAAAGGGGGCACGCTGGTCATTCTGCATTAAAAGGGGGCACGGCACGCTGGTCTCTCTGCATTGAAAGGGGGTACGTTGGTCATTCTGCATTGAAAGGGGGCACGCTGGTCACTCTGCATTGAAATGGGACACGCTGGTCATTCAAACTTGTATTTAGATGCATTTTACTTTAATTACATCAGTATTTTCATAACAAACAGTACATGGGCTTAGGGGGTAAGGGTTTCTTTAACTAATCTAGTGGAAGAGACTCAAATGCTAAAATCCCGTGGGTTAGAGGGCGCAAATTACTTGCCTTGCCCCGGGTGCTGACAACCCATGCTACGCCACTGCCTATAGGCCTCCCAATAAACCTGTGTAAATGAGCCCTATGGGTGTCCCAATGCACCTGTATGAATGAGCCCTATGGGCGTCCCAATGCACCTGTGGGAATGAGCCCTATGAGCCTCCCAATGCACCTGTGGGAATGAGCCCTATGGGCCTCCCAATGCACCTGTGAGAATGAGCCCTATGGGCCCCCAATGCACCTGTGTGAATGAGTCCTATAGGCCTCCAAATGCACCTGTATGAATGAGCCCCATGGGTGTCCCAATGCACCTGTGTTAATGAGCCCTATGGGCCCCCCAATGCACCTGTGTTAATGAGCCCTATGGGCCCCCCAATGCACCTGTGGGAATGCCCCTTATGGACCCCCAATGCACCTGTGTGAATGAGCCCCATGTGCCTCCCAATGGACCTGTATGAATAAGTCCTATGGGCTTCTCAATGCACATGTATGAATGAGCTATGGCCTATGGGGCACCTGTATGAGTAAGCCCAAACGGTCTGTGAAAAAAAAAAAAAGATACAATAGCTACATTAGACTGTATTCACACCTGTGCACTTCCTAAACGTACGCCTAAATGCACAAAAACAAACCTTTGAAAACGTCATCTGTGACGAAACGTCGTAAGGACACGGCGTACTGATGTCATCTGACTGCGACTAGGAAGTGCGGATGAGCGGAGTCGTCCGGCCGGCGGCTATACCATCAATGTTCTGTACTTCCTGACTTATTGTGAGTTTTATTTGTTTATTTTTAATAAAATTTAAAGCGGTTTTACACTATGGAAGCTGTTCTCTTTTTATGGCGGTGATTACCTTGTGGCCATCTTTTGGAGTAATCTGGGTTAGAACTTGCTTCATTACAAGCGTCTCTATCCATGGAGTCTGGTCTATCTACAGGCGTTTATATCATCTACATTTGGTAAGAGGTGATTTCTACTGATGAAGGCTAGCACTAGTTCTGAAGTGTTACACGTGACTGCCTTGATACACTTTGGCTTGTTTAAAACGTTTATTTGGTAAGAGGCGATTTCAGCTGGTGAAGGATAAGCACGGAAGTTAAAGTGTTTTATGTTATTACTCCCATTCACTTTGGCGTTTTTACTGCTTTCACATGGTAAGAGGCGATTTCAGCTGGTGAAGGATAGCACTGATTCTTGATTGATATATGCGATTGCCCTTACTCACTTTGGTAAGGGGTACCTTTAGGTGTCCTATTGCATGGGATTTACTTCTTTTTTCTTTTCAATATAATTTCTTTTTTTCTATCAGTTTGTGAGCATTCACATTGGTGGTGGTTATATCAACACAACTTAATTTTTTGAGCTAACCATTGAATGATCACATTGGTGTTACAAGTCACATAAAATCATTTGTTGGGTTTTACGCTATTGCGGTTTTTATTTAATTTCATGATTCAACGACCACTGAATCACCACGAGCTTACTGGTTCCGGCCTTCCATCAAGGGGACAAGATTCATTACAGAGAACCTGCATTTAAATTTACCTTTTCTGGTAAGCATACATCCATAAGGAGCCAGGTCTGAAAACTGAGGATCACACCAATTTATGGACTTATATGGACTTTAATTTTCCATTATTCACTTTTAGTGCGACTTGATATATAATTATTTCACTGGGGTGTGGTCACACTTGAAGTTGCAGCTTTTTAATTTGATCTCCATTAGCGCGGTTATTATTTCAATTTTTTACACCTATATGTGTGTATGTGTATAAATACATATAAGTGTGTGTGTATATATACCCCTACACAGAAGTTCAGATGTCATGCCTGCCTCCAAAGACGCCCAAAAAAAGCCCAAAAAAACGCTTGCTACAAAAACGCCCAGGTGTGTTGTTGCAAGCGTTTTTTTTGGGCATTTTTTGGGCGTCTTTGGAGGCAGGCATAACATCTGAACTTCTGTATAGGGGTATATATAAACACACACTTATATGTATTTATACACATACACACATATAGGTGTGATAGGAGCGAAGTCCTATGCCTGCTAATTATTTCATTAGCGCAGGCATAGGGTTCTGCTACTTTCACACCTATATATGTGTATATATACATACATGTGTGTGTATATATACCCCTACACAGAAGTTCAGATGTCATGCCTGCCTCCAAAGACGTCCACAAAAAAGCCCAAAAAACGCCTGCAACAAAACGGCTGGGTGTGAAAGGAGCGAAGCCACTATCCTGTTCTACTGCAATTCTAATACAAACAAACTTTTTTCTATGGTGGTCACCCTGACATGGAAGGGTTTGGTCACCCTGCCATAGCAGTCAGAGTCAGTTAACCCTACACTACACTATGGTCACCCTGACACTTAACACTTTCCCTACAGAAACTATATTTTTGAATCTAACTATAGTGGAAAATAGTACCCTAACTACACTAGATATCCCTTTCCTCACACTAATAATTGCTTAATGACACTTTGAAGCAGGAGTAACAGAGCTGCTTCCACTCTCTTCCACAGCCCCTGTATACAGTGCTAGAGATTTGGCGGGGCTATGTTATATACTGGGGGGCGTATTCACTACTGATTGGCCTCTGGACCCCCTAGTCACTCCAATCACATTCCTAGCATCCTCCTGCCCCCTCAATTGGCTTTTACTGATGGTTCTGGTCCAATCACGGCTTTTAAAGCCCAGTTCCTGTCCCATTGCATTTTGGTCGGTTCTGGTTGCCGAATTCCAAACTTTTTCAGCAAAAAGTTTGAAATTCGGCCGAATTTCGAACAGTCAATGTTCGGGTTGAACCGATGGTCGACCCGAACTGTTCGATCATCCCTATTCATTAGCACACTTAACAATAGGTGAATGGAAAACCACCTCAGACAAAAGCAACATCGTTAGACAGTCAGTCTCCACATCGAACTTCCTGGAATGACCATATTAGGAGTTGTACTTCCTGGTCATGGACCTCATACTGTACAGGGAATAAAATCTTCATATTTCAAGAGAGACATCATTCCTGAATATCACTGTCCCATTTGGAGCCATCCAAACCATATCCCCAGTGCCCCCCAGTTTCCTGGTCACCCTGCGCCCCAAGTGACTCCCGTCATACTCAGAATACAGTGTACCTAAGAAAGCTCATTCAAATATATTTCACAGCTAAGGGCAAAGTGATACAGCGGCCTAGCCGTGACTAGCGTTACTCAGCGTCACTCAGCGATGCTCAGCATTTTCAAGTCGTCCCAGTCTATTGTGCATAGTGTATAAAGTTGGAGTATCCCATTCATTCCCTTCTCCTATCCAAGTTCCAAATAAAAACACTAAAACCAAAGCTACTGGACTGTTTCCTGACTGAGCTAAAACACTTGGGAAAAATGTCAAACTGTCATGTTGTTGCAAATGGTAACCCAGGGGAACCCGTAACCAGCAGCTCCCAAGGGAATAGTGCTACATGCGCATGCACAAAATTCATTGAAACGGTGAGGTAGACGTAATTTCTTGGTTCATTCCTTGTCTGGCTCCTGGGCAGTGGAATGCACGCTGGCTTAGGCGGACGCTAGTGTTGGGGCATCTACACTGGACCAGAGACTATGCTTGGCGAAGTGTAACAGATGTAAATGTGAGTGCATATGCAAACTTTTTTTTAGATTTTGTTCCTACAATAAAAGGTATCACGCTATATATTCTCTGTTGGGGTACTTTTTTTTATGGCACACAAGTCACACTGGGACCTACGAGAAGAGGAGGAGGAACAGCTGTGGGGATGATTGCAGATACATTCATATACATAAAGGCCGGTTGTTTTAGATGATCTGGTGAGTGCATATATTGCAGCATGTGGTGGATCACGTTGTGTTGGTGACAGTAGCGGCTGGTGCTCAAAATTCTGGAGGGGGGGGGGGGCGCAAACAGAAAAATGTAATAGGCATTGCTTTGCAGCAAAAAACGCTGTAAAAAATTGTGTGACTTTGAGGTCGCAAAAGTATGAAAGGGGCCTTCAGTAATTAAGGTATAGTGTGCTCCCTTTCAATGCAGAGAGACCAGCGTGCCCCCTTTCAATGCAGAGAGACCAGCATGCCCCCTTTCAATGCAGAGAGACCAGCATGCCCCCTTTCAATGCACAGTGACCCCCCTTTCAATGCACAGTGACCAGCGTGCCCCCTTTCAATGCACAGTAACCAGTGTGCCCCTTTCAAAACAGTGACCAGCGTGCCCCCTTCAAAACAGTGACCAGCGTACATGCCCCCTTCAATGCAGTGACCAGCGTACATGCCCCCTTTCAATGCAGAGATCAGCGTGCGTACCCCCTTCAATGCAGTGACCAGCATACATTCCCCCAATGCAGAGATCAGCGTGCGTGCCCCCTTCAATGCAGTGACCAGCGTACATGCCCCCGTTCAATGCAGTGACCAGCATACATTCCCCCAATGCAGAGATAAGCGTGCGTGCCCCCTTACTTACCTGGAGCAGCAGCAGCGGCGACGGGCGGCTTCTCCTCAGTCCCCCGGCGCGGCTTCTCCTCAGTCCCGGTGCCGCGTCTCCTCCAGTCCTCCCGCTCCCGCCTCCTCCTCGGACAATGGCATGGGGTTTGCCTTGTGGCCAATCAGGAAGCGCATATCGGACGCACTTCCTGATTGGCCAGGAGGAGGATCGGTGTGACAATAGCGAATTTTCATTCTCTATTGTCATACAATGGGTGGGCTCGGGGCGCACTGCTCTGCGCCCCGGCTCCACCCTTTGCATCAAGCTATTAGAGCCTCTGGCTCTAATCAGGTGATTTAAAAAAAAAATCCCATTAAGCTCCATGTGCCCGGCGCCCCTGCATGCAGATTAGGGGGCCGGACGCATGGATGGACGGGCGGCTGAAGCACAATACACCGGCCGCCACTGGTTGGTGATTTAGAGGAGGTTCCTGGTCAACATTATACTGCATTTTCTCTGGTGATTGGACTTACACAGTATGGATTTATAGAATTCACCCAAGGATCTGCACTATATGGACCTTTGATCACTTTGTATATGATTGCATTTATGACCATTGGTGTAGGGTTTACTGGATATGGAAGAGTGCTTATGGTGACGGTGGCGGGGTGCAAGGTCCTTATTAGGTTCATATGGGCACAAAAGGTGTGGTGTAGAGTCCTGTCTGAGGTACAGCTCCCAGTTGGTGTAGGTACATGCGAGTTGTCTCTGAGTCTGTGTTTTTGCGGCTGGAGGCCTGACAAGTGATTCACAGGTACTGTCGTTGATTTGATGCCTATTAGGACCTTGTGGCTCCAATTGTATTTCATACACTGTGTGTTCAGGTTATGATGTTATTGATCAGTATTTTTTTGTTATTTATAATTTTGGTTATTTAAAAGGCTGCTATAGCCAATTTAACTCCAACCGTTTGTGGTGTGGTTATTTATTGGAAGGGATCGTGTTTTATTGGTATATAAGTTAAGTACAAGCCATATTTTATACCTTAGTCATGAAGTGCAACATAATTACCAGCTACACCCATTGCATATAGCTGTGTGAGAGAGAATCAGATTTCAGCTCCATGCTGTGAAGAGCAGAGGAGGAGATCTTGCTGTCTGTGCTCAGCTTTTGTATGTACAGTGCAAGGATGGGAGCTATGCTTAATGCCCTGCCAGCGGTGACCCCTGTCCTCTTTCCTGTGAGCGTTGACCCCTATCCTCTTTCCTGCCAGTAGTGACCCTTGTTCTCTTTCCTGCCAGAGGTGACCCCTGTCCTCTTTCCTGCCAGAGGTGACCCCTGTGTTCTCCGTTTGTAAGCGGTGACCCGTGTCCTCTCTCCTGCTAGCGGTGACCCTGTGCTCTCTCTTTCGAGTTGTGACCCTGTGCTCTCTCTTTCGAGTTGTGACCCCTGTGCTCTGCCCTTCAAGCAGTGACCCCTGTGCTTGGCCCTTCAAGCAGTGACCCCTGTGCTCTGCCCTTCAAGCAGTGACCCCTGTGCTCTGCCCTTTAAGCAGTGACCCCTGTGCTCTGCCCTTCAAGCAGTGACCCCTGTGCTCTGCCCTTCAAGCAGTGACCCCTATGCTCTCTCTTTCCAGCGGTGACCCCTGTGCTCTCTCCTTCAAGCAGTGACCCCTGTGCTCTCTCCTTCAAGCAGTGACCCCTGTGCTCTCTCCTTCAAGCAGTGACCCCTGTGCTCTGCACTTCAAGCAGTGACCCCTGTGCACTGCCCTTCAAGCAGTGACCCCTGTGCTCTGCCCTTCAAGCAGTGACCCCTGTCCTCTCTCTTTCCAGCAGTGACCCCTGTGCTCTCTCCTTCAACAGTGACCCCTGTGCTCTGCCCTTCAAGCAGTGACCCCTGTCCTCTCTCTTTCCAGCAGTGACCCCTGTGCTCTCTCCTTCAAGCAGTGACCCCTGTGCTCTGCACTTCAAGCAGTGACCCCTGTGCACTGCCCTTCAAGCAGTGACCCCTGTGCTCTGCCCTTCAAGCAGTGACCCCTGTCCTCTCTCTTTCCAGCGGTGACCCCTGTCCTCTCTCTTTCCAGCGGTGACACCTGTCGTCTCTCCTGCCAGAGGTGACCATTCCCCTTTGCCCCTCCCACTGCTAATAGTTTGACTTTACCCATTTTTTGCGCAGGTAACATGCCTTCTTTGCTATCCCTAATTGTCAAGTTCTAAAGTTGGGAGGCATGATACTGTTTACAGCAGCTGGATGGAGACTTCCCATCATGCAAAATTGAGTCAGGTTGAGCGCTCAGCCATTCTCAGGACACCTTGTATTTTATTAACGAATACAAAGCTTCCTCTGATTGACTAAGGTGGGTGGAAAATGTTACAATCTCCACCTCAGCTAGTTTCATTTGTGCCATACTCTGGGTACCCAAGCCTGAACCCCCCCCCCTCCCCCCCAGGAAAAAAAAAATGATCTATGGCCTTGTAAGCTGCAATATAATAAATGCTTGCTTTTGGGTTTATTACTGCTTTAACCGCTTAAACAACGCCCCATGTACAAGGGCAGGGCGGCCCTTAAGCGCAAAATCATGTGCCTGTGATTCCTCTCTTCGGGTCTGGGGCGCACGTGCCATTTGAACCCTGCTCCCGCTGTGATTGGACACACCCAAAGCCAATCAGCTGGTCCAGCTGACCCGATGTCCGGCAGAAACTTGGCGATCATTCCGAGAGAGGCAGAACGGCGGTCCACCTATCCAAACAAGACAGATCGCCGTTCTGCTAGTAGGGAAGACAGAGATTTTGTGTTTCTGCTAAACAAGAACACAGATCTCTAGCATTAAACCATCCCTCACACTGTAAGAAAGCACTCCCAGGGAACACATTTAACCCTTTAATCGCCCTTGATGTTAACCCCTTCCCTGCCAGTGTCATTAGTACAGTGACAGTGCATATATTTAGCACTGGTCCCTAAAAAGTTTCAGATTTGTCCGTCGCAATGTCGCATTCCCGCTAAACATCGCTGATCGCCACCATTACTAGTAAAAAAATAATAAAAAAAATAAAAAGTATAAAAATCTATCCCATAGTTTGTAGATGCAATACCTTTTGCGCAAAGCAATCATATACACTTATTGGGATTTTTTTAACAAAAATATGTAACAGAATACATTTTGGCCTAAATTGATGAAGAGATTTGATTTTTTTACATTTTTTTATTGGATATATTTTATAGCAGAAAGTAAAATATATATATATATTTTTTTTTTTTTCAAAATTGTCTGTCTTTTTTTGTTTATGGCGCAAACAATAAAAACCGCAGAGGTGACCAAATACCACCAAAATAAAGCTCTATTTGAGGGGAAAAAATTGATTTTTAATACATACTGTACTTACCTGTAAAATCCATTTCTTGAAGTACATTACGGGACACAGAGCCATAATACATAACATATGGGTTATATAGCCACCTACAGGTGAAGGACACTGGCAACCAATCAGAAAGGATGTCCCCCTATATAACCCCTCCCACACAGTACTTCAGTTTTGTAGCAAGCAATAAAGGTCCCATAAAAGAGGAGAGGGACCTCTGTGTCCCGTGATGTACTTGAAGAAATGGATTTTACAGGTAAATATGTATTAGAATTAAAAAAACATATATGCGTATGTGTACCCTCACAGGTGCAGAACATGAAAAACAAATCAAAAAACAGTCCCATTCAATTCAGAAAACACAAATTTAAAAGGCATATATAACCTCAATAACCATAGCCTCTAAAACCATCTACATGGACCAAATATACCGTGATGGAGCTATACAAACTGGAAGTTGTGGAGCAGCCCTAAGGCTATTCCTGATATAGTAGTATGAAGCTTGTGAGCAAATCCATCCAAAGTCCATTTGTTCCTATTCCTTCTATAAACATTTTGACTAGGACGTGGCACGTATTAATTCAAGTGTCCACAGTGTCATCCTGTGTTGACACTATCTCACTTTTTTTGCCTGTACTGTGTCCACAAGGAATTCCAGTATTCCAGATGCTGGACCGGCTGTAATGCTGACTTTGCCATGTTCAGAATCAAACCCAGACGTTCTAGGAACTGTACTGTCTACAGGACATTTTGGCTTAGAGCGGAAGCCAATCGACCTATAAGTAATAGATCGTCCATATATCCAATTACAGATATCCCTCAAGACCTTAGAACAGCCAATACTGGATCTAGGATCTTTGTGAAGACTCTTGGAGCCGTTGCTAACCCGAAGGGCAGGGCCACAAACTGAAAATGACGGTTTTCCACTGCAAAGCATAAAAACCTTTTGATGACCCTGAAAAATAGACACGTGAAGATATGCATCCTTGATGTCTATGGATGCTAGAAATTCCTCTCCCTGTAGGGAGGCCATGACCGAACAAATTTACTCCATATTGAAAGTACGAATATTCAGAAACTGGTTTAGAGCTTTGAGATCCAGAATATGTCTCACGTCCCCGTTTGGTTTGGGGATTATGAACAGGTTTGATTAAAAACCCCTGAACCTTTCGTTCTCAGGAACCTCAGATATCACTCTTTGGGCCCTCAGCTGGTCCAATGCCAGAAAGAGAGATCTTCTTTTTAGGGGATCTGAAGGATATTCTTGATCTTACAAACTGAGGATGCAGAAACACCCGAAATTCCAGTTTGTAGCCCTGCGAGATGGTGGAGATAACCCAGTTGTCCTGGATCATTTCCACCCAAACCTTTGAGAACTGAAGCAGCCCCCCCCCCACCCAAGTGAGTGGGGCCCCCCTTCACAAGGCAGGTTTAGAGGAAGACTTGGCTGATCTCTGGGCCCAGGGCTTTTTCTGTCCCTGCCCCTGCCCTTTTTCTGTCCCTGGTAGTATGAGTGCTGGGGACCTTAAAATAGGAAGGCTTGCTCTTTCTTTTTATAGGTAGCAACGTACTCTTCCCCCCCCCCCCCCCCCCCCGAGATCTTTTGGATATACTTATTCAGATCGTCATCAAAAAAGCATTCTCTATGAAAAGGGAAGCCGGCCAGCAACCTTTTACATCAGGGGTGGGGAACCTCCGGCCCGCGGGCCGTATGCGGCCCGCACGATCCTTCTGTCCGGCCCGCACAATCGTTGCGATCCGTGCCACTGTGTCAGAAGGAGCTGATGGCTCCGTTCTGACACTGAATCTCCGAAAAGGCTGGACCCGAGGCGCAGAGCAGTGCGCTTCGAGCCCGCCCATTTGTGTGACAATAGCGAATGAAAATTCGCTACTGTCTCACGGATCCGCCTCCTCCTCGGCCAATGTCATTGGCCGAGGAGGAGGCGGGAGGCGGGACGCGGGAGGACTCGAAAAGACGGGGACTGAAGAGAGGAAGCCGGCCGCCGCTACAACAGGTAAGTGCTCTGGGGCTTGGCACGCTGTTCACTCTGCATTGTGGCCAATCACTCCACATTAAAAGGGGGCACGCTCTGGGCACTGTGCATTAAAAGGGGGCACGCTCTGGGCACTGCGCATTAAAAGGGGGCACGCTCTGGGCACTCCACATTAAAAGGGGGCACGCTCTGGGCACTGTGCATTAAAAGGGGGCACGCTCTGGGCACTCCACATTAAAAGGGGGCACGCTCTGGGCACTGCGCATTAAAAGGGGGCACGCTCTGGGCACTGCGCATTAAAAGGGGGCACGCTGTGGGCACTCCGCATTGAAAGGGGGCACGCTCTGGGCACTGCGCATTAAAAGGGGGCACGTTGTGGGCACTCCGCATTGAATGGGGGCACGCTGTGGTCAATCACTCCGCATTGAAATGGGGCACGCTGTGGTAAATCACTCCGCATTGAAAGGGGGCACGCTGTGGTCACTCCGCATTGAAAGGGGGCACGCTGTGGTCACTATGCATTGAAAGGGGGCACGCTGTGGTCACTCTGCATTGAAAGGGGGCACACTGTGGTCACTCTGCATTGAAAGGGGGCACGCTGTGGTCACTCTGCATTGAAAGGGGGCACACTGTGGTCACTGTGCATTGAAAGGGGGCACGCTGTGGTCACTCTGCATTGAAAGGGGGGCACGCTGTGGTCACTCTGCATTGAAAGGGGGCACACTGTGGTCACTCTGCATTGAAAGGGGGCACACTGTGGTCACTCTGCATTGAAAGGGGGGCACGCTGTGGTTACTCTGCATTGAAAGGGGGCACGCTGTGGTCAGTCTGCATTGAAAGGGGGCACGCTGTGGTTACTCTGCATTGAAAGGGGGCACGCTGTGGTCAGTCTGCATTGAAAGGGGGCACGCTGTGGTCAGTCTGCATTGAAAGGGGGCATGCTGTGGTCACTCCGCATTGAAAGGGGGCACGCTGTGGTCACTCCGCATTGAAAGGGGGCACGCTGTGGTCACTCCGCATTGAAAGGGGGCACGCTGTGGTCACTCTGCATTGAAAGGGGGGCACGCTGTGGTCAGTCTGCATTGAAAGGGGGGCACACTATACCTTGATTACTGAAGGCCCCTTTCACACTTTTGTGACCTCAAAGTCACGCAATTTTTTACAGCGTTTTTTGCCGCAAATCAATGCCTATTACATTTATGCATACATTTTGTACGGCCCCCGAATGATGTTACAAAAATCCAAATGGCCCTTGGTAGAAAAAAGGTTCCCCACCCCTGTTTTACATGGTAATTCTGCAGACCAGCTCTCTAACCAAAGGATTCTGCACATATGCACTGTCATCAGAGCAAACTGTGACATTTGCCGTATGGAGTCCGTAAGAGCATCGACTGTGAAACATAGAGTGCGAGGCAGATCTGACAGATCGTCCACAGAGAAGGAACTGTCTTGGACGCTCCCTTTATACGGTCTTGTAAAGACTTACAAACTCCTATGGCCACTACTGCTGGTTGTATCGCAGATCCTGCAACAGCAAAGGAGGCTTTCTTTTTCAAATATTTTATTTATGGAAACAAAGACAGATGGTAGGCATTGACAAACACATCAAACAATCACAAAAAAGGAAACCTATGCAACAAATGGCAATTATATAAACAAAGGAGAATATGGAAACATAAAGCACAGAACAATGCTGTAAGTCACATAATGGGACTCATAAGAGTGCTATGTTAGAATGATGTTAT
The DNA here is from genome assembly GCF_965119305.1 of Pelophylax lessonae. Classification (NCBI taxonomy): domain Eukaryota; kingdom Metazoa; phylum Chordata; class Amphibia; order Anura; family Ranidae; genus Pelophylax; species Pelophylax lessonae. The sequence goes on along the minus strand of NC_138769.1, from coordinate 32,014,340 downwards.
AAAGACACAAGAACAATAGAAAACCAACATGTGACATACGATTTCTGGTTATCCATTCCAACCGTCTTCATTGAATTTTCGGATACAACAGAAGGGCGAGTATAGAAAATAGACATAACAAGTAGAGAAGGTAGAAGGAAGAAAGAGATGGAAAAGGTGCATAAGGAAGAAGAAGAGAGAGGCGATTAAAAAAAAAAAAGGGGGGGGGGTGAAGGAGGGGAAGGAGTAGATGGATGAGCGCAGGCATGTAGCAGAACTATGAGGAAAACGGGGCACGTTTCAAGACGTCCCTATATATTGATCGCACTGCCTCAGTGGGCACATCAGGGATTTCCCCCTATCAGAGAGGAGGAACATATTCCAGAAACCCCACACCTTTTCATATCTCTCCCGTTTATGTTGAGGCGTGAGGATAAGGTCCTCCATTCTATTGATCTCCTCCTGTCTGCAAATGCAATCACTGATAGTAGGAGAATATTATGTCTTCCAATATACCGGAATGCATGATTTGGCCGCACTCAAGATATGAGGGAGGATCGACTTCTTACACTTTCGCAGCGGAATATCCGACACATGGAGGAGAAAAAAAGCTGGGGTGTCTGGAATCACATGATCAGAAAGTTCCCTAATAAGGTCCCGGACGCCCTCCCAGAACAGGGAAAGTTTCAGGCACGACCAAAAAATGTGCAGCAATGTTCCCCGGCCCTCCTGGCATTTCCAACGTTTGTCAGTAGTGTTTGGGTAGAGTTTGTGCAGGAGAGAAGGGACGCGATACCATCTAGAGAGTATTTTGTAGTTGGTCTCTTGTAATTTCGTGCAAGTAGGAGTTTTTAGTGCCAACAGGCAAACATTCAGTTTCTGATTAGGTGTAAGCACACAGTCAAGGTCGGTCTCCCATTTCTGTAAACATGCCAAAAGCAACTCCTCGGTCGGAGTTATAAGTAAACTATAGGTTTTAGAGAGTGGTCTCGGCAGCACATCCGTTCCCGCACAGCAGTCCTCAAAAACCGTAAGCTCTCTATAATAGTTCCCTGGGGTAGATAAGGAATGCAAAAAGTGATGGATTTGAACCGCCTTCCAGAAAGTAAGGTCAAAAGGACCCTCGATGTCCATTAAAGCCGCCAGAGTGGGCCGTTGCCCATCTACCAGGAAATGTGAGGCCAGAAACCTTCCCAGGTCCCTTAGGCGTCTAAACAATGGATTTCTGAGACCCGGCTAAAAGGCTGGGTTGCCCAGAATTGGGAATAGAGGCAAAGTAGGTGAGGATACAGAGGGATGTGAGAAAAGGGAAGATACCGTCAACAATGTCATGCCTATAGTGGGATGTAATTTGACAGATCTCAGGACAGAGTCAATGCACCAGGGTGCTCCACTCAGCGGCATGTCTGATTGAGCTTGTTCGATACGTACCCAGAGCTTATGTTGATAGTGTCTACTCCAATCAAGAAGTCTACTAAGATGGACAGCCTGTTAGTATTTCAATATGTCAGGTAAAGCCAAGCCCCCATGCATTTTAGGAAGAGTAAATTGATCTTGCGATAGGCGTGGTTTCTTATGAGCCCATACAAATTGAATAAACAGGGAATGAAGTTGTTTGAAAAATAGGGAAGTGATCCGAATGGGAAGTGCCTGTAACAAGTATAAGATCTTGGGGAGTATAGTCATTTTAATAAGATTGCATCTCCCAAACCAGGAGTGCATACCCAGATGCCACGTCTCCAATTACTTGTGAATCACAGACAATAGAGGGGGAAAATTCAGCCCGTATAATTTAAACAAAGCAGGTGGCACAAGTGTACCTAGGTATTTGATAGCCGTGTCTGTCCATTTAAAGGGAAGAGTCGAGGTGAGGTGTCTCAGGAGTGTGGGTGGAATGGCGACCCCCATAGCCTCCAATTTACTGAAGTTAATTTTCAAATTCGAGTAAAGGCCGTATAATTCAAACTCCTTCAGTAGGTTTGGTATAGAGACAATGGAGTTAGTTAAAGATAAAAGCATATCGTCCGCATATGCCGAAACCTTGCACCCGATGTCCCCCACCGTAATGTCTGAGATATCCGGTTTGAGGCGGACCCTGCACAGAAAGGGTTCAAAAGATAGCAAAATAGCAAAGGCAGGAGGGGACAGCCCTGCCGAGTCCCATTAGTGATCGGAAAAGGATCTGATAGTATTCCGTTACTCTCCTCCGTTACCTGGGCTGTAGGATGGGAATAAACCTGGGCAATCCATGACATCATAGTATCTCCCAGGGCTATGTAGCGTAAAAATTGACAGCATGAATTGCCAATTGACACGGTCAAATGCTTTCTCCGCATCCGTACTTAAGAAAACACTTGGCGCATGAGATGCGTTTACTGCATGGATTAAGTTGAGTACCTTGGATGTATTATCCCTAGCTTCACGAGTGGGAATAAAACCCACTTGGTCTCGATGGATCAGCTGTTGCATATAGGATGCTAGATGGGAGGCTATGATTTTTGTGAACAATTCTATGTTCAGCAAGGAGATTGGCCTATAACTGCCACATGCAGCCGGGTCCTTGTCCTCCTTATGGATCAAGGATATATGCGCTCTCAAGGAATCAGGCGGGAAAGATAATGACCGCGACCCCAAATCGGTGAACCACTTCACTAAATGGGGTCTGAGGTAAGGCAAGAAAGTGGTATAGTAAGGAAGTGTGAACCCATCAGGGCCCGGCGCCTTACCCAATTTGAAGGACCCAACAGCAGACTGAAGTTCCAGTAGGAAAATAGGAGCCTCCAACTGTGCTCTGACTTCGAGGGAAAGTTGAGGTAATTGGGAGGAGAGTATATACTTGTCCATTTGTGGCTGGGATGCAGCCTGGCCTGGGAGATTATAGAGGGAGGCATAAAACCCCTTGAACTCATTGGCGATATGTTTAGGTAACAAAATTTGTCGACCAAAGGAAGAAGCAATATGGGGGATATAATTAGCCAATCTCTGCGCTCGTACGGATGCCGCCAGTAACTTCCCACACTTGTTCCCTGACACATAAAAGGAATGACGGGACCGTTGCAGATCCGCCTTGGCCTTAGCATATTGGAAGTCGGTTATTTGTTTGCACAGTGAGAATAGCTCTCTCTCTATGTTGTCTTTGCAGTTTGTGAATCTCTTCCAACAACTTCGCCAGCTGTTGCATGCAAGCCTTTTTGAGCCAGGAACCATGCTTTATGAGGACGCCCCTGCAAAAGAAGGCTTTCAGTAATGATTCCAACTTTTTATCTGCTGGATCTTTAAAAACCTGGGCATTATTTACAGTTCCCACAGCCACCAAGTCTTAAGTCTCGTACACACGCAATGAATTTCCGCCGACCGGTCGTCTGTCTTTTGTCCAGAGTGGTGTCTGTTGGTTGGAATGTGCTCTAGACTGCACACAAATTTTCCCGCACTACAGAATTCTACTTCAGAAGTGATGTCATGTTTTGGATTGCATTATTTGTGTTCTTTCATCTCTGAGCATGCCTAGTCTTGCTCATAAGATTTTTCCCCATCGAAATCTGTACTAATGAGACGAAAATCGGACGTGTTTTGATGGTCGACAAAAATTATATAGCCTGCACACCAGGATTTTTTTGGCCGAAAAGTTGGAGTCGGTTGTCAGAAACATGATACTAACAAGCCGAAAATCGGCAGATCGGTCGTCAGACGAAAATTCCCAGAACGAATTTCCACTCGTGTGTACGGGCCTTTAACCGGTTGCCGACTGCGCACAGTATATTTACTGCGGCAGTCAGCCCCGGCCAGGCAGAGTGACGTAGATCTACGTCACTCGCCTGTCACTGGGATTGGAGCCAATAGCGGGCGAGTGCGCACCCGCCTCGGCTCGTTCAGGGAGGAGTGCGGGCGTGTGACCGGCGGACCTGATGTCCGCCGGTCACTCGCCGATCGTCGGTACAGCGGGAGAAAGGCAGAGCGGCTTATGTAAACAAGCCGTCTGTCATTCTCCCCTGTGTAAAAATGGAGATCAGACGGTTCTACTTTGTAGAACCGTTGATCTATGTTTTTACACCAATAGCCATGTCCCACTACAGTTAGAATCACGCCCCTAGGACACACTTAACCCCTCCCTGTCCAATACAGTTAGCCCCTTCCCTGCCAGTGTCATTTTTGCAGTAACAGTGCATATATATAGCACTGATTCCTGCAGTAATGTCACTGGTACCCCCAAAAGTGTCAAAAATGTCAGTCAAGGGTCCGATCTGTCCGCCGCAATGTCGAAGTACCGCAAAAAAAATCGCAGATCGCCGCCATTACTCGTTAAAAAAAAACACCAAAAATTACAAAAATCTTTCCCTTTGTTAGTAAACGCGATAACTTTTGCGCAAACCAATCAAAATACGCTTTTTGCGATTTTTTTTTTTACCAAACATATGTAGCATAAAACAATTTGGCCGAAAATGTTAAAAAATTTTGATTTTTACATTTTTTTGGGGGGAATTTCATATAAAAAAAAGTGAAAAATATTGTTATTTTTGCAAAAATGACGCTCTTTTTTTGTTTATAGCACATGATCAAAAAATCGCACAGGTGATCAAATACCACCAAAAGAAAGCTCTGTTTGTGGGAAAAAAAGGACGTGAAATTTGTTTAGGTACAGCACCGCACGACCGCGCAATTGTCCGTTAAAGTCACGCAGTAAAAAATCGCAAAAAAACCCCCTGGTCAGGAAGGGGGTAAAATCTTCCGGGGCTTAAGTGGTTAAACTCATGGGATCGTATCCATGTGGTTTTACTACATACAAGTAGTGCATTTGAGATAGGAAGAGCAAGGGATTCACTTCTTTCCTGACAGACTCCATGGCAGCACACGTATGGGTAGGCTCCGCCTCCTCTCCTACCCTATAGGACCCCACTCCCATAAATTTTTGCTCCAAGCCAGGAGCCGTGTTCCTTTTTTGTCCTCCTTCCGCAAGAGAAGTCTTACCTTATAGGATGCGTTTTCTTACATACCTGGTGGCGTGTGGCTTTCCTGGATGATGCCTTTCTACCTTAGTCCAGCAATCTCAGTACTACTGGGTGGACCCGGGCAATTTGAAATGATGCCGGAAGATGCCATAAATCCTGAATGAGAGGTGGGCTGCATCGCTTGGCCAAACGTCCTTGCTACTAGCGGGAGGCCCTTATGCCCTGACGCACACGCTAGTCTCCGGTTGAGGAGCGTTCCAGGTCCTTCTGTCGGTATTGGTGGTAATGTATTGCTTACTTTATACTTTATATCGTTTTGCTTCCTGGTTAGTATGGCGGCTGGAGCGCTCCTGCGTTCCAGGCCGTCGCTCTCGGCTCCTCCCCCTGCCTCCTGATTCCCAGTTGGGTGTTCATTGCGAGGCTTGGTTCCTAAGTGGTCTGCGCATGTGCGCACGCCACTTCCGGTCCTCCATGACGCGGTGGCGTCGGGGGGGCGTGGCTTTACGGCTCCCGGGAAATTTAAACAGCTGATGGAGCTGTCATTCTTGGGATGTCTGTGGGCTTTTGCGGCGGCCTCCCCACGCTGTGTCTCTGCCTGTGTTTGGTAAGTCCTGTGCTGGGTCAGTCCTGCTTGAATGGGGGAGGGGAAAGGCGGCTATGGGAAGGTAAGATTGAGTTCTTACATCCTTCCTATTGCAGGTTATCTCGCTGTGATTTGCAATGGATGCCTCACCGCCCCCCGGTGGCCAGTCCCTGCGCAACAGGTGAGCTTTAGCTTTTAACTCTCGCTTGTCTGCCAGCTGGCTTACTGTAGCCTGAGCTTTTCTTTCCTTTGTTTTCAGCCCTTTTAGGTCTGACCAACGTCCTGCATCGGGATCAAAGGATAGATCACCTTCAGGCCATCACCATGCATCATCCAAATCCAGGCACCATAGATCCAGGTCTAGGTCTAGGCGCCATGATGATTGTCCAAGCCGGTCTTCCCGACATGCTGACCGCCCCGCACACAAATCTTGCTGGGGTTGTAGGGCTGTAGTCCCTGAGGATAGATCCTTGTGTGATGCCTGCTATTCTCGGGCAATCAAGGAAAAACAAGTCCCAGATCCACCAGTGGAAACCCTGGTCAGGCGGATCGTGCAAGAATCCTTAAGGGATTGGGATTCCAACCGGCTGTCTGGGCATACAACCGATACTCCAGTTCTCCCTCAGAGGGAAGACGTAGAGCCAGGCACTTCCCAGCCGAGTCGCTTCTCGGATTCCTCTGAAAGTGAGGATGACCTAGAAGACCAAAGTTCAGGTTTTGATTTTGCCATGATCTCTCCGCTAGTAAGAGCGGTAAAAGAGGCGTTAAAATGGGAAGAGCCAGCAGACTCCCCAGCAAAACAGAAGAAATACTTTAAACATCTCAAGAAAGAACGGGATCATTTCCCTTTTCTGAATGAGCTGGGGGAAATCATTACAGACGAATGGCATGGAGTTGAAAGAAAGAATTCCTTATCGTCCAAATTTTCCAGGTTATATCCTTTTAAGACCGACAAGGTGAAGCATCTTGATTCTGCACCTACAATAGACGCAGCCTTGATGAGGCTAGTCAAACACGTTACCCTACCTTTGGAAGATTCCGTCTCATTTAAAGATGGTCTGGATAGACGAATTGATACGGATCTCAAAAAGATCTATCTGTTAGCTGGTATGACCTGCAAGCCAGCCCTAGCCCTTGCAGCCACATCCAAAGCTATGGAGGCTTGGGTAGATAACGTGGAGACCACACTGAAAGGTGTCTCAGAAGAAGCAGCCAGAAGCTCGGCTGTGTATGAACTAAGGTTAGCAACGGCCTTTTTGGGAGAGGCTTCCATTGATATCATTCGCCTGGTGGCGCGGGTCATGCTCTCTTCTGTCACGGCCAAACGTGCTTTATGGTTACGTCCCTGGCTGGCCGATCCTGCTTCCAAACAAGCCTGGTGCAGGATTCCGTTTGAGGGTGCGTCCCTTTTTGGCAACAAGCTGGACAGTGCCATTACCCGTGCCACTGGTGGTAAATCAGGTTTCCTCCCTCAGGATCGCCGTTTGTTTGACCGCAGAAGATTTCAGCACAAACCAAGTTCGGATCGATCCAGAGAAGCTCGTTCTTACAGGCCTGGACGTGAGTTCAGAAAGAATTGGAAAAGATCTCAACCTACAGGTCAGAAGTTCAACAAGGGAACACCTTCTAGTGGTCGGGAGACCACAAAGTCTTTTTGATATCAGGCCTGCTCAAGCGTTGCGAGTAGGCGCTCGTCTACGTCAGTTTGCGCACGTTTGGGCAGCCTTGATTACGGACCAGTGGACCGTCAAGACTGTGTCTCATGGTCACGTTTGGTCTTTCGAAGAAACTCCAATTCTGCGGTTCATCCCTACGGCTCTACCTCGCGTGGAAGAAAAGAAGTCAATTCTTCTGTCATACGTAGATTCCCTGATCTCTCAAGGTGCTGTCATCCCAGTTCCGGCCGAAGAAAGGTTTCAAGGCCTTTATTCACCTCTATTCATGGTGCTAAAGAAAAACGGTTCTTGGAGACCGGTCATAGACCTGACTCATCTGAACTCTTTCATAAAGAAAGAGAGGTTCAGGATGGAGACACTCTTCACTATCCGCCAAGTGGTGCAACCAGAAGATTGGATGATCTCCATAGATCTAAAAGATGCCTATTTCCATGTCCCAGTGGCAGCAGAACTACAAAAGTTTCTTCGCTTTGCCGTGGGTCAAGTGCATCTCCAGTTTACCTGTCTCCCTTTCGGGCTTACCACCTCACCTCGAGTCTTTTCAAAGGTCTTACTGGCTATTGTAGCTCTGATCAGATCGAAAGGGATCCGACTGTTTCACTACTTAGACGATCTGCTTCTTCTTTCTCAAGACCAAGCACAGATTCTGCAACACAGATCTCAGGTAATCTCCACCCTTCAAGAATTCGGGTGGCTCTTGAATCTGGAGAAAAGCCATCTGGATCCGTCAAAATCCTTGATCTTCCTGGGGGCACTCTTCAACACCTCCAGAGGCACCATCTCTCTTCCAGTGGAGAAGATTCCGGTGATCCGCAGCAGAATACAACCGGCAATGTCAACTCCTTATCTTCGGGCATCACAGTGTCTGAAAATAATAGGGACCATGGTCTCCACGGCCCCCATGGTCAAGTGGGCACAGTGGAGGATGAGGCCCTTTCAAATCGGTTTCCTCCGCCAATGGAGCTCTGGGAATCCAGACACTCCTGTACGGATAACATCCTCTATGAGGGCGAGTCTGTCTTGGTGGCTACAACGGGAAAATCTCCTGAATTGTCATTCGATCGTTCCCGTTCCTTGGATCGTTGTGACATCGGATGCCAGCCAGACGGGCTGGGGTGCGCACTGCCTGTCAGAGGTGGCCCAGGGCAGGTGGGACTTTCCCACCCTCGGGTTGGTCTCAAATGTCCTGGAGCTTCGGGCAGCTTTTCGTGCCATCATGGCTTTCCGTCACTTGGTGAAAGGGTCCTCGGTCCTTCTACGGCTAGACAATACGACGGCAGTCGCATATATCAAGAGGCAAGGGGGCACCCGCAGTTCCTCCCTTCTGGAAGAAGTGAAACCGATCATGGCATGGGCCCAACGGAATCTTGCCAATCTATCAGCTGCTTATCTTCCAGGAGTCCAGAACGTTCAGGCAGATTTTCTGTCAAGAACCAATCTAGACAACAACGAATGGTCTCTTCATCCAGAAACCTTCAAGTGGGTCATCTCTCTGGGGATTCTTCCGGAAGTAGACCTGTTTGCCTCTCCAAACAATGCCAAACTGACGAAATTCTACTCGAGATGGCGTTATCCCCAAGCCTACGGGGTAGATGCTCTGACGGACCACTGGAAGTTCCACAAAGCATATGCTTTTCCCCCGGTCCCAGTGATATTCAAGTTCCTGCAGAGACTCAGGAGAGAGAGGGTAGAAATCATAGCAATTCTTCCGTTTTGGCCAAGGAGGCCCTGGTTTCCTCTGCTGCTCCAACTGAGCTTTCGGGATCCTGTTCCCCTGCCATTCAGGTCGGACCTTCTATCTCAGGGTCCAGTGCTGCATCCATGCCCAGCGCAGTTACATCTCATGGCATGGTCCTTGAGAGGGAAAGACTAAAAGCTCTTGGCTGTCCAAGTGCGGCAATGTCCACAATGATGAGTGCCAGGAGACCGGGCACCAACAAAGTCTACGAGAGGATCTGGTCTAAGTTTGAGGATTACATGTCTAATGAGTCCGATTTCATCACTAATCCTAAGATCCATCACATTCTGGGGTTCCTCCAGACAGGCTTAGACCTATCTCTGGCTGTTGGCTCTCTCAGAGTACAGATCTCAGCAATCTCTGCCTTCACGGGGACCTCATGGGCAAAACATCCTCTGGTCCGGCAGTTTTTCAGAGGTGCGTCAAGAATGAGACCTCCCAGGAAACCCAGGTTCCCCAAATGGGACCTTCCACTAGTCCTTGAGTTTCTCTCAACAACAGTTTTGGAACATGGAGATTCCTTCTTCCTTAAGAATCTGTCTATGAAGACGGCCTTTTTAGTAGCCATCACATCGGCTAAACGTGTCTCTGAAATTAGTGACCTAGGTTGCAAAGAACCTTTTCTGACATTTTTTCCTGATCGGGTTGTCCTGGTCCCTATGCTAGGGTCCAATCCGAAGGTAAATTCAGTTTTTCATGTCAACCAAGAGATTGTTTTACCTACATTCAAGTCTCAAGATGACCAGAGTACCCATCCGTTGGATGTGGGCGAAGTCCTTCAAACATACTTGAAGTTCACAGCTTCCTTTCGCAAGTCAGACTATCTATTTGTTCTCTTTTATGGAAAGAACAGAGGCAAGAGGGCTTCTTCCAGAACAATTTCTAGCTGGATAGTTCAGACCATCCAGTGGGCATATAGAGCCAAGGGACTGGCTCCTCCGGAAGTGGTGACGGCTCATTCCACCAGAGGGATTTCTACGTCTTGGGCGGCTTCCCTTCATGTTGCACCAGATGTCATTTGCAGAGCGGCCTCATGGTCCTCAATTAACACTTTCATGTCACACTATTGTGTTGAACCTGCTTCTTTATCCTCAGTTGATTTTGGTTTAAAGATTTTGTCTGTTGACGGTGCAAATTAAACCTATTTCTGTTTGACCAGCAGTTGCCCACCCGGGTGTGTATGGCTAGTTATTTCCCATACGTGTGCTGCCATGGAGTCTGTCAGGAAAACGGAAAATTTATATCAATACTTACCGTAATTTTCCTTTCCTGATAGAACTCCATGGCAGCAGGAGTTCCCTCCCATCTGCTGGAGTAGTCTATATATGGAACACGGCTCCTGGCTTGGAGCAAAAATTTATGGGAGTGGGGTCCTATAGGGTAGGAGAGGAGGCGGAGCCTACCCATACGTGTGCTGCCATGGAGTTCTATCAGGAAAGGAAAATTACGGTAAGTATTGATATAAATTTTCCGTTTTCTCCACAGGAAGATCATATTTACTTAGAAATTATGTGAACTGCAATTCTAAGATGGTTATCTGTTATTGAATGCAGTATATGTCGGTTACAGTATGTTGGTTGCACTATCCGTAATTTGAGAATAAGAATATCGGAACATGTTAATGCTACAAACAATGTAAATGCCAAAAACATTTCTAATGTCTCCAGCATTTTAGGGAGATACATGCAGGGAATCTTAAATCTTTTTCTTTCTGTGGTTTGGAACAGGTTAAAAAAAAAAACAGCCAGAGGAAGTGACACACACCGCATCTTGCTACAACGTGGGGTGTGGTGGATACACAGTCTTAAATACTAGAGCGCCAAGTGGAATGAACAGTAGATTGGATATTAACCTTTTTTTTTTTTTTTTTTAAATGTTCACATGATTAAGATATGTTTATGGTTAATGATTTCTCTGCATTCACAATGTCTATTTTTTGCTTTTCTTTTTCTTTTCTTTCTTCTCTTCAAACTGGCTTCCACGTCCCACTTGTGTGTTTTTCAATTATCTTAATTGTAATTAAGAAGATACCACCCCTATTTGATAGGGCTGTTTTGTACCTATATTAGTGTAGTTTTATTATATTTTTGTATGCTACGAGTAAGGCTACGGCCGAAATGCATTAGCATTTTACCATGTTGTACACTGCTGTCATACTGGAATAAATTGCATCAAAAGGAAGCATTCGTGTGCCAGCTTTTCTTATTGAAAGCAATTGCATGTATCTGGACGTTGCAACCTGAGCACCGACATTCTTTTCACTATGCGGTAGAGCTAGGGTGAGTTTGCATCTATTATATTATCTACAGGGCAGGTTAAACGCTTGTTAACAGAAGAAATGGCCGCATCCACAGTAGGTATATTCAATTTCTTAGTAAACTTTTCCTTCATAGAACACGATAGAGAAAACCTTTTAGGAGGAACAAAAATCCTATCAGGATGGTCTTAATCATTTTACATTTTTTGCTCCAAGAGCGGATGTACGGGAAACGTCCGAGAACTATGAGGAGGGCGCAATGAACATAGAGAGGAAAAAGAGACTTCAACCGTCTCTAAGGGAGGAAATTGTATCCAGACCAGACCATTTCAGTAAGAGACGGAACTAACAATCTCTGGGTTTGAGAGGCTGACAAAGACTCCTCTGACTCTGACTCCCCAGAAGTGGAAACCTCAGCTTGACCTTCCATAGGGTCATTTTTAGCTACTTTTTCCACATCCTCTGCCCAATCCTGAACTTATTCAGGGGGTGGCTCAGGTGAGGGGGATCTATTACATTTTCTTCCTTCCTTGTGTTGCTGCAATCATGCTAGCAATCTTACCCTCAAGGCCGGCTAATGCTGATGCCAAATTGTCCAGTGACGTAGGTTGAGGCAGGAGCACCTGGAGTAGCTACTATGGCTGACAACCGTAATGGCTCAGATTAACTAGTTGCCTCTGGCTCTTAGGGGGAGTAGACACATAGGAAGCACGGCTAGGACCTTCAAGGCCTGATGGTGGCATCACAGTGGCCCTTCCAGCAGTGCCCCCCCATCCCTTTTTTGGGCAGACATTGCTTTGTAGCCAGACAAATTTGCGGTATTAACATTAGTATACTCAAGGCTTGTGCCAAGCTTATACAGCTTATCGCACACAGCACTGATTATCCCAAAGATACAGAAACTGTTTGTGCCAGTAAACATACACCTACAGTGACTCATGCAACCCAACTGCTGCTGCTCTGTGTCCCATTTAGCCTCTGACAGAGGCTTGCGCATTGGAAACAGTTCCTTATAAATCGTGCCATTTTATGCTGTATTGCACATGCGCATTGTGCTACGTGACATCCACGTGCACGCCAGTAGCGCTCAAACATGCCCCCCGCAGCTTCCCCCTTTTTAAAAGGGGAAGATTCACGCGTGAATGGGTCTTCATCACAGACCTGCTATCAAGGGAGGAGACGAATACGCGGGCGCTTTCGCAATAAGGTGAAAACAAAAACATGGGGTGCGAGCAGCTTAGGCCGAATTGGTTTGTCACAGCTGATTCCTTTCAGGTGATCAGCCCAGGGTGAAAACAGTGTGTCAAACAAACAAGAAAATAAATAATGTTTAACAAGATGTATTTTCATAGCTTAACATCCATTGTCTCATGCAGAGACCAACATGGCACTCGGTTTCTGTTATCTCTTAAAGGGAACAGTGCATAAAATATTTACATTTGCTGTATGTGTAAATATTTTAAATTGGACTCACCAGTCCTGCCACAGGATTCTGTTTGAAAACAGGAATCCAATCTTCACCCATCACGGTGAGCTTTGTCTTGCCGACCTTCAAGGACTGGGTCCCCTGTGTTTTTAGAGGGCCCACGGCCGTGGACCCGTAGAGTACCCTGCACAAAGCGCCTTTGGGGTTTGGTATTCCAAAGGTCCGGTTCCCAGGGCCCAGCTCCTAAAAAAGGACAACATTAGAGGCAAAACCTTGTAATTGCTCCTGAGGCTCAGGTACCATCTTTTTAGATGGATCTGATAGCTAACCCCTTAGATTCAGTGATCTTTGATCGTGATATATAGCATAATCTTCTTTCTTCTTTGAAGAATATGTGGAGAGACTCTCCACCATGACCATCACCTTTAGACACTGGCGAAAAAACTGAGGTACTTCCTGTGTGGGAGGGGTTATATAGGGGGCATCCTTTCTGATGCCAGTGTCCTTCCCCCGTAGGTGGCCATATAACCTAAATGTTATAATCCATGGCTCTGTGTATGAAAAGAAAGAGGATATACACGTTGTTTGAGTGTCGCACAACTGCGCAGTTGTCAGTCAAAGTAGCGCACTGCCATATCACAAAACATGGCCTGGTCAGGAAGGGAGGTAAACCTTCCAGAAATTAAGTGGTTAAACAAAGTCCATTCATTAAATTTTATTTTTATATGTGTCTGTTTATCATGTTACAGCAAAATAATCGTCAGATTTATTTTTCATGTTACCAGAATGCTGAGTAATGTGTAAGTGTAAGATACTGTATACAGGCGTGCAGCATCTTTCATGTAGGCCACAGTACTCCAAGGACAGAACCATCTTTGTTTAGGCATCATCCAGAGTCAGCATCTACGTCCATTCTGGACTGGCTCAGAGATGGCACAGCCATGTACACTCTGGGGCTTGTGCCATTTTTGGCTGTGCCTGACACAGATCAGCCCCTGCTGCTGCTTCCTACCTTGTAACTTACTAATCGGTGGGGAAGAAGAGACTTAAAGCATTAGAAAACTTGTGAAAAAGAAAAAAAAAAATCCTCCTGCAAGGTAATATTGTAATGTGGTAGTATGCATTGCATACTAGCACATTATGAAAGCCTTAACTAGAAATAAAGCCCTCTAGTGGTGCACTATCACCACTGCAGAGGCTTCCATCTTCACCCGGTCTTCCTTCCGGGTTCGCAGGCTCTGGCTGCTTGAATGGCCAAGCTGAGATGACGTCACTCCTGGATTATATTTTAGGAACGGCACCTCAGGGAATTCCAGAGGATTGACACTCTGTCATTCATAATTATGAAGAAAATCTAATTGTATGCACTTCCTTCTAGATTACGGGTCTCCAAACTTTCTAAACAAAGGCAAGTTTACTATCCTACAGACTTTAGAGGGGATGGACTGTGGCCAGTGGGAATAGAAAATGTCCTGGCGTTGGTAACTATTATTGGTGTCATTGGAAGAAAAAAGTGCCCCATTACTAGTGTCATTGGAAGGTATAGTGCCCCATCATTGATGTCAGTGAGCGAAATAGTATCCCATCGTTGCTGTCAGTGGGAGGAATGGTTGCTCCATCATTGGTGTCTGTGAGAAGAATAGTGCTCCATCATTGGTGTCAGTAGGGGGAATAGTACCTTATTATTGTTGTCAGTGGGAGGAATAGTGCCCTGTGAGAATAGTGACCCATTGTTGGCGTCAGTGGGAGGAATAGTACCCCTTCATTGATGTCAGTGGGAGGAATAGTGTCCCATCATTGGTGTCAGTGGGAGGAATAGTGCCCCATCATTGGTGTCAGTGGGAGGAATAGTGCCCCATCATTGGTGTCAGTGGGAGGAATAGTGCCCCATCATTGGTGTCAGTGGGAGGAATAGTACCCCATTATTGGTGTCAGTGGGAGGAATAGTGCCCTGTGAGAAGAATAGTGACCCATTGTTGGCGTCAGTGGGAGGAATAGTGCCCCATCGTTAGTGTCAGTGGGAGGAATAGTGCCCCATCATTGGTGTCTGTGAGAAGAATAGTGCCCCATCGTTGGTGTCAGTAGGAGGAATAGTACCCCATTATTGGTGTCAGTGGGAGGAGTAGTACCCCATTGTTGGTGTCAGTGGGAGGAATAGTACCCCATCGTTGGTGTCAGTGGAAGGAATAGTGCCCCATTATTGGTGTCAGTGGGAGGAAGCTGCAGTACTTATTTCCCCATGGTATCAGTACTATGGGAAAATAAGTAGCCATCAGTAGCTTATAAGTAGTAAGTAATACGTAGTAAATCAGTAGCTCAGATTGGATCTAGATAAGTGTAGGTTTGAATGCTTACCCTAAAGCAGGCCATACATTCTGCAATTTTCTTTCCTTCCACCACGGGTAAAAAAAAAAAAAGACAGGCTGGTTGTACACAAGTCAATCATTGCAACCAGCATGTCCATACATCGAAATTAGGCCGGTGCCTGCTAAATTGACCGAATTTAGATCCATGTATGGCTGCTTCACAGTGACTCCAGGTCTCAGAGGGAACTTCCAGGAATAATACAGTATTATAAAACATTGTTCCTGCACTCTCAAATTTCCAAATAAAATGAAGTATTTTTATTTTTATGTGAATGGAGGTGTAAGGAGTACATACCCTATGAGCGATCTTCCGTGCAAGCTGAAAGCAGCCTAAGGTTCACCAGAAATGCAAAGGAAATGACTTCCTTGGTTGGATGGCAATCAGGAATTCAACAATGTGTGGGATGACAAAACATGAACCCTCTGTGGATCACTCCAACCAAATGTGATTGTTTAGTTATAGTTTATCATTTTTAAGCTGCATAAAATATTATTATATTATAAATAAATAATTAGAATTATTAAGTTGCATAAATACAGTATATGACCAAAAGTGGACACCTGACCAAAACGATGTTAATGTTATTGATGACTCTATATTAATGAGTTCAGGAGTTTCCAGTGAAAGTTGTTGGTAATGCTGCAGAATACAAAGACATTTTAGACTTCCAACCAACAGTTTTGGGGAAGGTTCTTTTTTGTTCCAGCATGACTGTGCTCCTGTGTCCAAGACAGCTCCTTAACCACTTTACCACCGGAGGATTTCGCTGTCTTACATCCAGGCCACTTTTTGCGATTCGGCACTGTGCGACTTTAACGGACAATTGCGCGGTCGTGCGATGCCGTACCCAAACGAAATTTACGTCCCTTTTTTCCCCACAAACAGAGCTTTCTTTTGGTGGTATTTGATCACCTGTGTGATTTTTACTTTTTGCGCTATAAACAAAAAAAGAGCATACATTTTGAAAAAATAACAATATTTTTCACATTTTTTTATATGAAATCCCCCCCCCCCCCCAAAAAAATGTAAAAATCTAAATTCTTTTACATTTTTGGCCAATTTGTTTTCTGCTACCTATGTTTGGTAAAAAAAAATCACAATAAGCGTATTTTGATTGGTTTGCGCAAAAGTTATCGCGTTTACTAACTAAGGGAAATATTTCTGTCATTTTTGGTGTTTTTTTTTTTAACGAGTAATGGCGGCGATCTGCGATTTTTTTTTTTTGCGGGACTGGGACATTGCGGTGGACAGATCGGACCCTTGACTGACATTTTTGACACTTTTGGGGGTACCAGTGACATTACTGCAGTAATCAGTGCTATATATATATATATGCACTGTTACTGTAAAAATGACACTGGCAGGGAAGGGGTTAATTTTATTGGAGAGGGAGGGGTTAATGTATGCCTGGTACTTACTAACGTGTGGGGGGGGAGGTGACTGAGTGACACAGGGACAGATCGCATGTTCAGCTATGCTGAACCCTGCAATCTGTCACTCCCTGTCACTTAGGAGATCCGCCCGCTTTGTTTACACAAGCGGGTGGATCTCCAAACTCGATTCCCCGACGATCAGGGAAGAGCAGCGGTGATCGCCGATGCTCCTTCCCTGGCCCGACTCCCGCTGTGACTGAATACAGCGGGAGCGAGCCTCCGGCGGCGCGCGAGCGCCGCCCACAAGGGGAGGAGTCCAGCGACGTAGGTCTACGTCACTGGACGGGAACGAGCCACTGTGCCGCAGTAGAGGCACAGTGA
The DNA here is from genome assembly GCF_965119305.1 of Pelophylax lessonae. Classification (NCBI taxonomy): domain Eukaryota; kingdom Metazoa; phylum Chordata; class Amphibia; order Anura; family Ranidae; genus Pelophylax; species Pelophylax lessonae. The sequence goes on along the minus strand of NC_138769.1, from coordinate 31,997,614 downwards.
GCGGGGGTAAAGTGGTTAAAGACATGGTTTGATAGGTTTAGTGTGGAAGAACTTAAGTGGCCTCCATGGAGTCCTGACCTCAACCCTACTGAATGCATTTGGGATGAATGAGACTTCCAACTGCAAGCTAGGTCTTCATACAACAGTACCTGATCTCATAAATGCTATTTTGTTACATGGATATACTATCCAAAATTGTTTGCATTATCACTTGATGGCTTTTGTATGTGATCCTCCTAATGTCAGAGGTCTTGTTGTTGGGTAGGTCAGTGCTGTATTTTAACCTAGGCCAACAAGGCCCAGGCCTAGGGCGGCACTTTGCAGGGGGCAGCAAAAAAGCCGCCCCTCCCCTCCACCTGAGACTCTATTGGCCACTGGTTACTAGAGCTGCCTCTCTCTTACCCCCTCTCTCTCATCCCCTCTCTCTCTCTCTCCCATCCCCCTCTCTCATCCCCCTTTCTCTCTCTCTCTCTCTCTCATTCCCCTCTCTCATCTCCCTCTCTCTTGCTCTCTCTCTCATTCCCCCTCTCTCTCTCTCATTCCCCCCCTCTCTCTCATTCCCCCCCTCTCTCTCATCCCCCCTCTCTCTCTCATCCCCTTCCTCTCTCTCTCTCTCTCTCTCTCATCCCCTTCCCCTCTTTCTCTCTCTCTCTCTCTCTCTCTCTCTTTCTCTCTCTCTCTCTCATTCTCTCTCTCTCATCCCCCTCTCTCTCTCACCCCCCTCACTCTCTCGCTTTGATCTCTCTCTCCCCTCTCTCTCTCTCTCCCCCTCTCTCTCTCTCCCCCTCTCTCTCCCCCCTCTCTCTCCCCCCCCCCCTCTCCCTCTCCCTCTCCCCCCTCTCTCTCCCCCCCCCCTCTCCCTCTCCCTCTCCCCCCTCTCTCTCTCCCTCTTTTTCTTTCTCTCTCTCTCTCTCTCTCTCTCATCCCCTCTCAGCCCCCTCTCGTGAGATCTCAGGGGTTCATGCTGGGACTCGTAGTCTTTCAAATTTGGAGCGAGTCACATCCGTTAAAAGAGGAGTGGAGCAAATTTACATAGAAGGAGGAAGGGGGCGCCCAATTTTAGTCTTGCCTAGGGCAGCACAAAACCAAAATACACCACTGGGGTAGGTGGAGTGCAGTGTGGCACTCAGTAAACAGAGTCCCAAATTGCAAAGAACGTTGTATTGCAATAGCCAAACCAACAGTACAAACTCGCCCGGCGGGAAGCTCATCCACCCAGGGCCACTTACAATTGAGCAGCAGATAATCAATGGACAGGAGATTCCTAGAGGCAAACATCATATGTCATGAGGAGTAAAGTGAGGTTTGGCCAGTCCAACCCAAAGGGAGACTTCCTGTAGAAGTTAGAAATAGGCCCTGCTCTCTCCCTACTCCATTGGAACCTTTCCCTATCGCTTTCACTGTTCCTGATGAATTCCTGTCCCTTTACTGTCCACTCGCCAAAAGCAAGCCAAGCCTGGGAACCAGGGTTCTAAATGCACCCTGGCTGATCCAAGATGGCCGCCAAAGTTACATGGGACGTCGCCATCCAATGGGACAGCTGCCTCCCAATAACCGAGGAAACCATAGAGGAATGGATTTCCTCCTGACTTCCTCCACCATCTGCATTGCTGTTATAGTCAATCGCCACCTGCAGTGGAGAATAAAGAATGCACCTGCCCACATTGTGTTCCACTTTGTTTTTGTAATTTACATTCTTTAAAAACCAATAAACATATTGAAACCCAAATGCTATGTTGGCCAAATGGGCTCATATTACCCCCAAACACACTCAAAAATCCTGTGGAAGGCCTTCCCAGAAGACTGGAAGCTGTCATAACCTAGAAAGGAAAAGGGGCTTTTCACCGAAACCACTTCCGGACCGCCCGCCGCGTATTTACGTCGCTACTTTGATGTTAAGTACCGGGGTTATGGCAGCAGCTAGCTGCCATAACCCTGGTATTTTTCCACATGGCCGGCAGTTCTCTTTCAGATAAAAGTGGTCCCATCGGCAGATTCAGATAAAAGTGGAGCGTAGACCCCCCCCCCCCCCCCCGCCGCTTTCCGGTCATTTCCCCCGCTTACCAGAGCCGTCGGTAGCGGGGAAAACGATCGGGTCCTTCTGTGTCCCAAGCAGAAAGTCAAGTGAGGGCAAGATGGCCCCCACTCGACTCTATGGCCTTGGAGGACCAGAGCTACGTCATACTTTGCTTCTGCCCAACGGCCTTAAAGGTCGAAAAAAAATATTATTTTTTTTTTATGCTTTTAAGTGTAGATGTGAAATGTGAGGTCTTTTTGACCCCAGATCTCACATTAAGGAGGACCTGTCCTGCTTATGTCACAAGGGATGTTTACATTCCTTGCAGTAGGAATAAACGTGATAAAAAAAATAAATAAAGGGTCAAAAATAAACAATAAAAGGAAAAATAAATAAGAAAAAAAAAAAATTTAAAGTGCTCTGTCCCTCTAAGCTCGTGTGCAGCAGCGAATGCATACGCAAGTCGCACCCGTATACAGTATATAAACGGTGTTCAAACTGCACATGTGAGGTATCGCCACGATCGTTAGAGAGAGAGCAATAATTCTAGCCCTAGACCTCCTCTGTAACTCTAAACTGGTATCCTATAGAAATATTTAAAGCATCGCCTATGGAGGTTTTTAAGGACCAATATTTGTCGCCATTCCACGAGCATGCGCAACATCATCTTTCACATTATAGAAAATAATTGGGGCAACTTTAATGTTTTCTTATTTTTAACTAAACAAAAGTGTATTTTTGTAGAAAAAATTGCGTTTACAAGACCGCTGCACAAATACGGTGTGACATAAAGGATTACAACGATCTCCATTTTATTCTCTAGGGTCTCTGCTAAAGAAAATATATGTTGGGGTTCTAAGTAATTTACTGATTTTAACTTGTAAACAAGTGTCAGAATTAGGCCTGGTCCTCAAGTGGTTAATACCCATGCTTTTTAAATGGGGTATCCAACAAGCTCATGTACTGATGGTGTGATCAAGGATGCACACACTTTTGGCCATATTAGTGTATCTAAACATGTCAATAAGTATGCAAAGTTTTCTACATAGTTTTAAAATGCATTATCTTTCTAACACAAAACAAACAGATAAAAGATCCGAATCGCATGAAAATGGGGCAACCATGGTATCTGCTCATTCTGGTCACTTCGTGGTTTTTGCTTGAACTGACTCTCTCTGGTAAGTTTTCACAATATTCATTGTCTTAACTTTGTATGTTTTTAAACTGATGACATATTTATAATGTTCAGTATTGCACAAAAGTGAGTACACCCCTCACATTTTTGTAAATATTTTATTATATCTTTCATGTGACAACACTGAAGAAATGACACTTCGCTACAATGTAAAGTAGTGAGTGTACAGCTTGTATAACAGTGTAAATTTGCTGTCCCCTCAAAATAACTCAACACACAGCCAATAATGTCTAAACCGCTGGCAACAAAAATGAGTACACCCCTAAGTGAAAATGTCCAAATTGGTTCCAATTAGCCATTTTCCCTCCCCGGTGTCATGTGATTCGTCAGTGTTACAAGGTCTCAGGTGTGAATGGGTAGTAGGTGTGTTAAATTTGGTGTTATCGCTCTCACTCTCTAATACTGGTCACTGGAGGTTCAACATGGCACCTCATGGCAAAGAACTCTCTGAGGATCTGAAAAAAAGAACATAAAGATGGCCTAGGCCAGTGATGGCCAACCTTGGCACCCCAGATGTTTTGGAACTACATTTCCCATGATGCTCAAATACACTGCAGTGTGCATCAGCATCATGGGAAATGTAGTTCCAAAACATCTAGGGTGCCAAGGTTTGCCATCACTGGCCTAGGCTATAAGAAGATTGCCAAGACCCTGAAACTGAGCTGCAGCACAGTGGCCAAGACCATACAGAGGTTTAACAGGACAGGTTCCACTCAGAACAGGCCTTGCCATAGTCGACTAAAGAAGTTGAGTGCAGGTGCTCAGCATCATATCCAGAGGTTGTCTATAGGAAATAGATGTATGAGTGCTGCCAGCATTGCTGCAGAGGTTGAATGGGGTGGGGGGTCTACATAGATGTAGATACATAGATATAGATCTATTTAGAGAGGGAAAGCAAGCGAGAGATAGGGAATGAGAGAGAGAGAGCAAGAGACAAAGGATTCCCAGAGCACTCTGTGTGAGCTAACAAGACAGCAGAACTAACACATCAAGGAAAGAAAAGAAGTAATGGAGCACCGACAAGATTTTTAATTAGAACAAACCACAATCCTTACATAGAATTAAATAGATAGTATCAAAAAATGAACACAAAGCCACCCACCACCTATATAAAGGATGGATCTCTCACAAAAAACACACATTAGGATACCCCCATGTTCACACCTTGTTTGCTTTAAATAAAAATTAAAAATGGGCATAATTCACTAAAGGTTATTGCATGCGTTAGGATGGTCTCGTGACCACTTAATGCATGCAATAATGAAAATGTCAATTCATTATTGCTCGTATGCGGTATCTAGCGCCAACACCAAATACCACAGAAAAAAGCATTAAAGTCAATTCACAAAAGCAAATAAATAAATACATGCGGTAACTAAGTACTGGTCCAAGCTTGAGATAACTATGCGATAACTATGGCAATGGTCAGACAAAGCTCCACCCCCCCCCCCCCCCCCCGTGATTGGTTTAAAAAAAGCCTTATATGCAAGTTATTGGCCATAAAAGGGGTATGGGCACTGCTGTATTTTGGCCTAGGCCAACAAGGCCTAGGGCGGCACTTTGCGGAGGGGGCAAAAAAGCTGCCGCCCCCGCTCTGTGAGGCCGTCTGCTTGTCCGCAGTGCTCCCGTCACTTTGTGTGCCGAGTCCTGCCGCATTGTCTGCTCCCCTGGTCCATGCCTGCCTCCCGCCGCCTCCTCCCACACACACAGTCTCCAGCTTTCAGTGAAGGGGCGTCAGGGCTGGTACAAGGGGTGGGCGGGAGACAGGGCACAGCGGAGGTGAAGTGCTAATAATGTGAGCACCACCTGCAAGGCCTTTGAATGCTTAGTGCTCGGGTTTAGTCCCAGCATCTTCTGTCTGCTTCTGTCCCCGACCATCAGCCCGCCCAGCACCTGCATTGCTTTACAATTCTTAGGTCTGTCCAGATTGAGTCCCGGCGTTTTCTGCATCTTCTGTCCCCGCCCACCTCCTAACAGACCTGTAGTTAATGGTGTAGGGAAGTGCTATACATGGTGGGCGGGGATAGAGGCCGGCAGAAGATGAAGAAAATGTCAGGACTCAACCTGGCAGAGCTAAGGATACTAAAGCAATGCAGGTGGAGGGCAGGCTGACACTCAGATGGGGACAGAAGCAGACAGAAGATGCCCAGCAGCCCAGATTAAACCCAAGAACTCTGATGAATTACAGGTACAATGCATGGATGTTCTGCTCTTTTCATCTGAGCACTGTGTATATGATTGATAAATAGGGGAGTACTCAGCAGAAGTATTTTATAAAGTGACTTTGTGCTATTAAGTAAAATATGTTGGAGGCACCTTGCTGTATGTATTTTCCTTTTAGGTGACTATTATGTCATGTTCACACTAATGCGTTTGCTGTGACTCACATTTGTGCAGGCACAGCAGCACATTTTTTTAAATTGACTACTGTACCTGCAGGAAACACAGGAAACAGGTCCCTGCACCTTTATGAAAATGCAGCCACAGGGAAATCGCATGGTGCAAAAGCACCATGCAATTTCCCGCACCAAGAAACATGCTGCATTTTCAGATAAGTGGGGGTGCCAATAAGAATAAATGGCAGCCTTGTGCATCTGTAAAAGAGCAGGGAATTTTTCCTGCAGGTGGTTGTGGGTGCCATTTACACGCTGTCCCGCACATGCAACCACCTGTAACAGTGTGAAGTGAACCTAGCCATGTGCTCATTAACACTTGCGGTTGGCGGGCAATAAAACATGCTGCTGAGCCTCATACTACAGCTCCGTATCACTCCTGCCATTTAAGCTGCAGTGGCAGCAGCTAGAGGTTTACAGATGCCACTGCTGCAATATTTTGATTTGCAGCAGTGGCAGGAATTATACTGCCCGTCACTTTCAGCATGCACTACCATCTGCTGAAGGCAACCTGTTCAAGGCCACACTGCAACCTCCCCGGAACTGCGTGCAATGCCTCAGTCTCAGCGCAGTGCCACTATAGAGTGAGGGCAGACTGTCTTATCATGTGACATATCACATGACTGTAGACAAGATGAAAAAGAAGCTGCCTTCACTTCCAGCGGGTGTCACACTGACACCGAGATGTAAACTGTGAATACACATGGGGGGGGCGCAGTTTGCCATCTTTGCCCAGGGCGCTGGATGGCCTTGTCCCAGCACTGAGGGGCGTACATATTTGCCAGGGAGGGAGGGACTGTTGCCCCCATAGAGCGTCAGTGAGTGGCCAGACGGGCTGCACTTCAATGAGTGGGTGGGGGCGGAACCTAATGCCCCACCTACCCAACCTCCGCGCGGCGTGTAAGAGGGTCTAACTTCTCCCCGGGGCGGGGTCTATCTATGTCGAGGAGGAGGAGAGAGAGGAGGAAAAGGGAACCCCCAACCAGGCCAGGACATCCGACAGCAGGCAAGAATCACGATTTTAGGTTACCACCCACTGCTATTGCTACAATTATAAATTAATAATTCCATTACATTTTTGCAGGAAATATGTTTTCAACAAATATGGAGCATTTTGCAGTACATGAACTTTCACTGCATGTGAACTGTTAAATGAGTTTGCATTGGTTTCAGCGTGTACAAAGTTCTCTATGCATGCTGAAACCAATGCAAACGCATTTAACAGTTCACAGGCAGTGAAAGTTCATGTACTGCAAAGTGCTCCAAGCTTTAACCACTTCTGGACTGGAAGATTTTCCCCCTCAATGACCAGGCCATTTTTTGCAATTCAGGACTGCATTACTTTAACGGACAATTGTGCAGTTGTGCGACGCTGTACCCTAAAAAATTTCTTCTTTTTTTCCCTCAAATAGAGCATTCTTTTGGTGGTATTTGATAACCTCTGCAATTTTTATTCATTTTTGTTATTTAAAATTAAAAAATATAAATTTGTTATCCTTTTAGGCCAATTTGTTATCTGCTACATATTTTTGGTAAAAAAAAAAATCCCAATAAGCGTATTTTAATTGGTTTGCGCAAAAGTTATCACGTCTGCAAACTAGGAGAAAGATTTATGTCATTTTTTCATTTATTTCATTTTTTTTTTTTTACTAGTAATGGTGTCGATTTGTGATTTTTAGCGGGACTGCAGCGGACAGATCGGACCCCTAACTGACATTTTTGACACTTTTGGGGGGACCAGTGACATTACTGCAGTAATCAGTGCGAAAAATATGCACTGTTACTGTAATAATGACATTGGCAGGGAAGGGGTTAACCCAGGGGTGATCAAGGGGCTAAATGTGAGCCTAGGGGGTGTTTTCTAACTGTATGGGGGGGGGGACTTGTGAAATGACCACAGAGACATGTGATCCTAAATAGGAGGATCACAGGCGCTCTGTGATCATTCCAGGGAGAAGAACGGTCAGCTGTGTTTACAATAGCTGACCGTCCTTCTCTCTCAGCGGGGAATGATCGCGTGTGTCAGGCGGCAATCGGAGCCGCCTGCCCCATGCATCAGAGTCCCTGCTGACGAGTGGGGGTGGAAGCGTGAACAACAGTCTGCCACGTGTACAACAGCTGACCGTCCTTCTCTCTCAGCGTGGAGCGATCACGGGGGCCTGGCGGCAATTGCAGCCACAGGCCTTGTGGATTGGCATCCCCGCTGCCTAGCGGGGGCTCCCAAGAGCGCAAGCTTGCCCCCAGGAGCGCTCCCGCGAAATGACGTACCCATACAAAACAACAAAATATACAAATAGGCACTTTGTAGCCACTTTTAATGTACAGAGAGGAAGAGATGGAACTCTAAGAGGAAAAGGTGGAGCCTAAAGAGTAAGGGGTGTGGTTTACAGATGACAAGGTGGGTCTGAAACATGAAGGGGTGTGGCCTTCACAGGAAGGGGTGGGTTGTAGTTAAATTAGGGGGTGCAGGAGTTTAGTCTGGCCTAGGGCAGCACAAAACCTAAATACACCACTGGGTATGGGGGTTCAGGTACTGCCCTGGGGGACATGTGTCAATGCAAAAAAATGTTTGAAAAGGATAGTTTTTTCAGGAGTAGTAATTTTTGTGATGCTTAAAGTGCAACAACAAAAAGAAAAAATCCTTTAAATACAGTGCCTGGGGGGTCTCCTTAGTCTGCCTGTAAAATGGCACATCTGAAGCATGCATTGAACATGCTGCATGAAAACTGGAATTTCTAAAGAAAAAAAAGAGTTAAATCTCATTTAAAACGACTCACAGTTTCAATTGCCTCCGCCCAGCTATTGAAAAAAAAAAATTAAAGAAAAAAAAAACAGGTTTGATATGAATTTTAAGGGGAATCCCATGCAAAATTGTTTTTAAAAAATGGCGTGGGGTCTTCCCCAAAATTCATACCAGACCCTTATCCGAGCATGCAGCCCTGGCAGGTTAGAAATGGGGGGGGGGGGAGAAGCAAGAAGCCCTCCCTCCTGAACCATATCAGACCTCAGGCCCTCAACATGGGGGTGGGTGTTTTGGGGCAGAGGGGCTCTGCCCCCCAACCCCAAAGCACCTTGTCCCCATGTTGATGGGAACAAGGGCGTCACCCCCAACAATCCTGGCCGGTGGTTGTGGGGGTCTGCGGGCAGGGGGCTTATCAGAATCTTGAAGCCCCCTTTACCAAAGGGGGTACTCAGATCTCCCCCCCCCCCCATGTGAATGAGTATGGGGCCAATTTTGACAATTCCTTTATTAACCTCCCTGGCGGTATCCCAGAGAGGGGGTTAACTTTCAGTACCAAAAGCAGTAACCCCGAGCCACTCTCGGGGATACCGCCAGGGAGGTTAATTACCCCAAAAGCACACTCACCTTTCCTGTGATCCCCCGCTGTCCTCCCGCCGTCCTCACACTCTCTCCCCGCTCTGTGCTTGGCAGATGCCGGCACTTGCCTTCCGGTTCCCTCCCTGCAAGCGTTGCGATGGCATAAATTATCGGGATGAAATCCTTAGATCAATTGTCAGACCCTACGCTGGTGCAGTGGGCCCTGGGTTCCTCCTGGTGCACGACAATGCCCAACCTCATGTGCCGAGAGTATGCAGCCAGTTCCTGGAGGATGAAGGAATTGATACCATTGAATGGCCCCCACGCTCGCCTGACCTAAATAGAACACTTCCGGGACATTATGTTTCGGTCCATCTGATGCCGCCAGGTTGCACCTCAGTCTGTTCAGGAGCTCAGTGATGCCCTGGTCCAGATCTGGGAGGAAATACCCCAGGACACCATCCATCTTCTAATTAGCATGCCCTGATGTTGTCAGGCATGCATACAAGCACGGGGTATCAGTATAGATCCTAACACATTACCCAGTCCATACCAGTATAGATCCTAACACATTACCCAGTCCATACCAGTATAGATCCTAACATATCACCCAGTCCATATCAGTATAGATCCTAACACATCACCCAGTCCATACCAGTATAGATCCTAACACATTACCCAGTCCATACCAGTATAGATATTCAGCATGAGATTTTTCCCCATTGAGATCAGATGTGTTTTCAAAGTGCAGCAGGATTCCCAGCCATTGTGCTGGATGTGGGTCCCCCAGGGTTACCGCTAGCAGCAACAGCACATTTAAGCATATTCTCCAAGTGTAAGCACTGAGACAAGAAACAGCCCGGTGTAACGTTAAAAAACCATACCCCGTGAAGAAACCATACCCTCGTCACTTCCGGTCTGAAACAGCAGAGCAGCGCAGCAGAGCGCATGCTCAGAGCCCCGGAGACGTGATTGCACAAGAAAGAAGTTAACAAGTGCGCATGCTCGGAGGGTATGATATGTTAACGGCACTAATACTTGCGGCGGTAACATTAAAACAGTTCTGCTGCAACATCAATCATCTCCTCTCCTCTCCCTGTCACTTCCCTGATCTCCCCTAATAAATATAAAAGCGGCGGCGGGTGTATCTGTGCTCCGTGATCCGCTTTTATATTTATTAACGGAGATCAGGGAAGTGACAGGGGAAGGAGCGGACATGAGCCATGATGCAGAGGAGCTGTTATAATGTAACCGCCGCAAGTTAAAGTACCGTGAGAAATCCATACCCTCCAGAAGTGACGAGGGTATGGTTTTCTCACGGGTATGGTTTTTTCACGGAACACCAGCATCTTTGGTTTTGTATTTATTTAGGAACTTGGATGGGAGAAGGGCATGAGTGGGATACTCCTCTGGCTCAACTATACACAATAAAATAGGACACTGAGAAAAATGCCTCTTGACGCTGACTTGACGCTGGCTGAATGCTGGTCAACGTCCGTTGGCACTACTTAGCTCTGACTTGCTGTCTGTGAACTTGAACTGACTTCTGACACTCTCCAGTGATACAAAAGTCCTTTGCACTGCTCCCTTTAGCCCTCCCGGCTGAGGTAGCTTAACTGTGAATACTGCTGCAACTCTTAACTCTTCGGGGGCCCACACTGGCACCCCCTTTGCTCTTCAGGGCTTAAATTCTGGCACCCCCTTTGCTCTTCAGGGCTTAAATTCTGGCACCCCCTTTCTAATCTTCTATGCAGGCTAACTGGCTCCCGGATCCCTCTGACCTTCCGGAGTGGTCCCCTATCCTAGGCAGACCCCGGGGCAGTTTACAGTACTCACGACACTGCTTTCTTGGAAACTCTGGCCCCCACAGCTCCGCTTGGTCCTCAGCACTTGGATCCCTCTCTGCAGTTCAGCTCAACCCTCTGTCCTCTTAGGCCAACTGCCTAGGACATCCGTTCCATGCTGACAGGAGGAGAGACAGCCGTCACTTCCCTCCTGCCAAAGATGCTCTGTCATGTGCTCCCCTCAAACTTATACCCCTTCCCAGGATGCATTGCGGCATATTCTGCCCTCTGGGATAGATACAAGCCCAGGTGTGCTATTGGTTAGGTTTCCTCCACTGTCCAATGAGAGCCCCCGTTGGACACAGTGGGGAGACTCCCCAAGCTCAACAGTCACACCTGAGAACACATGACAGCCTAGCTGAACAATCAAGGCCCATCTGATAAGCAGACAAGGCCCCCCTTTATAGTTTGCCTAGCACCTACCTGGGAGAGTGCTACAAAAATGTTCCTTTCATTTTTAGTCCCCGTTCACACTAAGGCGACCTGTGGGGCGACCTGGTTGCCTCACAGGTCGCCGTAGGTCGCCTTCCATAGGGAAGCTGCGGACCCGTTCTAATAGGAGCGACACAAGTCGCTCCGACTTAGAAAAAGGGTCCGGAGCTTCTTTGGGGCGACCTGGAGGCGACCGTCATAGACTTCAATGTTATGAAGTCCGTGCCGGCCACTCCGAGGTCGCGGCGCGCTGCTCGCACCGCGACCTCGGAGGTCGCCCCGGGAAGTAGCGTCGCTTGTATGGGAACGGGGCCTTAGCAGTGTATTGGTAAGACTATTTAAAACAGTTTATTGATATTATTTACTCTGTATTCTAAAAGCTGTTTTTTTTTTTTTGAACATGTGGCCAGCAGCAGAGATCTAGAAGCTCCTCCTGCTTATGTTTCCCTGCAGACAGGCTGGGAGAGAGCTGGGTCATGTGACAGCTGTATATCATTTAGGAAAAAGGTACTTAGATGTATTAAATACCCCCACCCTGCGCTTATGCAATGATGATAAGATCAAAAATCACCAGCAGCTACTATACACAAAAGAAACTAAATAACACATATGCTAGTAAAAGAATCACATTGTATAAATGTTTATTGTAAATAAACCCCGCTACATAGTTATGCTTACACAATGCAACCAGTTTAACCACTTGCCGACCGGCTACCATCGATATACGGCGGCAGGTCGGCAGGTTCCTGCGACTCGCCGTACCTATATGGCGGTTAGCAGGAGCCATCCTGGAGGCACGTCACAGCAGAGAAGCTGATCCGTGGGCCGGTTGCCACGATTGCCACCAGGCACCCGCGATCAATCCCTGCGAAGAGAGAACGGCGGTCTGTTGTTCTCTCAGGAATCAATGCAGAGCTCCTCTGTTCCTCCTATTTAGGAACACAGGTCTCTGTGTTGATTCCATAAGCCCATCCCCCACACAGTTAAAAAAAACCTCCTAGGCTCAAATGTAATTTAACCCTTTGATCGCCCTTGGGTTAACCCCTTCCCTGCCAGTGTTATTATTACAGTAACAGTGCATATTTTTAGCACTGATTACTGTAGTAATGTCACTGGTCCCCCCAAAAGTGTCAAAAATGTCAGTTAAGGGTCCAATCTGTCCACCGCAATGTCGAAGTCCCGCTAAAAATCACTGATTTCCGCCATTACTAGTAAAAATAAATAAATGAATAAAAATGACATAAATCTTTCCCCTAGTTTGTTGATGCGATAACTTTTGCACAAACCAATTAAAAATACTCTTATTTGGATTTTTTTTTTTTTTTTTTACCAAAAATATGTAGCAGAATACAAATTGGCCTAAAATGATGGAAAATGTGATTCTTAATTTTTTTTTTTGGGAATGTTATATAGCAGAAAGTGAAAAATATTGTTGTTTTTTTTTTTTTTTGTCGCTCTTTTTTTGTTTATAGTGCAAAAAAAAAATCACACAGGTGATCAAATACCACCAAAAGAAAGCTCTATTTGTGGGAAAAAAGGACATCCATTTTTTTTGTTTGGGTACAGCGTCGCATGACCGCGCAGTTGTCCGTTAAAGTAACGCAGTGCCGCATCTCAAAAAATGGCCTGGTCATTAAGAGGAAAATCTTCTGCCCCAGAAGTGGTTAAAAGCATGACAATGAATCAACCAAGTGGGCGTCTCTTACCACTGTACTGTCCTGTGGTAATCCCTGGGAGAAGCGAACTCATACAATGCTCGTGATAGCTGTGTGGTCACTCCCTAATGCGTTTCGTCTTTTTTATAGTTTTTTAAGCCTCGTACACACGCAGGCTCGGATTGGCTAATCGGGAGCATCTGGAGAATTCCAGATGGGCTGGTCCATTTGGGGTGCAGGCAGGGCCGGTGTACTGCCAAAAGTTACAAGTATCATCTGCCCTGGACGTGTCCATATGTGTGATGAAGGGGGGACACACTAGGAGCCTCTGCCTTCTCCTGCCTGACAGGGGTGAATGTCATTCTCCCTCCTGTCACTGTACAATGTATGATCCCCGGACTTGTTCATTCCATCCACTTCACCTCTGCCTTATCTCTTCTTCTGCTGTTTATCACTCTACTCTTTACAAGCTCCCCTCCCCCTGTCAGCTTGTTCTTCCCAGCCAGGTCACTTGAATCTTCCTGGTTGTTTACTTTCACTTTGTCCGCAGCATGTGTCTCTACCTTCCCTGCACAATAGTAAGTCAGCACTGAGTCTTCTGCTCCTCTCTCCTGTCCTGTTCACATTAACCCTTCACCATCTTCTTTCAGCTGTCCACTCCATAAATCTGCACTGCATGTCCTGAAGCCTCTGGTCCCAACTCTGGGCTATCTAAGCAGCCATTTATCTGACCCAGTCCTGTCCTAAAATGCAGCATTAGCACTTTCTCTACAGTCCTTCACTCTGCTCTTCATTAACACATGTTCTTATTACCCAGACCTGCCCCCCCCCCATCCCTATCCCCCCCTATCCCTATCCCCCCTATACCTATCCCTCCCTATACCTATTCCCCCCTTATCCCTATCCCCCTATCCCTACCCCCCCTTTACCTATTCCCCCCTATCCCCCTATACCTATCCCCCCTATACCTATTCCCCCCCTCTATACCTATCCCTCCTATCCCCACCCCCCCTTTACCTATCCCCCTATACCTATTCCCCCCTATCCCCACCATACCTACCCCCTATACCTATCCCCCCCTTATACCTATCCCCCCCTATACCTATCCCTAATAACCTGTGCACTGCGGTTTGGTCACAGTGTGATTGTGTGTGCGTTTTACCTGGATTTTAGGTGGACTTCTATTGAATCTCTATTACAAAGTGTGTTTTCATGAAAGTACATCAAAGTCCTGCATGTTGCATCTTTGATGCAGTTTCAGAAAACGCACTGTGTAATGGAATTCAATAGAAGTGCACCTAAAATCCAGGTAAAACGCACACACAATCACACTGTGACCAAACTGCAGCGCACCGGTGTGACCCCACTATAAGGCAAAGTTCTCACCTTTGAATGTCAGTCACAAGATTGTGGCTTTCCTGACACACACACAGAAACAAATCGTCCATTAGTAGACGTGCGACAGTGCCATTTATTGGTAATGGCACCCCACACATCTGCTAACACATGCACCAAACCACATGGTATCTCAAAAGTGAAACATCTGGGGTCTGTTTAGAGCCCTGATATTTCATAAAAGCCCCCAACAGGGCAGTTAAAAATGTAAAAAGTATATATATACACTGTACATATACATTCTCAAAACAATATAAATAATGTAAAACATTTGTAAAAAATAAATAATTAAGGGCTTGTTCACACGTGTTTTGGTCTCTGAAAAGCAACCATCATGCAGATTGCTCTTCAGAGAGCATTTGACAGGAGGTAAGGAGCCGTTGTATCGCCTCCCTACGGCCTGAAACAAACCTTCTACCATTATTAGCCTTATCTATAGATGGGGTGGGGGGCACAGCTTGTCATGTTTGCCCTGGGCACTGAATGACCTTGTCTCAGCACTGGGTGCAGGGGGTTCGGCCGCACCGGGCGCAACATCTGGGAAGTTGTCATGAAGCATGACAGTGAAGGCAATTTTATTCCAGGAGAAAGCAGTGTCCCAGAATTTAACGCACACTGTGTGATTCCTGAACTGGTTGCTATCCGCCTGGTGTCTAGCAACCAGTGACATCAGGCACACACAGGCAGGGGCCCAGCATTCATAGTGGAAGAGGGTTTAAATTCCTCAATTGAAGGAGATGATGTCCTCCTACCTCTGGAGGAAGCTGGGGGGAAAGGTAAGTAAATTGGCTAATTTTTTTTTTCCCTACAGGTATTTAGGGGATATTTTTTTTTTTTTGCAGTTTTAACTAGCATTTTATGGAGGGTGAGGTGAAGGATGGCCTTGAATAAGGAGATATTGCCCCTGAGTTGTAAGGTCCTCTTGTTGCCATCATTCATTTTGGTGTCCCTGAGATAACTGCACAGTACAAGAACAAGAAGCAGGCGTTCCATGTGGGAGCTTGCATGAATCTTAGATTTTTGCATAATTCTTAGAAATACATAAAATTCAGATTAAGGTGAAGTAAATTAATTTCTGACTGCAGTACAGTTGCAGGGTTTGGTAGTTTACTGAAGCAAAATTGGAAAAAAGCCTCCAATGGACGCTGCTTAGGTGCTTTTGAGGTCCTTGAACAAATGCACATAGACCATACATGACCGAATGTAACCGTCACCTTTCACCAAACTGAATGTGATCTGTGGATTCTACATCGTTGCATGTCTGTGTATTTCTCTAGAAATTTGTACAGGGTAGAGGTTTTATTTGAGCTATAGCTGGAGAACAGATTACAAAAGTTCCCCACTTTATATCACTGCAATGTTTAATCTCATTTTTAATACTAAGCTAAAACATGGAATAGGCTGCTTTGGCAGCACTATGAATTAGTGATCGACCGATATCGTTTTTTTATTGCCGATACCGATATTTTGGCCATTGAATATCGGCTTTGGCCGATATTTTTGTACATTAAAAAAAAAACTATGTGGCACATGAGGTTTAATGTTGATAAATGTAAAGTTATGCACTTGGGGGCTAAGAATATGCATGCATCATACATACTAGGGGGGAAGGATCTGGGGGAATCCATGGCGGAGAAGGCTACTGTATTTGCACTGAATTGTAAATGATGATATTTTTTAAAAAATACAATGAATTACAAGGCTGTAGAGAACAGTGCGCCATTGCAAACTTATATTCTGAGGTTTTAATTACATTATTTTAATATTGTCAGTCGTGAACTAAAGTGGGCCGGTCTAAGGCATGAAACTCCAGGGCTGAAAATGAGTCCCACTCCGGCCCTGTACACACGCACAGATTGTTGGCCAACCGATCGGCCGTCTTTTGTCCAGTGTTTGTTGGTTGAAATGTGCCCTAGACTTGCATTGGACTTTTGTTGGCCAACAAAAAACAACTGCAGAAGTGATGTCATGTGATGCTTGACTTTTCGTGTGTTTTTTCTTTACTGAGCATGCCCACTCTTGCTCATCTGATTTTTGTCTGCCGAAAAGGCCCGTACACACGTACCGATTGTTGGCCGTGAATTTTCGGCCGCCGCCCGATCGGCCGATTATCGGCTTGTTAGTATGATGCTTCCGACTGCGACTTTTCGGCCGAACAAAATCTGGTGTGCAGGCTATAAAATTTTTATTGGCCGTCACCAGAACGGCCGATTGTTCGTCAGTCAGTACCGATTTCGGCCGACAAAAGCCAGATGAGCAAGACTGGGCATGCTCAGAAAAGAAAAAACACACGGAAAGTAAACCATCACATGACATCACTTCTGAAGTTGGTTGTTGTTGGCCGACAAAATTCGTGTGCAGTCTAGAGCACATTTCAACCAACAAACAACACTGACAAAAGACGGCCGACCGGTTGGCCAACAATCTGTGCGTGTGTACGGGGCATTAGGGGTTGATTTACTAAAACCTGGAGAATGCAAAATCTGGTGCAGCTGTGCTGCTAGCCAATCGGTTTCTAACTTCAGCTTGTTCAATTAAGCTTTGACAATAAATCCTGGAAGCTGAATGGTTTCTATGCAGAGCTGCACCAGATTTTGCACACTTCAGTTTTAGTAAATCAACCCCTAAGCAGGGCTGGCCCAAGACATTGTGCTGCCTGGGTCCGAGAATGAAATGCTGCCCCCCCCCCCCCAAAAAAAAAAAAAAATTCACGCCCTCCAAGAGGCCCCCACATTCTATAGGACTATGAAAGCAGTCAGAGGGGTGTGAGTGTGTACGGAATGACAGCAGGAGCAGGACAGAGCAGTAGACACTGGGCAGATGAGCGTACCAGGCTTTCTACTGTCTATAGTGCCACAGTGCCCTGCAGGGTAGGGGGTGGGCATGGTACAGAAGAATGCAGGGCTGTAGGCATGGTACAGGAGAATGCAAGGCTGCGGGCATGGTACAGGAGAATGCAAGGCTGCGGGCATGGTACAGGATAATGCAAGGCTGCGGGCATGGTACAGGAGAATGCGGGGCTGCGGGCATGGTACAGGAGAATGCAGGGCTGCGGGCATGGTACAGGAGAATGTGGGGCTGCGGGCATGGTACAGGAGAATGTGGGGCTGCGGGCATGGTACAGGAGAATGCAGGGCTGCGGGCATGGTACAGGAGAATGTGGGGCTGTGGGCATGGTACAGGAGAATGCGGGGCTGCGGGCATGGTACAGGAGAATGCAGGGCTGCGGGCATGGTACAGGAGAATGCGGGGCTGTGGGCATGGTACAGGAGAATGCAAGGCTGCGGGCATGGTACAGGAGAATGCAGGGCTGCGGGCATGGTACAGGAGAATGCGGGGCTGTGGGCATGGTACAGGAGAATGCAAGGCTGCGGGCATGGTACAGGAGAATGCGGGGCTGCGGGCATGGTACAGGAGAATGCAAGGCTGCGGGCATGGTACAGGAGAATGCAGGGCTGCGGGCATGGTACAGGAGAATGCAAGGCTGCGGGCATGGTACAGGAGAATGCAAGGCTGCGGGCATGGTACAGGATAATGCAAGGCTGCGGGCATGGTACAGGAGAATGCGGGGCTGCGGGCATGGTACAGGAGAATGCAGGGCTGCGGGCATGGTACAGGAGAATGAGGGGCTGCGGGCATGGTACAGGAGAATGCAAGGCTGCGGGCATGGTACAGGAGAATGCGGGGCTGCGGGTATGGTACAGGAGAATGCGGAGCTGTGGGCATGGTACAGGAGAATGCGGGGCTGCGGGCATGGTACAGGAGAATGCGGAGCTGCGGGCATGGTACAGGAGAATGCGGGGCTGCAGGCATGGTACAAGGGAATGCGGGGCTGTGGGCATACTACAGGAGATGCAGTGCTGTGGGCATGTGAGAGTTGTGGTGCCGCCTCCTCTGTGTTTCCCTTCAGAGTATTAATAGCTGTAACATCATCCTGATGACATAAAGGTAAGATATTCTTTCCAAGCTTTACAACAAATCCATATTAGAGCATCAGCATTGTACGTGATTGGCCCCAACCTGTGCCCGGGACCAGAATTCTCTTTCCTTTACTTTACTCAGTTCGCCCATCTGTAGAAACACCAACACAAATGCAGAAATAGCTTTGTGATTCATTTTTCACTAGAATAGCAGAACAGTGTAAATAAAGCTATTTATTACTGGGAACTCACAAGCTGCACAGTGCCCCCCTTCCAGCATCACATCAGGTCTCATACTTTGTAGACAAAAAAACAAAATTGTATATTAAATGAGGACTGTGAGGTGTGATCTATACAGCGGTGAGGAATAATAATGCCCGCACAGGTCACATTATTTGTGTGCCTTAATCTGGATTACCATGCACAAATAAAATGGTTGCCCCACTGGGTATTCTATAGTTGAAGCATATTACCATTTGACTTGTAATACACACTTACCTCTACTATCTGGACCTGCACTGATTCCAGCCCGGATAGTGGATCAGGTTCTGATTTATTTATCCCTAGACATTTCCACTAGTTTTCCCCATTTACAGTGCATTTAAAAATGCCGCGGCCGGCGCCACACATCAACACGTCCGCAGCCGGCCTGACATGCACACTGTGCATGCGCCGCCACCGCTCGGGAAAGCTAATGCATGTTCGGCTATTCCTGGAAACAGCCGAAAGTTTACAGGCTTTGCCGAGCGGCAGCGGCGCATGCGCATTGTGCATGTCAGGCCGGCCGTGGACCTTTTTTTTTTTTTTTTAAGCGATAGCCGAAGAAGAGAAGAGGCGGCCGGGGGCCACCCCTCTCTAAGTGCCGCCTGGGTCCCATGGTCCCACCGGGACCCATGGTAGGGCCGGCCCTGCCCCTTAGTGACACTTTTTGGGGACAAATGACACCAATACAGTGATCAGTGCCAAAAAACACACTGTCACTGTATAAATGACACTGGCAGGGAAGGGATTAACACCAGGGGCGATCAAGGGGTTAGGTATGCTCTTGGGGAGTGGTGGATGCACTGGATGAAAAGAGAAATCTGTGTTTCTGCTTAGCTGAAACACAAGATCTTTCTTTTACTCCCTGACAGAACAGCGATCTGCCTTGTGTTCCGGCCCCTGGACCCGCTGATTGGTGGCCCCTGGATCCGCTGGACCTCGCGACTCCTGGACCCGCTGATTGGCTCCCGTTGTTTCCAATCACAGAAGAAGCCGCGCTCTGAGGGCACGCGTGCCCCAGATGGCCTGCACAAAATCACGTACCTGAACGTCATTTCATGAAGTCGGGCCGCTCTTCTGCAGTATAGATGCGGGGGGCAGTCCGGAATTGGTTAAAACCATCAATTTCGGTTTCAGGCAAGTGCATCCCGAATTTTCATTACAGTACACCACTAATAAGAATACCAAGGGGTTGATTTACTAAAACTGGAGATTTCAAAATCTGGTGCAGCTGCCCATGGTAGCCAATCCGCTTCTAACTTCAGCTTGGCCAATGAAGCTTTGACAATAAACCCTGGAAGCTGATTGGTTTCTATGCAGAGCTGCACCAGATTTTACACTGACCGGTTTTAGTAAATCAACCACATAGTATTCATGTGCACCATTTGGTATTTAGCCACCATGATAAACAGGAACAAAAATTACAGCTAAAACATCAGTTTTTACTTAGAGTTCTATTAGCTGCTGGATTGTCCAAGTCGCCACAAATAATCCCTGTAATGTGTCTAACGTGTATCTCCAATGATCGTCAGTCCCATTTAGCGGCCACAGTGGGATATTTTCCCGATTTAGGTATTTCAGGAAAATACCACATTACAGTTCATCTGGAAAGTATTCACAGCGCTTCACTTTTTCCACATTTTGTTATGTAGCAGGATTCCCAGCCATTGTGCTGGATGTGGGTCCGCCAGGGTTACCGCTAGAAACAACAGCACATTTAAGCATGTTCTCCAAATGTGAGCACTGAGACAAGAAACAGTCCGGCATCTTTGGGTTTTGTGTTTATTTAAGAACTTGGATGGGAGAAGGGAATGAGTGGGATACTCCTCTGGCTCAACTATACATACAGTGGGTACGGAAAGTATTCAGACCCCCTTAAATTTTTCACTCTTTGTTGTATTGCAGCCATTTGCTAAAATCATTTAGGTTCATTCTTCTTCCTCATGAATGTACACATAGCACCCCATACTGACAGAAAAACACAGAATTGTTGACATTGTTGCAGATTTATTAAAAAAGAAAAACTGAAATATCACATGGTCCTAAGTATTCAGACCCTTTGCTCAGTATTTAGTAGAAGCCCCCTTTTGATCTAATACAGCCAGGAGTCTTTTTGGGAAAGATGCAACAAGTCTTTCACACCTGGATTTGGGGATCCTCTGCCATTCCTCCTTGCAGATCCTCTCCAGTTCTGTCAGGTTGGATGGTAAACGTTGGTGGACAGCCATTTTTAGGTCTCTCCAGAGATGCTCAATTGGGTTTAAGTCAGGGCTCTGGCTGGGCCATTCAAGAACAGTCACGGAGTTGTTGTGAAGCCACTCCTTCGTTATTTTAGCTGTGTGCTTAGGGTCATTGTCTTGTTGGAAGGTAAACCTTCGGCCAGGGCCGGATTAAGAGCATCATGGGCTTGGTGCTGAGGATTTTGAAGGGCCTTAAGGGCCGTGCCTTGGCATGCACCCAGAGGAGGAAGGGTGCAGCCATGCATGCCTAATTCAACATGGGATGCTGTCTCTGAAGCCCATAAACACATCCATGCATCGGCAACTGTCCCTCCTTGTCCGGCCTTCGTGCTGTGTGGGGAGGTTCTGAGGGAGCTGCCTGGGGAAGCGAGCATAGAAGCCAGACTTCTGTGTTTACAAGTGACAGAAGAGCGGTAACAGTGAATATGACCAACCCGGGGCCTATATAAAGGTAGGGGCCTGGAGCTGCAGCTCCAATAGCCCCTATGTTAATCTGGCCCTGCCTTCGGCCCAGTCTGAGGTCCAGAGCACTCTGGAGAAGGTTTTTGTCCAGGATATCCCTGTACTTGGCCGCATTCATCTTTCCCTCGATTGCAGCCAGTCGTCCTGTCCCTGCAGCTGAAAAACACCCCCACAGCATGATGCTGCCACCACCATGCTTCACTGTTGGGACTGTATTGGACAGGTGATGAGCAGTGCCTGGTTTTCTCCACACATACCGCTTAGAATTAAGGCCAAAAAGTTCTATTTTGGTCTCATCAGACCAGAGAATCTTATTTCTCACCATCTTGGAGTCCTTCAGGTGTTTTTTAGCAAACTCCATGCGGGCTTTCATGTGTCTTACACTGAGGAGAGGCTTCCGTCGGGCCACTCTGCCATAAAGCCCCGACTGGTGGAGGGCTGCAGTGATGGTTGACTTTCTACAACTTTCTCCCATCTCCTGACTGCATTTCTGGAGCTCAGCCACAGTGATCTTTGGGTTCTTCTTTACCTCTCTCACCAAGGCTCTTCTCCCCCGATAGCTCAGTTTGGCCGGATGGCCAGCTCTAGGAAGGGTTCTGGTCGTCCCAAACGTCTTCCATTTGAGGATTATGGAGGCCACTGTGCTCTTAGGAACCTTAAGTGCAGCAGAAATCTTTTTGTAACCTTGGCCAGATCTGTGCCTTGCCACAATTCTGTCTCTGAGCTCTTCAGGCAGTTCCTTTGACCTCATGATTCTCATTTGCTCTGACATTCATTGTGATCTGGAAGGTCTTATATAGACAGGTGTGTGGCTTTCCTAATCAAGTCCAATCAGTATAATCAAACACAGCTGGACTCAAATGAAGGTGTAGAACCATTTCAAGGATGATCAGAAGAAATGGAAAGCACCTGAGTTAAATATATGAGTGTCACAGCAAAGCGTTTGAATACTTAGGACCATGTGATATTTCAGTTTTTCTTTTTTAATAAATCTGCAACAATGTCAACAATTCTGTGTGTTTCTGTCAGTATGGGGTGCTATGTGTACATTCATGAGGAAAAAGAATGAACCTAAATGATTTTAGCAAATGGCTGCAATATAACAAAGAGTGAAAAATTTAAGGGGGTCTGAATACTTTCCGTACCCACTGTAATAGAATGGGACATTGAGAAAAATGCCTCTTGATGCTGACTTGACGCTGGCTGAATGCCGGTCAACGCCTGTTGATACTTCTTATCTCTGATTTGCTGTCTGTGAACTTGAACTGACTTCTGACACTCTCCAGTGATACAAAAGTCCTTTGCACCGCTCCCTTTAGCCCTCCCGGCTGAGGTAGCTTAACTGTGAATACTGCTGCAACTCTTAACTATTCGGGGCCCACACTGGCACCCCCTTTGCTCTTTAGGGCTTAAATTCTGGCACCCCCTATCTAATCTTCTACACAGGCTAGCTGTCTCCTGGATCCCTCTGACCTTCCGGAGTGGTCCCCTATCCTAGGCAGACCCCGGGGCAGTTTACAGTACTCACGACACTGCTTTCTTGGAAACTCCGGCCCCTACAGCTCCGCTTGGTCCTCAGCACACTGGATTTCTCTCTACAGCTCAGCACAACCCTCTGTCCTCTTAGGCTAGCTGCCTAGGACACCCGTTCCACGCTGACAGGAGGAGAGACAGCTGTCACCTCCCTCCTGGGACTCTGCTTCCTGCCAAAGACAATCTGTCATGTGCTATCCTCAGACTTATACCCCTTCCCAGGATGCCTTGCGGCAGATTCTGCCCTCTCTGGGATAGATACAAGCCCTGGTGTGCTATTGGCCAGGTTTCCTCCACTGTCCAATAAGAACCCTCATTGGATGCAGTGGGGAGCCTCCCCAGCCCAACAGTCACACCTGAGGACACATGACAGCCTAGCTAAATAATTGTACCCTGCTGATAAGCAGACAAGGTCTCCCCTATAGGTTACCTAGCACCTACCTAGGAGGGTGCTACATCCACCCCCCACCAAAAATGAGCCATGTCCACATTGGCTCTGAGGCAGCCGCCTCCTAACAAAAATTCTGCCAAAAACTCTGGAGTATCCCACAAACCTAGAAAAGGGGGAAAAGGGAAGAAACAAATATACAAATATGAAATTTGCTGCGCATAGATATAAATAAAAATGAATATAAAAAATATATAAAATATGATATAAAAAACATTCAGTGCAGCTGCCAACACCTGACCCTGAATCAGAGAACCAGATCACAAATCGTATATAGCAATGAATGGTGTAGCGCTATAAGGTAACCATAGAGGTGAACACCATAGTCCATCAGTCTCTAAAGTATCCACTATAAGGTTAGTAGTCTTCCAAGATTATAGTGTGTAATCCCAAAAGCATGCAAATACTCCAAACTCCGACAGCCGAGTGCAGGAATAGCCACCACCAAGGGAAATAGATTTGCCTCTTACCACAATATCATGATCCTCATTACAGGGATCATAATCAGCATGAAATGTAATCCAGAGCCGCAACCAGATCTCACACCGGCTTCCTTACTGATCGTATCCGCTCCTCTCAAACAAGGTGTATATGGAAAAGAAGGGGGACAACATCCATACTGTAACACCATCAAGAGACTTTATTGGTAGGTAAAACAGCAAAATGGCAACTCACATTTCAGCTGGAATATCGAGCGTGGAGCATTAACTCGGTAACCCACCGAGAAAATGGCCGCTGCGTCCCCTCGTTGGTCACAGCGTCACGTGCCGCAGGCTCCTCCTACGCGTTTCGTTACAATACTAACGTCGTCAGTAATGTACAAATAAATTATGTGAAAAAATAGATATGTATCTTTGCCATACAAATATACAAACATTAAGGTGCATAAAAAAAAAAAAAGATGCACCCCCCACCAAGCGAGTTTGTTTCCAACAAACATGTATTTCCTCACTAACTATCTCTACCGTGAGCCCACCTGTAGAGAAAGGAAAAGGTGTGTCACACTGCATACATAAAGAAATTAAAGGACTAACTATCTCAACAGTTGAGTGAGAAGACCCTCCTAACGACCTTCTCACTCCCTTCCCTGACTCCTCTGCTTGTCAGTCTCTTGACCCGCCGAGTCTACTTCTCCCCTCTTCCGGGGAATCTGTACCCTACCACTGACTACCTAGGCAGAGTTCATATAGAAGTTAGGCACAGTATCTCCCTGCTGTTTCTCAGAACACTTCTTGATAGGAAACAGGGCAAACCACTGGAGCCTGAGTGGCCTGCAATCCTGCTGAGTCAGGGAAATATGAAAAGGGGTCTTCCAGAGCACCCCCACACCAAATCTTTTGAACGTAATGTGCACAGTCTTTGGCACAGTATTTGTAATCCACAGAGGTCCTGGCCCGATGGCCCAAGGGATCTTATAAATAGAATCATACTTCACTTTTAATAACTTGCATAACTTCAGCATTATATTTTGTCAGTTCCTTGGTCAGTTGTGACAACTAGCCAGCCGTGATTACATAGTCTTGAATAGCGAAATTGCAAAGAAACTTCCTCCTTCTTTTCTTTTTAAATGTAATACTCTGGATGAGGGACCCTGACATAGACACCCTGATTGTCTTTTACCCGGACGGACCAAGCCTGGCCAAACCGTCTGTGCGGTGGACTTCCACCCTGTCAATGTATATAGATCGCCTATAGTTCCATTGTGCCTTGATGGCCTTCAACCTCTCCTTCAGGTCAGCTTCTGGTGAGTCCCTATAGAGCTTGGAAATGAAGAGAAAGTCCCAGATAGCTTCATCACACCAAAAGTCCCTCTGCTTTTAAATAAGTAGCATGGCCTCTCTGGGAGCATAAGGATAGTCATATCCATATTCTAGCGCCACCTTGCGCTGCATCCATCTATGCATTTTGGGCCACCGGGGGAAGGTCTTTCTGTTGCCTCTCCCTGGCAGAGAAAAAGGGGTTTTCACCCGCTGAATCAAAGTGTCATATGTTGTGTTCTGGTCCCAAGCCCAGGCGTAGTTTGTAGGGGGGGAGATAAATCTGGAATCCTTTTAGTGTATGCTTCACAGAATCCCAGTTTTTGCACCAACTCCCTGTGTGGATCGCGCTCTTCCGCGCAGTACAGTAACTCTTTCCCTGCCACGCTCTCTCCCCAGCCCACAGGGAAGTTACTGTAAAGCGGATCATGTCCCTCACTAGACGTGCATCCACTCTTCTTACTTGCAACAGGGCCCCAGCTGCGTCTCCCTTTCCTGGAGCCAGCTGTCCCTCTTTGCCAGGCAAGAGAAATATCCTGTTGTCATAAGCACGGTCAATAGTCCTCTCCCAAACACATGTGCAAGCAAGGCCCTCCATACTGTCTCCGAAGATAGTCCCACTGCTCCTCACGGCATGGCCAACTTCAACCTTCACAGTATCCATGCAATCACTGTACAGAATGAATGTCCCGCTGTCATAAGCACGGTTAACATTGGTCCATATAGCTTGCACACACACCTGGCCCCTGGCACCTTGCTCCTCGTGCCCCTGACTGCCATTTTCTTCATCCCTCCCTGGACCTTTCTCTGTTAAGCAGTTGCAGCTTTTGTATACTGACACACTTTTCCTCCTTGCTTTCCAATGCCTGATAACAGAGTACATATCATAGTCAAGGTGGAAGTTTCCCATCATTTTACAGAACTGACTGGAACACTTGCGTTGCCAAGGGCAACCTTCCATGTGCACTTCAATCTTCATCCCACTCTCCCTGCCTCCCGCAGATCCGGTCTCACACTTGGCTTGAGATTTGAATAAAAGTTCTGGGCACAAAAATGGAGATTTTCGACTTTTAATTTGGCCGTTGCCAGGGGCAACTGATCCAGTAACCCATGGCAAAATCCAAGTGTGAGCACTGAGACAAGAAACAGCCTGGCATCTTTGGTTTTGTGTTTAATTAGGAAATTGGATGGGAGAAGGGAATGAGTGGCATACTCCTTTGGCTCAACTATACACAATAGAATGGGTATATTTTTTAAACCAGGGTAGAGAAGCTGGGGTCTAATTGACAATGTGCTTGTGGGCTTCTGTTAGAATACCACTTCCTTCAGTCTTGAATATAGATATCAGATATTCTAGCCGCCCCCATACAAAAATAGCCAAGAATAGCATGTATAAGATCTGGAATATTTATTGAACAGACTAACACACAATATATAACACACACCGGTCAGGTGAGCCTGATTACATTATTATATGCAGATGAAATTGTATACAGGAAAATAATTACCTGAGCTTTTTACCTAGCCATCTGGACAGAAACAATAGGTGAGTTAATTAACAATAACAATGGAACAGACATGCTTAGCAGAAAACACATAACACCTCAAAACACAGACAATAGCAGGAGACCACTAGTAACAGACTGTCCGTCTCTTACATTGAAGAACATGGAACAGAGGCCAATGTGATTAACTCTTTCAATGAACATGTTCAGAATCAAACAGATCAGGAATAGTCTTCATATATTTCTTGAGAGATTTTGTTGATAAATATTACCGTCCCATTTGAAGTAATTTAGACCATATTCTCAGTGTCCATTAAAAAGTTGTCCATCATTTACACTGACTTACACATAAGAGGGGCCTAGGCAGTGGCGGCCGGTCTATAGGGGGCGCAGGGGCGCCGCCCCCCCAATCTCCGTGGGCCAATAAAAAAAAAGGAAGAAAAAATTAATTTAAAAAAATACAATTTTTAGCCCACTAGGGGAGCCGGACTAACTAGTGGCTATGGGGGGGGGGGGGGGTTTGCACCCCACGTGCTTGAAACAGAGCCACCGATTGGCAGCCTTCTGGGGGTCATCGGGCGCAGAGCAATGCGCCCCGACACTCCCCACTTTCCGGATGTCCTGCCTGTGATTGGTCCAGTCTCCAGCCTGGACCAATCATAGAGGACATCCCAGGTGACGTTGCGTGGGGGGGCGGAGCGTGCATTAGTCACGCACCGTCCCGATGTCAGAGAAGAGGGCAGCGGGCAGCGGAGGAAGAACCGAAGAAGACGTCCGGTCTGGCGGAGCACATGGAGGAAGAAGTCGACTCCCGGGCAGCACGCTAGGGAGTCGGGATGGTGACGGGCGGCACGCATGGATGACGAGGACTCGGAGGAAGAAGACAGCACCAGAGGTAAGTGAAGTCACGCACGCACGCACGCTGGTCTCTGCTGCATTGAAGGAGGCATATATACTGGTCACTGTGCATTGAAGGGGGCATATATACTGGTCACTGTGCATTGAAGGGGGCATATATACTGGTCACTGTGAATTGAAGGGGGAAGGAATACTGGTCACTGTGCATTGAAGGGGGCATATATATTGGTCACTGTGCATTGAAGGGGGCATATATACTGGTCACTGTGCATTGAAGGGGGCATGTATACTGGTCACTGTGCATTGAAGGGGGCATGTATACTGGTCACTGTGCATTAAGGGGGGAATATATACTGGTCACTGTGCATTGAAGGGGGCATATATACTGGTCACTGTGCATTGAAGGGGACATATATACTGGTCACTGTGCTTAGAAGGGGGCATATATACTGGTCTCTGCTGCATTGAAGGGGGCATATATACTGGTCACTGTGCATTGAAGGGGGCATATATACTGGTCACTGTGCATTGAAGGGGGCATATATACTGGTCTCTGCTGCATTGATGGGGGCATATATACTGGTCACTGTGCATTGAAGGGGGCATGTATACTGGTCACTGTGCATTAAGGGGGGCATATATACTGGTCACTGTGCATTGAAGGGGGCATATATACTGGTCACTGTGCATTGAAGGGGACACATATACTGGTCACTGTGCATTGAAGGGGGCATGTATACTGGTCACTGTGCATTGAAGGGGGCATATATACTGGTCACTGTGCATTGAAGGGAGCATGTATACTGGTCTCTGCTGCATTGAAGGGGGCATATACAGTGCTTTGCAAAAGTATTCGGCCCCCTTGAACTTTTCGACCTTTTGCCACATTTCAGGCTTCAAACATAAAGATATAAATTTGTAATTTTTTGTGAAGAATCAACAACAAGTGGGACACAATCATGAAATGGAACGAAATTTATTGGATATTTCAAACTTTTTTAACAAATAAAAAACTGAAAAATTGGGCGTGCAAAATTATTTAGCCCATTTACTTTCAGTGCAGCAAACTCTCTCCAGAAGTTCAGTGAGGATCTCTGAATGATCCAATGTTGACCTAAATGACTAATGATGATAAATAGAATCCACCTGTGTGTAATCAAGTCTCTGTATAAATGCACCTGCACTGTGATAGTCTCAGAGGTCCGTTTAAAGCGCAAAGAGCATCATGAAGAACAAGGAACACACCAAGCAGGTCCGAGATACTGTTGTGGAGAAGTTTAAAGCTGGATTTGGATACAAAAAGATTTCCCAAGCTTTAAACATCCCAAGGAGCACTGTGCAAGCGATAATATTGAAATGGAAGGAGTATCAGACCACTGCAAATCTACGAAGACCTGGCCGTCCCTCTAAACTTTCAGCTCATACAAGGAGAAGACTGATCAGAGATGCAGTCAAGAGGCCCATGATCACTCTGGATGAACTGCAGAGATCTACAACTGAGGTGGGAGACTCTGTCCATAGGACAACAATCAGTCATATACTGCACAAATCTGGCCTTTATGGAAGAGTGGCAAGAAGAAAGTCATTTCTTAAAGATATCAATGAAAAGTGTAGTTTAAAGTTTGCCACAAGCCACCTGGGAGACACCAAACATGTGGAAGAAGGTGCTCTGGTCAGATGAAACCAAAATCAAACTTTTTGGCAACAATGCAAAACGTTATGTTTGGCGTAAAAGCAACACAGCTCATCACCCTGAACACACCATCCCCACTGTCAAACATGGTGGTGGCGGCATCATGGTTTGGGCCTGCTTTTCTTCAGCAGGGACAGGGAAGATGGTTAAAATTGATGGGAAGATGGATGGAGCCAAATACAGGACCATTCTGGAAGAAAACCTGAGTCTGCAAAAGACCTGAGACTGGGACGGAGATTTGTCTTCCAACAAGACAATGATCCAAAACATAAAGCAAGATCTACAATGTAATGGTTCACAAATAAACATATCCAGGTGTTAGAATGGCCAAGTCGAAGTCCAGACCTGAATCCAATCGAGAATCTGTGGAAAGAACTGAAAACTGCTGTTCACAAACGC
The DNA here is from genome assembly GCF_965119305.1 of Pelophylax lessonae. Lineage (NCBI taxonomy): Eukaryota > Metazoa > Chordata > Amphibia > Anura > Ranidae > Pelophylax > Pelophylax lessonae. The sequence continues at coordinate 31,968,288 of NC_138769.1, read as the reverse complement.
TCTCCATCCAACCTCACTGAGCTCGAGCTGTTTTGCAAGGAAGGAGGAATGGGCCAAAATTTCAGTCTCTCGATGTGCAAAACTGATAGAGACATACCCCAAGCGACTTACAGCTGTAATCACAGCAAAAGGTGGGGCTACAAAGTATTAACTTAAGGGGGCTGAATAATTTTGCACGCCCAATTTTTCAGTTTTTTATTTGTTAAAAAAGTTTGAAATATCCAATAAATTTCGTTCCACTTCATGATTGTGTCCCACTTGTTGTTGATTCTTCACAAAAATTACAGTTTTATATCTTTAGGTTTGAAGCCTGAAATGTGGCAAAAGGTTGCAAAGTTCAAGGGGGCCGAATACTTTTGCAAGGCACTGTATACTGGTCACTGTGAATTGAAGGGGGCATATATGTATACTGGTCACTTTGCATTGAAGGGGGCATATATACTGGTCACTGTGCATTGAAGGGGGCATATATACTTGTCTCTGCTGCATTGAAGGGGGCATATATACTGGTCACTGTGCATTGAAGGGGGCATATATACTGGTCACTGTGCATTGAAGGAGGCATGTATACTGGTCACTGTGCATTGAAGGGGGCATATATACTGGTCACTGTGCATTGAAGGGGGCATATATACTGGTCACTGTGCACTGAAGGGGGCCTATATACTGGTCACTGTGCAATGAAGGGGGCCTATATACTGGTCACTGTGCATTGAAGGGGGCATATATACTGGTCACTGTGCATTGAAGGGGGCATATATACTGGTCACTGTGCATTGAAGGGGGCATATATTCTGGTCACTGTGCATTGAAGAGGGCATATATATTGGTCACTGTGTATTGAAGGGGGCATATATACTGGTCACTGTGCATTGAAGGGGGCAAGTATACTGGTCACTGTGCATTGAAGGGGGAAGGAATACTGGTCACTGTGCATTGAAGGGGGAAGGAATACTGGTCACTGTGCGTTGAAGGGAGCATGTATACTGGTCACTGTGCATTGAAGGGGGCCTGTACTGTGGGGTTTGTGCTAGGGGGTCTGTACTGTGGGGTTTGTGCTAGGGGGTCTGTACTGTGGGGTTTGTGCTAGGGAGTTTGTGCTGGGGGGGGGGTCTGTATTGTGGAGTTTGTACCACTCTCAGTCAGTGTATCCCATAATAGGGTGTCTCTCACAGTATATCCCATAATAGGGCCCCTGCTCCCTATTATGGGATATACTAGTACTGATGGACCCCTTAATATGTGATATATTGGGAGAATATGTTCACGCAAGAAAAATACAGGGGACAAAGTGGGTGGAGTCTATAAGGGGTGGGGCTTCTTAGAAATGGGAGGGGTCAAAGTGGGGCTGAATAATTTTGCACGCCCAATTTTTCAGTTTTTTATTTGTTAAAAAAGTTTGAAATATCCAATAAATTTAGTTCCACTTCATGATTGTGTCCCACTTGTTGTTGATTCTTCACAAAAAATTACAGTTTTATATCTTTATGTTTGAAGCCTGAAATGTCGCAAAAGGTTGCAAAGTTCAAGGGGGCCAAATACTTTTGCAAGGCACTGTATACTGGTCACTGTGCATTGAAGGGGGCATATATACTGGTCACTGTGCATTGAAGGGGGCATATATACTGGTCACTGTGCATTGAAGGGGGCATATATACTGGTCACTGTGCATTGAAGGGGGCATATATACTGGTCACTGTGCATTGAAGGGGGCATATATATTGGTCACTGTGCATTGAAGGGGGCATATATATTGGTCACTGTGCATTGAAGGGAACATATATACTGGTCACTGTGCATTGAAGGGGGCATATATATTGGTCACTGTGCATTGAAGGGGGCATATATACTGGTCACTGTGCATTGAAGGGGGCATGTATACTGGTCACTGTGCATTGAAGGGGGAATGAATACTGATCACTACATTGAAGGGGGCATGTACGCTGGTCACTGCATTGAAAGGGGGCCTGTACTGTGGGGTTTGTGCTAGGGGGCCTGTACTGTGGGGTTTGTGCTAGGGGGTCTGTACTGTGCGGTTTGTGCTAGAAGGTCTGTACTGTGGGCTTTGTGCTGGGGGGGGGTCTGTACTGTGGTGTGTCTGTACTGTCTCTCACAGTATATCCCATAATAGGGCCCCTGCTCCCTATTATGGGATATACTAGTACTAATGGACCCCTTAATATGTGATATATTGGGAGAATTTGTTCACGCAAGCAAAATACAGGGGACAAAATGGGTGGAGTCTATAAGGGGTGGGGCTTCTTAGAAATGGGAGGGGTAAATGGAAGGGCGGGGTCCTTGCGCCCCACCATCTTAAAACTTCACCAGCCGCCACTGGGCCTAGGGGGCTCAAAGAGGGATTTCCCAACCTCTCTAAGGTAAGCTGGGTTCCATGGTTCCCCCCAACCAAAGTGACTCCCGTCACAGTCTCCATAAAGAGGACCTGCCATGCCTTATTCCCATTGCAAGGGATGTTTATATTTCTTGTAATTGCAATAAAAGTGGTAATTTTTTTTTTTTTTTAAAAGGGGCAGCGTAAAAATAAAATAAATAATAATACAGTAATACAATTTTTTTTAAGCACCCCCATCCCCTCTTGCTTACACGCAGAAGCAAGCGCATACATAGGTTGTGCCTGCATATGTAAATAGTTTTCCAACCACACATGTGAGGTATCTCTGAGAACATTAGAGCGAAAGCAATAATTCTAGTACGAGACCTCCTCTCTAACTCTAAACTGATAACCTGTAAATATTTTTAAAGCGTAGCCTATGGAGTTTTTTAAGTACCAAAATTTGCCGCCATTCCACGAGTGCGCAGAATTTTAAAGCATGACATCTTAGGTATCTATTTACTCGGTGTAACATAATCTTTCACATTATACAAAAAATTTAGCTAAATAATTTGTTTTGTGTTTTTTTTTTTTAAATGCATTTGAAAAATTGCTGCACAAATGCCCTGTGACATAACAAATTGCAACAATCACCATTTTATTTGCTAGGGTCTCTGCTAAATAAATAACTAAATAAATGTAAATATATATATTCACGATTCTGCATCGATGCGGGCTGCCGGCATAATCGATTAGGAAATGACGTCATCAGCCGCGGCCACGCCCTATCGCACAAGGGAGAAAAAAACACAAGATCGGCAGCTGATTGGTGGGTTAGTGGCGGGAGCTTAATAAAAAGGCTCCGCCCCTCCCCTTCCGTCTCTTTGACCCGGGCCGAGGCGCAGCAAGACATCCCCCGCGTGTATCGGCATCCCACCTGCGGCCTTGCAGCCAAGAAGCCAGCCAGCCAAGCCAGAAGCCAGTCCAGTGAGTCCACACTCCACACACAGGAGCGAGGAGCCCCAAGTGCGTCCCCATCGCAGCCAGCCAGCGCCGCCAGCCTCACCTCACCGTAGCCGACAGGCCCTGGAGGCCCAGCCGCCACGCCACTGCCAGTGACGCCAGCCGCCCGCCACAGAGCCCAGAGAGCAGCACAGCACCTGTCCTCCTCTGCAATGCAGTGCACAACAACCCACACAGTCACACAGCAGGTATGTCCGAACAAATAATTGTGTAATCATTCATGGGGGTCTCGTCTGTATCTCTGGGGGATGTCATTGTCTGTGATGGGGGGGGCCTGGGACAGGGGACGGTCGGTCGGGGCCCGGGGGTACTGTTCTGCTGTGGCAGTCTGGCAGCCAGGGGGCTCTCTCTGAGTGTCAGTGGGGGCCTGGGGGTCTCTGCCAGTGTCAGCTATGGGGGTCTGGGCAAGGGGGGGACTCACTCAGTGTTTGTCAGTGCTGTGGGGGATAGGGGAAGGTGTGGGGCATCCAGGTCTCTGTCAGTGTGGGGGTCTGGGCAAGGGGGGGGACTCAATTTCAGTGTTTGTCAGTGCTGTGGGGGATTGGGGAAGGGACATCCAGATCTCTGTCAGTGTCAGCTGTGGGGGTCTGGGCAAGGGGGGGGACTCACTCTCAGTGTTTGTCAGTGCTGTGGGGGATTGGGGAAGGTGTGGGACATCCACCCAGGTCTCTGTCAGTGTGTCAGGCTGCAGTGTCAGCTCAGCTGTGGGGGGAGGGGGGTCTCTGTCAGTGTCACTGTCACAGGCAGCTGTGGGGTAAGGGGGGGCCCCCGGGGGTTTTGGCTCAGTGCATGCATAAGGGAGTCTGACAGACAGACAGACAGTCATATTTTATGAAAGATGTTGCTTGGTTGACTTGTTGCGGCTTAGTTTACAAGTTTTTTTTTTTTTTTTAAACACTGACAGAGTTTGGCAACTTACGTCATCCGTCTCCGTCACATACGTGGTAGTATGGTAATGGCAGAAGGAGAAAAAGATTGAGAGATAAAAAATGCACCTAGCGTTTTAAGAGCAAACATCTGGGCACATTTCGGATTTTACGAACACACAGGGAAGCGTGAGTTGGACAAGACACACGCCGTATGTAAAGCCTGTCACACAAAAATTAAATACCTAGGGAATACTACGAACTTGAGAAACCATGTTAGCCGTTTTCACTCTGAGTTAGTAACACCTGTCGCCACCAGCAGTGCCACCACTGCCAAGGAAAGACTGCTAGACCCAGATCAGCCAAGAATTGATGCCATACTGTCAACTTATCCGCCCAACTCAGAAAAAGGGAAGAAACTAACCAAAGCTGTGGCAGCTTTCATCGCCAAGGACCTACAGCCTTACTCAGTTGTGGACAACGCCGGGTTTCGCTACCTTGTGAAGACGCTAGAGCCACGTTATAAGATCCCATCACACAGGCACTTTACAGAAAACGTTATACCTGCACTCTACCACGACACCAAAGCTCAGGTACTTGCGTCAATAAACCAAGCCAGTCGAGTCGCAATAATGTGTGATTCATGGACTTCAGTCACAACGGAGTCCTATGTTACAATAACAGCACATTACGTTACTAAGGACTGGCAGGTCTTGTCACATGTGTTGCAAACAAGAGCCATTTATGAGTCTCACACAGGTGCTCATCTGGCAGAGCTACTGTCTCATGTTGTGGAAGAATGGCAGCAATGTCTGATAAATCTGTAGTGCTTGTGACCGACAACGCGGCGAACATGATAGTTGCAGCTCAAGTTGGTAAATTTCCTCATGTTAAATGTTTTGCCCATACACTCAATCTTGCATGTCAGCGGGCACTGAAAGGGGCCACGCTCTCCAGGCTTCTCGCCAGAGTGCGACGAATATTCACATTCTTCCATCGCAGCACTAGAGCAAGCCACTGTCTAAAAGAGAAACAGAAATGTCTGGGCCTGAAGAATCATAAGCTAATAACTGATGTGCCAACAAGATGGAACAGCGCATATGACATGGTCGAGAGGTTCTTAGAACAACAACCTGCAGTTTGTGCCACCTTGCTGTCTCCAGAAGTCAGAAAAGGAGAGTCTGATCTCTGCACTCTCAATGAAACAGATGTGTCAAATGCAGAGGACGCTGTGAGTGCATTAAAGCCAATGAAGGATGCAACCTTGCTGATGTCAGAAGAGCGCAACCCAACAGTGTCTCTCATTGCCCCTCTAAATGCACAACTGCTCCAGAGCATGACAGACACCATGGGAGACACAGCCATGACCCATGAGATCAAGAATGCCATCAAAACAGATCTCCTGAAGAGGTACAGCAGTGAGGCAGAGAAGAAGATCCTTCATACAGCCTCTGCTCTGGATCCTCGCTTTAAAGGACTGCCTTTTATTCTCACAGAGGTGGAGAGATTGGAGATATACAGAGGAGTGACTGAGGAGGCTGCATCTTTGGAGGTAATTAGAATTTCATCATGTTTCCTGCCAGACAGCTAGAAGCTCAGCTACATTGTGTTGTGTAATATGCCCTGATTCACTGATGCGGTGTGGGAAGTGGAACTGTATGGTATGGATTACCGTGCAGTTTCCCACACCTCATCAATGAATCACACTCTTAGTCAGTTCAGCTCTTCTTATACTATTATCTTTTGCTCAAACACACAGATTACATCTAATGGAAGGACAAATGTGGATGAAGTGCCTAGGGAAAAAGCAACTGTGGAAGAAGAAACAACACCCATTGAGGACAGCCATTCTCCTCCCAAAAAAAAGGCCACAACATCGCTGCTCATGACTTTGCTGGGGCAGTCTTTCACTGATGTTGCAATAGAACCTAAGACCCCCTATGCCAAGGCAGAAGACGAAATGGAAAAATATTGTAAAGCCCCACCTCTGCCTCTCACTGAGGACCCTTTAAAATGGTGGCGTGAGCATGAGGTCATATTCCCCCTCCTCTCTCAGCTGTCAAAGCACTACTTGTGTATCCCAGGTACAAGTGTATCTGCAGAGCGGGTTTTCTCTACTGCAGGAGATGTTATAACAGCGAAAAGAAGCAGTCTTAAACCTGAGCATGTGGATCATCTAGTGTTCTTACAGAAAAACCTACATGTTCCCAAATGCTAAGCACTGAAATAATTACTAATTCATGTTTTTAATGAATTAGTAATTACTAATTCAGTCTGCCGCCAGTCACCAGTCAGTCACATCACCAGTCTTGTTTTATAGCTTTATAGCACTGATGGTTTGTTTTTGAAGATTGTCCTGTCCAATGTGTCCATTTCCAATCCATAATCCGTTCCGTTGCTTCACACTAAAAGTGTCTAGGCAAGTAGGCAGGGGTTCATTTAACCCTCAACCAAATAAATAATATTAAAGTGTATTTTCTTCTAGACAACTGACTGACACCAAGCCAGCCACGGTGCAGCATTATAGGAAGGAAAATCATTGAGAGAAATAACTTGTACATTTGAAGCTTAACCTCGAGTAAATCTTAACTTATTGGATCACAAACACCAATTGTGGATTCTTGTGTAATATACTATATTTGTGAGTTTGTGAATGTGACCCCCATAGGATTTCCTCAAGGTTAAGCTTAAGTTTACAATTTATTCTCTCAAGGATTTTCCTTCCTCTAATGGTGGCTTGTTGGCTAGCTTGGCTTCAGTTACAGATGTAATCGGCATGGTAGAGTGCTGCTCAGTGCAGTGCAGGTATTTTTTTTTTTCTGTAACGTGACTGACTGACTGACTGTCGTGACAACTCAAGAGCTTATAACGCAGCTCTAGCATTAACTCAACACACACACACACAAGTGTGTGTGTGTGTGTGTGTTGAGTTGATGCTGAGGCTGCGTATAAGCTTTTGAGTTGTCACGAGTCAGGACACACACACACTGTGTTTAGTTGACTGGCAATGGCAGGGGCAAAAACAATCGCAGTGAACCTGGAACATTTTATATTTTTTACAGCTTTTCTGGCACTGGAGAGATGGAGAATGGCTTGTTTTCAAAAATGGTCCATTCACATAAGTGAATTGATAATTATTTAAGATTAAGCTTATATTTGTATAACTCCCCTCTAGCAGCCATCAACTCACTTCACTTGAGTTGACTGGCAGTTGCAGGGGGAAACAAACATCACGGTGAACATGGAAGTTATGCAGCAGTGCACTATTGCCAGGTTCACCTTTGATATTTGCTACTAGTCAGGAAGTGCTCTGTTTTGTAGAGGACAGGTTATGGCACACACCTGGAATTTATTGCAACGCATGTCTGTCTGCTGGTCTGTTGTACTCTGTAGCAATAGCAAGTGTAGGGGGTTCCCTCAACCAAACAAATACTAAAGGTAAAAGTGTATCTAGACAACTGAAGGCAAGCCAGGCAGCCACGGTACAGGAAAGGACATCCTTGAAAGATTAAATCAATCATACATTGAAGCGTAAAACCTTGATTAAATCTTTACTGGATCACAAATACACACAAACCTGACCTAACCTATATGCCTTGAGTTGTACCAGTGTGGCAATGCCAAACCTTTCTTCAGTTTTCATGATTCTGATGCAGACAATCGTGTTGTGTGTTTTTTTGTGATCCCATGAAGATTTACTCAAGGTTTAAGCTTCAGTTGATGATTTACTCTGTCAAGGGTTTTCCTTCCTCTAATGGTGGCTTTGGCTTGGCTTCAGTTGGGTTTAATCGTGGTAGAGACAGAGACTGTCTGCAGGACAGGTAACGTTTTCTGTAAAGTAAGTGACATAAAAGTGACATAAGTGAATTGATAAGCTTAAAGCTTATATTTGTAACTCCCCTCTAGCAGCCAATCCATCAACTCACTTGAGTTGACTGGCAGTTGCAGAGGGAAACAAACATCACGGTGAACATGGAAGTTATGCAGCAGTGCACTATTGCCAGGTTCACCCTTGATGTTTGCTACTAGTCAGGAAGTGCTCTGTTTTGTAGAGGACAGGTTATGGCACACCTGGAATTTATTGCAATGCATATTCACATAAAAGGATTTATATATAATGTTTTGTGGGAATTTATGATGACCATTTTCACAAGAATATTAGCTTGGCTGGCTGGCTGGCTGGCTTCTTCTATCTTGGCTTGCCTTTAAAGTACAACTATAGGCCAAACTTTATCCAAAATCCAAAAAGTTTTGCCTTTAGTTGTACTTTAAATGGTGGTAGGCCTGGCTTATATTAATATTTTCTTTTATGAAGCAGTAAACTGCACTACTACAGTTTTTTACCAATTTTACTGTTACTTCTAGTAAAATACTAGTGTTGTTGTCTGTCTCTGCTATGCTGTTTGCATTTTCAGACCTTCCTATATGTTTGCAGTGCAAGTGCACTAAAGTATGCAGGGCTTGCAGGCAATGACAGGGTCCAGGAAAGTGTCCTTTGAAGCAAATGAAAATAAAAAGGATTCTTTTATTTGTGACTGCTTGATTGTTTGTTTTTTTTTTTATAAAGTTTTGAAAACCATTTGGCAGTGGGCTGGGCATGGGCATTGGGCAGTAATCGTGATGCATCGTGATGCATCGCGGAATCGAATCGTATCGAATCGCGACCCTAATAATCATAATCGCATTGAATCGTGAGGTAAGTGAAGATGCACAGCCCTAATATATATATATATATATATATATATATATATATATATATATATATATATATATATACAATGTTTGGGAGTTCTGAGTAATTTTTCTAGCAAAAAATTATGAATTTTACACTTAGGAGAGGAATGCCAGTATAGGCCCGGTATTAAAGTGGTTAATACAAATACCTTTTTATTTTCTTTTAGAGAACGAGATTTCCCTTCTACCTACAAATATCAAGATACATTTATACCCAGGACTCATTAAGGTTACATGGGACTGCAACATAACCGAATCTATGAAGCACCATACATACGAAATTTTGTTTGAAAAAAAAATATATGCAGACCTCACTGTAAGCATGACAACAATATATTTATATATTTATTATAGTATATAATATTTATGTATTTATTTTACTCATGAATAATGGATGGTTGGAACAAACTTCCTGCAAAGGTAATGAGTCAACCAATATTTGGGGGTTTATTTATATTTATAAAACAATGTGTTGGGCAAATATGACAAGCATTCGCCCATCCTTGACAAATTCTGACCTTATTATGCTTAAGTAAAAAAAAAAAAATATATATATATATATATATATATATATATATATATATATATATATATATATATATATATATATATATATGTATATGTATATGTATATATATATATATATATATATATATATGTATATGTATATATATATATATATATATTTATATATATGTATATATATATATATATGTAGATATATATATGTATATATATATATATATATATATATATATATATATATATATATATATATAGTGTATACAATGCCTATCTCATTTCTTGTAGCCCTGAAATGTCAAATACCCCCCAAATTACCCCTTTTTGGAAAGTAGACAGGCCTGGGTATATAGTAAGAGGCATAGCGAGTTTTTTGTAATTGTAATTTTTTTCCCACAATTCTTTGGAGAATTAAGAAATTATTATTATTATTTATTTATTTTTTTTCACAAAAAGGTCATATTAACAAGTTATTTCTCACACACGACATAACCATATAATAAATAGAGACAAATAAATGGGAGCGTAACCATATTAGTGCAAATTATTTCATTAGCAAAAGTATAGTGTTCTGCTCCTTTAACACCTATATATGTGCAGGTGTATATATACAGACATGGGTGTGTATATATACCCCTATAGACATGTTCAGTTGTCATAACTGACTCCAAACATGTCCTTAAAAAAGCACTAGCAACGCCTGCAGCAAAAAAAAAAAAATGCTGACGGGAGCGGAGCGGAGCCATATCCCTGCTCTGAAAGTGACACAAGAGAAACAATCTTTTCTCTATAGCGGTCACCCTGCTATGGAAAGGTTTTGTCACCCTTCCATAGCAATCACAGTCAGTTAACCCTACACTACACTACAGTCCCCTTACACTTAACACTTTCCCTACAGAAACTGAATAAATTAAAGCTAACTATAGTGGAAAATAGCGGGGGGAATTTGGCGGGGGCTATCTTATATACTGGGGGGCGTATTCACTAATGATTGGACTATGGACCCCCTAGTCACTCCAATCACATTCCGAGCATTCTCCTGCCCCCTCAATTGGCTTTTACTGATGGTTCTGGTCCAATCACAGGCTTTTAAAGCCCATTTCCTGAACCATTGCATTTTGGTCGGTTCTGGTTGCCGAATTCCAAACTTTTTGGGCAAAAAGTTCTAAATTCGGCCGAACCTCGAACAGCCAATGTTCGGGTCGAACCGATGGTCGACCCGAACCGTTCGATCATCCCTAGTAACAATGTGTCAGATACATATACACATGGAAACTCCACACCCAGTGGCACGATATCCTCCCCTAAGAGTTGTGCCAATGCTAGTAATTATGCAGAACTTGGTGCACTTGCACATGAATTGACCCTAATACAGGAGAATAATCCTAAGGAACCTCATGTCAAATCCCATTCAGTATCCAGGGGTCCTGTACCCCGGTCCATGGCCCAGGCCGTGCCATTTTCTGCCGGCCAGACTACACTTCCTAACCCCTTAGCTGCAGGTAGTCCCCACATTACCACTATCAATAATACTGCAGTCTCTTTTTTAGGGCCCAGCCTCCTACCCAACCGGCCCCGATAAAGAAGATACGACATAGAGGCCATAGGGGAAGAGGAGGCAGACACAAATCCCCATTTGAGGAAAGTACGTCTTCTACTGTAAAAATGTATAATCTATCCTCATCTGTACTTACACCAGAAGACACTTCCATACTTAGTCATGGCCTCACGTTTGCTCCATCCATTAAACCCAACCCATTTCAACTTTTCAAAGATCTCAATAAATTTATAAGTAATCTAACCTTAACCACTTCTTACCCGCCGGTAAGAGGAGCGGCGTATCTATTGTTCTGGGACACCGTCATATGACGTCACACCAGAGCAGCTTCTCTAGGGGGCGCACAGAGCGGGGATCATGGCCGCGCTGTGTAAAAATTCGGTAAAAATTCAATGAAATTACTCTTTACCCATGTGATCGGCTGTGTCCAATCACAGCCGGTCACATGTAAATAAGGAAGTGCCGTTATTCGGCTCTCCTCACCTCGCACTCTGACAGTGTGAGGCGAGGAGAGCCGATCAGGACACTGATCATGATTGCCCTAATTACAGAAAAAAAAGTGTCAAGCAGGGCCCACCATCAGTGCCCACAATCAGTGCCCATAGTACTGCCAGTCAGTGCCCATCAGTGCCTGCTCATCTAGGCACTGATGAGCACTGACTGGCAGCACTATGGGCACCGATGGTGCTGCTCATCAGTGCCACCCATCAGTGCTCATCAGTGCCACCCGTCAGTGCACATCAGTGCCGTCCGTCAGTACTCATCAATGCCGCCCGTCAGTGCCGCATCACAGTGCCCATCAGTGCCACCTCTCAGTGCCCATCAGTGCCACCTCTCAGTGCCTCTCAGTGCCGCCTATCAGTGCTCATCAGTGCCACCTATCAGTGCTCATCAGTGCCACCTATTAGTGATACCTATCAGTGCCCATCAGTGCGGTATATTAGTACATCCTCATCAGTGCCACCTCATCAGTGCCTGTAAGTGTCACCTCTTCATTGCCCATCAGTGCCCATCAGTGCAGCCTATCAGTGCCCATCAGTGCCGCCTCATCAGCGCACATCAGTGAAGGAGAAACATTTTTTATTTTCAAAATGTGCTCAAAGAAAATAAGAAACTTTTTTTTTCCCAAAATTTTCTGTCTTTTTTCTTTTTTTTTTTGTAAGAAATAAAAAACCCAGAGGTGATTAAATACCACCAAAAGAAAGCTCTATTTGTGTGAAAAAAATTATAAAAATGTCATATGGGTCTACTGTAGCATGGCAGCGCAATTTTCATTCACAATGTGAGAGCGCTGAAAGCTGAAAATTGGTCTGGGCAGGAAGGGGGTAAAAGTGCACTGTAGGCAAGTGGTTAAAAAGACATTTTTCCATATAATCATCCAAGAATAATCATATTACCATAGATAGCCATGATTGTGATCCATAGTCCCCCATCAATGACACCAATACAGCACTTGCCATGTTGGAGGAACTTTACATAGAAGGTTCCACATCATGGGACATTGAGTATATGTCTGAGGATGAGGCTGTCTTATTCACTCAACATCTAATTAGTTCCCCTCCCATTAAACATACCCATCTGAAACCAAAATCCATCTTTTATCCTACACATTCCAAAGACCCCTGTATAGAGACCTTCTATCGTATTGTTTACCCTGAATTTTTGGAGATGTGTCAGAATGCGCACAAAAACCAAGAAACATAACCATAATCTCACTAGAGCTGAGAACAAGGCCCTTAAAAGTCTTATGTCCAATCCCCGTATAGTTATAAAGTCTGCTGACAAGGGTGGAAGTAATGTTGTTCAGGACAAAAACGATTATATCAATGAGGCAACTAGGCTACTCTCTGACAGCAAAACATGTCAAACTGAGGGATGATCCGTTACCCTAGTTCACCAGGGAAGCTACAACCAAAGCCACAACGGCCCATAAGAACAATATTATCTCCAAATCTGAAATCTCCTTTATTATTAGAGAATATTTTCACACACCGTATTTTTACCATCTTCCAAAAGTACATACTGTAAGTGTATATCCAACCCTCCTGGTAGGCCCATTGTGGCGGCCATGGAGAGTGTCACAAGTGGCTTCTCACAGTATGTGAATATGTTTTTGCAGCCTATAGTGCAGGATTTGCCATCATACATTCGAGATGGCATCCACTTATTAGAACAACTCACCCCGTATTCCTGGGAGCCCTCGTACCTCTGGGTGTCTTTGGATGTGCAGTCTCTCTACATGTCCATACCACATGAAGTAGATATGAGGGCTCTGGAGTTTTTTTCTCAGTAAGGATTCCACCATCAATCCCCGACAAGCTGAGTTCATTATAGAGGCCACATACTTTTGCCTTACACATAACTACTTTGTGTTTAATGAGGAGTACTATTTACAGATAAATGGCACAGCCATGGGGGCTAACTTTGCCCCTTCTTATGCCAACCTAACGATGGGCCACTGGAAAACTCATTACATCTGGAATAATAACCCTTCTACTCCACATATTGAATTTTTTGGTCGATATATCGACAATATCCTCATTATTTGGGATGGAGAATCCTCCAAAGACGAAGAGTTTCTAGCCCACTGCAATTTAGATTAATATCATTAAAATCAACAACTGTTAGCGAAAAAACTATACCAAGCCTACAGCTGGAAATTCTTTTTTACATTACAAAAGTTGCCACCATCCACATTGGCTCAACAACATTCCTAAAAGCCAATTCTGTAGGCTGAGACACAATTGTACCAAAATTACTGACTATAAGGAACAAGGTGAAATCCTGAAGAAAAAGACTACCCATTGGATCTTGTCAAGCAGGCATACTCCCATTATATCATGCCACCCAATTCTACATACAAAACACCTAGGGAGGACAATACAGATCTTAGATTCACTACACAGTTCCACAATCACCATCGTCAGATGGAACAAGTAGTATGGAAACACTGGCCCTTACTACTCCAGGATCCACATCTTAAATTACAGTTACCTAATAAACCTAGGCTCACGTACAGGAGAGGACCAACCAGTATTAAAGCTAAAATTGCACCCAGTAAACTGAAAACTAAGAAACATCAGTCGCCTCCCCTGCAATTTTTCAACATTTCCGGCATGTACCAATGCCGGAAACCATTGTGTCTTACCTGCCAGTTTGTCACACATGGCCAAAAGGACTTCACCATCAAAGGAACTACGTATGGGATTAATGAATTCCACACTTGTTTCTCTGACTTCGTAGTCTGGCATGCCCATGTGGCTTACATTATGTGGGGAGAACCACATGTGCATTGCGGGCATGTTTTGGCCAGCACAGACAGTACATTAAAGAGGGCAAAGACATACATAGTGTCCCGAGACATTTTCTCCATTATCATGCAAAATCCACCAATGGCCTGCGTATCTGGGTCATTGAGTCCATCTAGAAAGGTCTTCCCGTGGTAGAGAGGTTTAAGCGACTTAGTCAGAGAGAGACATACTGGATCTATGCCCTGGATGTCCTTTCACCAGGAGGACTCAATGAGAAACTTGATATCAATACCATTCTGTAAGGTTAAGTCTCATTTTTTCATTGTCAATGTGTCCTTTTTTTTTACAGTAAGTGCATTTTAAAATTCCTTGTCAGAACACTTTTTTTGTTTTTTGTTTTTTATAGTAAGAGATGTTTTATGTAATATTCTATGCCATATCTCATGTGATTTTCATGATTTTTAAGTAATAATTGTCCCATTCAGCTACAGATATGTAATTATGGGTATCGAGTCAGTACATATATTTCTTAATTGGTTTATTATTTGTATATTTATATTTCCCCTGTATATTTTATATAATATTGTTTTTCCTGTAAAACCATGGTTCAGAAAAATGTTTTAAAATAATGTTTTTTATTATTTTTAAAGCAGTAATGTCTTTTGTGTCAGCTGTGGCCTTGGGGCTCTTCCTGGTACTGCGCTTCCAGCCCCCTGCCCCCCCCCCCCGCTATCACTTCCGTCTTAGAGTTTCAAATGCCCTGTGTCATGTTGTTTTCCCCATCGGTCTGAGGAAGGAGCACTTCTGTGCATGCTCCGAAACGCATTACCGCCCCTCCACGCCATCACGCTTGTGCGGTCCATCTGTGAGGCATGCGTTCCACTACTGCCTCGGTTTGAGCCAGTTCCTCCAATTGGTCCTCTCTGTAGTGTCATCTGGTCAGCTAGAGGACATAACCACCGCGGACCAGGAATGGACCCCAGAGCCATGAGGATATATACCATCTTCTATGTAAGTTTTATGTTGTTGTCATGTAATAAAGTTACATCTGCTACATTCAGCGGCACCTATTTTCTCTCTTGTTTGCCAGCGGGGCTTTGCTTCTGCCTAAGTTGCCCTCAGTGTTAGCGTGGTGCATCTGTTCACCCCAGAAATCTGGTCATCGTTCTGGTTGCCCTTCTCCCATCAAGACTCTTGTATTGGCGACCCATCTCCCAGCGGAAGCGCCCAACAAACTTTTCTCTCACAATGTTTTGTGCACTGGTACAGATGTGATGGGGGACTGACATGTTTTGTGTACTGGTACAGATGTGATGGGGGACTGACATGGTTTGTGCACTGGTACAGATGTGATGGGGACTAACAGATGTTTTGTGCACTGGTACAGATATGTTGGGACACTGAAATGTTTTGTGCACTGGTACAGATGTGATGGGGACTGAAAGAGGTTTTGTGCACTGTGTAAGGGGTTAGCTCGGTAGCGGGTGTGGGTGACCTCTTGGGGGGTTCGTTACACAGAGAGACAGCCGAGGAGTGGTTGAAAACAACAGTCTGTTTTATTTTCACAAAGAAAAAGTCCAACACCACCTCACCTTCAGAAGTCTCTCAGCTCACTGCTCTCCTTAACGCACAAAGCCTCAGGATACAGCAATCAGTAGTTATCCTCTGGATAACTTATAGAGGCCTTAATTGCCTCATTCTGAATAGCTGAAGCTTTATAACGTCCTTAAATCTTTCTGGCTACCTCTGCAGCCGACAACCGATAGTAATTGGTGAATTGTCTAAACAAGGCAGAAATGTATCTCCCCTCTGTGACAACACCCACAGATTTACCTGACTTCCTGTCACAACTGGTACAGATGTGATGGGACACTGACATGTTCTGTGCACTGGTACAGATGTGATGGGACACTGACATGTTTTGTGCACTGGTACAGATGTGATGGGACACTGACATGTTCTGTGCACTGGTACAGATGTGATGGGACACTGACATGTTTTGTGCACTGGTACAGATGTGATGGGGGCTGACATGTTTTGTGCACTGGTACAGATGTGATGGGGGACTGACAGATGTTTTGTGCACTGGTACAGATGTGATGGGGGCTGACATGTTTTGTGCACTGGTACAGATGTGATGGGGGACTGACAGATGTTTTGTGCACTGGTACCGATGTGATGGGACACTGACATGTTTGTGCACTGGTACAGATGTGATGGGACACTGACATGTTTGTGCACTGGTACAGATGTGATGGGGGACTGACATGTTTTGTGCACTGGTACAGATGTGATGGGGACTGACAGATGTTTTGTGCACTGGTACAGATGTGATGGGGGACTGACAGATGTTTTGTTCACTGGTACAGTTGTGATCGGGGACTGACATGTTTGTGCACTGGTACAGATGTGATGGGACACTGACATGTTTGTGCATTGGTACAGATGTGATGGGGGACTGACATGTTTTGTGCACTGGTACAGATGTGATGGGGGACTGACAGATGTTTTGTGCACTGGTACAGATGTGATGGGGGACTGACAGATGTTTTGTTCACTAGTACAGTTGTGATCGGGGACTGACATGTTTGTGCACTGGTACAGATGTGATGGGACACTGACATGTTTGTGCACTGGTACAGATGTGATGGGGGACTGACATGTTTTGTGCACTGGTACAGATGTGATGGGGGACTGACAGATGTTTTGTGCACTGGTACAGATGTGATGGGGGACTGACAGATGTTTTGTTCACTAGTACAGTTGTGATCGGGGACTGACATGTTTGTGCACTGGTACAGATGTGATGGGACACTGACATGTTTGTGCACTGGTACAGATGTGATGGGGGACTGACATGTTTTGTGCACTGGTACAGATGTGATGGGGGACTGACAGATGTTTTGTTCACTGGTACAGTTGTGATCGGGGACTGACATGTTTGTGCACTGGTACAGATGTGATGGGGAACTGACATGTTTCTGCACTGGTACAGATGTGATGGGACACTGACATGTTTTATGCATTGGTACAGAGGTGATGGGGGACTGACATGTTTGTGCACTGGTACAGATGTGATGGGGGACTGACATGTTTTGTGCACTGGTACAGATGTGATGGGGGACTGACAGATGTTTTGTTCACTGGTACAGTTGTGATCGGGGACTGACATGTTTGTGCACTGGTACAGTGGTCCAATGCAAAGTGACCAGTGCCCCCGTCCAATGCAAAGTGACCAGTGCCCCCATCAAAGCGGAGTGACCAGTGCCCCCATCCAATGCAAAGTGACCAGTGCCCCCATCAATGCAGAGTGACCAGTGCATGGGGATTAGAGTGCCGCCTGATTACACAGAGCAGGGTTCTTCTGCTTACCCGGCGTGGGCGCTCTCATACAAAGTCCCGCCTCCTGGACTGGCTCCTATGATAGACGTCACCAGTGTGCTGTCTATCATAGGTAGGAGCAGATCCAGGAGGCGGGACTTCGTATGACAGCGCCCACGCCGGGTAAGCAGAAGAACCCTGCTTTTTGTGTTATCAGGCAGCGCTCTAATCCCCATCCTCCCCTTCCCCTCAGGAAGCAGAAATATCGGTCATATCGGCCACGTTTGTGGTGATACCGATACTTGCAAAAAAGTGAATATCGATTATCAGCCAAACCGTTAATCGTCTATCCCTAGTACAGATGTGATGGGACACTGACATGTTTTTGCACTGGTACAGATGTGATGGGACACTGACATGTTTTTGGACTGGTACAGATGTGATGGGACACTGACATGTTTTGTGCACTGGTACAGATGTGATGGGGGACTGACAGATGTTTTGTGCACTGGTACAGATGTGATGGGGGACTGCCAGATGTTTTGTGCACTGGTACAGATGTGATGGGGGGACTGACAGATGTTTTGTGCACTGGTGCAGATGTTTTATGGGGACACTGACAGATGTGTATGGGGACAGGGTTGACAGTGGTGCTTGGTGTACTGTCTGTGTGGGATCTGTGACAGCTCTGTCATAGTTGCCAACATTTGAAAAAAAATTTCCAGGGACACTTTGCAGCACAGCTATCAATTACTTACCACACCCACTTACCTGAAACTCCGCCCACTTCACATAATTACTCTCTGCCTACTTATCATCAGATTATAGGGTCTACTCAATATAGAGAGAATTACAGGAAATTGAAAAGGGAATTTCAAACTTAAGGCCAAAGTAGTAGTGCACTACTTCTGCCTAAAGTTTAAAATTCTCATCACAATTCCCTGCAATTCTAAAGTGTCCAATGTGCTCAGGTGTGACTGTACAAAAAATGTAATATGTAAATATAAATAAAGTGCAAGGTGTAAATGAGTACGATAAAACCTAATAATACCAGATAGTATAATCATACTTATTTACATCTTGCACTTTATTTATATTTACATATTACATTTTTTGTATGGTCACACCTGAGCACATTGGACACTTTATTCACATGTCATGTCACCAGATATTTTTGCACAAAAGATTATTGCTTTCATCCTACCTACCTTCATGTCTGTGAATGTGTCTTCACTCTCCAGGGGTCCTTCTCTGCTCTGCTGTGGCAGCTGGCGCCAACGAGGCGCTGCCGAGAATGAGTGCCTTTGATTTAAAAATGGTGCCAGACGGCACCGAGCTTGTACGAGCTAGCCCAGCAGGCGTCGGAAACGGCGTATGCGCCGTTACGATGTCGGCCCGCAAACCATTTTTTTTTTTTATGGCACCAGCTGCCCATAAAGGGTATTTACGGGCAGCCCATAACAGCCGTTTACGGGCAGCCTGATTAACGGACGCTTGCCAGGACAATGTAAATTACCCAGGACAGGCTCCTATTTGCCGGGACTGTCCCGGCAAAAACGGGACAGTTAGCAAGTATGCTTTGTGTGTAAAATCATCCTTCCACACAGAGCTGTCACAGATCTTGCAGATTCCCCTGCTCCCCCCTCCGCACTGAGCTCTCACTGAGCGGGGAGAACTGTCACAGAGACAAGTGTCTTTGTTTACATTGTGAAGGCTGTGATTGGACACAGCCGTCTCATGATCAGGAGGGCCAATCACAGCGCCCATATCCCGATCTCGTCTCGGCTGTGTCCTGTGATCACAGCTTTCATGGGATCGCAGCACTGCATGGCCTAGCGGCTTTAAGCAGGCGCTCGTTCTGAGGGACGTACGGGAACGTCCACTCAGAACGACAGAGCTCCCACCTGGCCGTTTATATGCAGTGGCCAGGTGGGAGGAGGTAAAAATTACCTTTCCTTTTCATTCTGCAGCTGCTGTAATTTTCTGTAAAATGCAACATGCAAATGGTGTACAGAACGCCCCCCAGAAATGTCATTTCCAGCTTGTGTAATTGGCTCACTGATTTTCCCAGAAATCTGCACTAAGATACGAGTCAGATTTTGAGCATCTCCTGCAACAAAAATGCCATTTCTGGTGAGGCTCCCTGAGGGAAATCATGTCTCAGTGGATACAGACCCTACCACTTTCCTAGGTATTTGTTTGAAAACAACACTTTGCATCGAAGCGTATTGAGCAGGCATGATTTGCAAGAAATTGCTTATTTAGGGTCCATGCTTAACCGCTTGCCGCCCGCCCGCCGTCATATTACGGCGGAGCGGTGCGACCATTGTTCTGGGCCGCCGTCATATGATGGCGGCCCATTCAGGCAGGGCAGGCGCGTGATCGTGTGCGCGCCACCCTGCACTGCCAGTGTGGGCGTGTCCCCGGGACACAGCCCGTCACCGGCAGGGGGGAAACAGCCAATGGGCATGGCTGTTTCCTACGTGATCGGCTGTGTTCCAATGACACAGCCGATCACAATAGAGGAGCCAAGAAGATGACCGCGCATGCGCGATCGGGAGCGCGCAGCGCGGTCATGTCGGTGGCTCTGTGTTCCCTTGGATCACAGCTAGTCACCGGCAGTAGTAAACAGTCACTGACAGTGACTGTTTACTATGTGATCGGCTGTGAATCCATTCACAGCCGATCACAAAATGTAAACACAGAGCAGTAACTCACTGTTACTAGCTCTTCTCCCCTCATACAGTTTCCAGTGTGAGGAGAGCAGAGCTAGAAATAGTGAGTTACTGCTCTGTACCCCTGTGAATGTAAAAGCACCCAATAAACTTGTCCCCACACAGTCCTCAGCCCCCCCCCCCCAATGTCACCTGTCACCCAACAGTCACCTCATCAGTGCCCAGAAATTGACACCCATAACGTTCACATGTGAGCGTATCGATCACGGGCAGAATCACAGCGATTCTGCCCGCGATCCGGAAATCATTGCAAATCGCGGGACGCCTGTGCATTGCCCGTGATTTGCAATAGCACCCCAAACGCTGTGCGATGTTGCCGCGATTTCTGCCTGCCGAATCGCGGTAACATCACGCAAACATCGCATGACGCCCAAAAAAGGTACAAGAGTTTCTTTGGGGCGTCATGCGTTGTTTGCGCGATGTTACCGCAATTTGGCAGACGAAATTGCGGCAACATCGCACAGCGTTTGGGGTGCTATTGCAAATCACGGGCAACGCACAGGCGTCCCGCGATTTGCAATGATTTCCGGATCGCGGGCAGAATCGCGGTGATTCTGCCCGCGATCGCTACGCTCACATGTGAACATAGCCTAAAGTTCACCTGTCACCAGAGACTGCCATCAGTGCCGCTGTGCACAATCGCCCGTCACCTGTCACCCATCGGTGACCATCGCCCGTCACCTGTCACCCCATCAATCACCGTCACCTGTCACCCCATCAGTCATCGTCACCTGTCACCCCATCAATCACCGTCCCCTGTCACCCCATCAGTCATCGTCACCTGTCACCCCATCAGTCATCGTCACCTGTCACCCCATCAGTCATCGTCACCTGTCACCCCATCAGTGATCGTCACCTGTCACCCCATCAGTGATCGTCACCTGTCACCCCATCAGTCATCGTCACCTGTCACCCCATCAGTGATCATCACTTGTCACCCCATCAGTCATCGTCACCTGTCACCCCATCAATCATCGTCACTTGTCACCCCATCAGTGATCGTCAACTGTCACCCCATCAATCATCGTCACTTGTCACCCCATCAGTGATCGTCATCTCTCACCCCATCAATCATTGTCACCTGTCATCCCATCAGTGATCGTCATCTGTCAACCCATCAATCATCGTCGCCTGTCACCCCATCAGTCATCGTCATCTGTCACCCCATCAGTCATCGTCACCTGTCACCCTATCAGTCATTATCACCTGTCAACCCATCAGTCATCGTCATCTGTCAACCCATCAGTGACCGTCACCTGCCACCTATCAGTCACCTGCCACCCATCAGTGATCATCCGCAGTCAACCGTCACCCGTCGCACAGCCCATCACAGCCAGCATGTCAAAAAGGATGTACAGCAGCGAGGAGGCCCTTCAGGTCCTCTCCATGACTGATGAGAGCACCGGGGAGCTCTCATCAGTATCCGAATCCAATTCCGATCCCCGATTCGGAATTTGAAATCGCTAATAGTAGCGGATCGGAGATGGACTCGGACTATTCCTGTACACTTTCCTTTATAGAATGTATTTTGGGGTACAATTTTTGCTATATACATGCAACCACTTACCGACCGCTTAATGACTATATACGTCGGCCATTTAAAGCTAAATACTGGGGTTATGGCAGCAGATAGCTGCCATAACCCCGGTATTTTTTTAAACGGCGGGCGGTTGGCTTTCAGATAAAGGTGGTCCCAGTGGCGGATTCGCCGCGGAATTACCCTTACGGTACAGGGGAAAACTATCCAGTCCCGGATCCTCAGAGATGAGATGGCCCTCACTCGACTCTATGGTCTTGGAGGACCGGAGCTATGTCAAAAGTCGTTGCCTAGCAACCGGTTTAAAGGGCTGCTTTTTTTTTTTTTTTTCTTTTTCAACAATTTTTTTTTCTTTTTTAGTGTAGTTGTGAGGTGTGAGGTCTTTTTGACCCCAGATCTCACAATAAAGAGGACCTGTCATGCCTATTTCTATTACAAGGGATGTTTACATTCCTTGTAATAAGAATAAAAATGATTAAAACATTTTTTTTTTTTAAACTGTGTAAAATAAAAAAATAATAAATAAAATAAATAGAAAAAAAAAATGAAAGCGTCCTGTCCCCGTTAGCTCGCGCGCAGAAGCGAATGCATACGCAAGTCCCGCCCACATATGTAAACGGTGTTCAAACCACACATGTGAGGTATCGCCGCGATCATTAGAGCGAGAGCAATAATTTGAGCCCTAGACCTTCTCTGTAACTCTAAGCTAGTAACCTGTAGAATTTTTTAAAATGTTGCCTATGGGGATTTTTAAGTACCAATGTTTGGCGCCATTTCGTGAGCGTGCGCAATTTTGAAGCGTGACATGTTGGGTATCTAATTACTCGGCGTAACATTATCTTTCACAATATGGAAAAGAATTGGGCTAAATTTACTGTTTCTTATATTTTAATTCAAAAAGGTGAATATTTTTCAAAAAAATTGCATTTGGAAGACTGCTGCGCAAATATGGTGTGATAAAAAAATATTGCAACGATCTCCATTTTATTTTCTAGGGTCTCTGCTAAAAAAAAAAGATATAATGTTTGGGGGTTCTAAGTAGTTTTCTAGCAAAAAAAATGATTTTAGCTTGTAAACACCAAGTGTCAAAAATAGGCCCAGTCTTAAAAGTGGATAAATGGACAACTTGTGTATAAAGTGCTACTTGGATGTTGTTAGGCTGTGTAAAAGTGTTACACATGTGGTATCGCCATACTCAGGAGGAATAGCAGAATGTATTTTGGGGTGCAATTTTTGATATGTACATGCTATGTGTTGGAAATAGTTCATAAATGGACAACTTTGTGTAAAAAAAATGCATTTTCATTTTCTTTCCACAGTTTCCAAAAACTTGTGGAAAAAAATAAAACGTTCAAAAGACTCATTATGCCTCAAAAAGTATACTTTGGGGTGTTTGCTTTCCAAAATGGGGTCATTTTATGGGGGTTTCCATTGTCCTCGTGCTCCAGGGCCTTCAAAAGTGAGATAGGTTGTCAGGAAATTATATGTGTAATTTATGCTCCTAGAATGCCTGACTGTGCTACTTGGATGTTAGGCCTCTGTATGTGGCCAGGCTGTGAAAAAGTCTCACACATGTGGTATCGCCATACTCAGGAGGAGTAGTAGAATGTGTTTTGGGGTATAGTTCCAAGTATACATATGCTGTGTGAGAGAAATAACCTGTTAATACGTCAATTTGTAAACAAAAAAAAAAAATCTTCATTTTGCAAAGAATTGTGGGAAAAAATTACAACTTCAAAAAACTCACCATGCCCCTTATTAAATACCTTGGAATGTCTACTTTCCAAAAAGGGGTATTTGTAATTCCCTGACTTTTTAGTGTCTCAAGAAATGAGATAGGCCTTCAGTACATCAGGTGTGGTCAAGTGTGATCAATTTTCAATGAACAGCACCATAGCTTGTGGACCTTAGTAACTTACCGGACACACTGGCAGGATAAATTACCCCGACTAATGATACTGAATATCTACATCTTTGATAATCAGTGATACCAAGTAGGGATGATCGAACTTTTGAAAAGTTCGGTTCGGCCAGAACATCCGAACTTCCCGAAAGTTCGGCCCGGATTTCAGAACCCCATTGAAATCAATGGGACCCAAACTTCAGTAATCAAAAAACACCATTTTTAAGCCCTAAAACCCAATAAATGCCCCTAAAAAGTTCCTAGGGTTCTGGGTCATGCCCCATTAACTATTAATCACACAAAAAAAGTTCTTAAAAATTGTCATTTTTGATAAAAAAGCCAATTATTGAAAAAAAAAAAGAGAGATTTTTTTATTTTGACTTTTGATTTAGTATCTGGGGGGTCTAAAAAGTGTACATGTGAAGTTTCAGCTCTGTAGCATGTCCAGAACCATGGAAAAAAATATATAATTTTTCAGTAGAACAGGGATGTGGGACCCTCCTTTTACACCTATATGATCTTTTTTTCTGGTTCTGGACATGCTACAGAGCTGAAACTTCACAGGTACACCTTTTAGACCCCCCAGACACAAAATCACACAAAAAACTTCTTAAAAATTGTCATTTTTAATAAAAAAGCCAATTATTGAAAAATTAAAAAAAAAAAAAAAAAAGAGATTTTTTGATTTTGACTTTGGATTTCGTATCTGGTGGGTCTAAAAGGTGTACCTGTGAAGTTTCAGCTCTGTAGCATGTCCAGAACCAGAAAAAAAAGGATTGTTTGTATTAGAACACTTTCAGCTCAGGGGGTTGGCTTCTCTTCTCGGTTTTCACACCTTGCCGGTTTCAAAGCAGGCATTTTTTTGGGTTCTTTGCAGTCAGGAAAAACATCTGAACTTGTGTATAGTGGTACTGTGCACAAGTTCTGATGTTTTGCCTGCCTCCAAAAACTCCCAAAAAATGCCAGCAAAAACACACCTGGGCATTTTTTTTTTTTGACGCTAGCGTTTTTTTGGGCATTTTTTGGGGTTCTTTTGAGGCAGGCAAAACATCTGAACTTGTGTATAGTGGTATATATACACACATAATTATATGTATATAGACACCTAGCCATATATAGGTGTGATAGTAGCAGAAATATATTACTGTAAATGATTTCATTAGCGCAAGCATATATTTCTGCTACTATCACACCTATATATGTCTAGGGGTATATATACAGACATATATGTGTATATATACCCCCTATACACATGTTCAGATGTCATGTCTGACATCAAACATGTCCTCAAAAAAGCAGTGGCAGTGGCAGCCCCTGCAGCATGAAAAATGCTTGGCTGGTGAGAAGCCATATTCCTGTCCCGAAGCAACTCAGAGAAATGATCATTTCTCTATAGCGGTCACCCTGCTATGGAAGGGTTTTGTCACCCTTCCATAGCAGTCACTGTCAGTTAACCCTACATTACACTACGGTCCCTTTACACTTAACACTTTCCCTACAGAAACTAAATTTTTGAAGCTAACTTAAGTGTAAAGGAGCACTATAACTACACTAGATATGCCTTTCCTCACACTAAAAATAGCTAAATGACACTTTGTAACACATTAGAACAGAAGAGCATTCCACTCTCTTCCATGTCCCGTACAAGAATGCTAGGAATTTGGTGGGGGCGATCTTATATACTGGGGGGCGTATTCACTAATGATTGGTCTAGGGACCCCCTAGTCACTCCAATCACATTCCTAGCATTCTCCTGCCCCCTCAATTGGCTTTTGCTAATGGTTCTGGTCCAATCACGGGCTTTTAAAGCCCGTTTCCTGAAGCATTGCATTTTGGTCGGTTCTGGTTGCCGAATTCCCAACTTTTTGGGCAAAAAGTTCTAAATTCGGCCGAACCTCGAACACCCAATGTTCGGGCCGAACCGATGGTGGACCCGAACGGTTCGATCATCCCTAATACCAAGTACCTAAGTTATAGTGTATCTCTCCACATACTTCTTGAGCATATAAATGTGGCCGCTCCATCGCCCTGGGAGATGATATGCCTTGTGCATAACTTGATTTTATGGGAAAAAATGTCACACTTTAAAATTGCGCACGCTCGTAGAATGGCGACAAACTACGGTACTTAAAAATCTGCATAGCCAACGTTTAAACGCCTTTATAGGTTACCTGTTTAGATTTACAGAGGAGGTCTAGTGCTAGAATTATTTATCTTACTCTAACGTTCAGTGATACCTCACATGTGTGGTGCAAACACTGTTTACATATGTGTGCGCGACTTACATATTCGGTCACGTCTGTTAGGAAGGATGGGGCTCTTTAAATATTTTTTTTTCTTAATTGTTTTACTTATTGGTTTTTATTTTTACACCGACCCTTTGTTTTAAATTTTTTTAAGAGCCGGTTCACACTGCCGCAACCTCTAAGTCGCCTCATAAGGGGCGACTTCTAGCGCAACTTCAGCGCGACTTTGCGCGACTTCAGCGTGACTTAGCGCGACTTCAGCACAACTTGTGAATTTTTTTACGCGACTTATATGATAGACGACTTTGTACGACTTTGTATTTGGCCAATCAGAATATGATGTGTTGTGACCTATTTTCCCTTTCCTGTTTTTTTTTTTTTGCTGGCATTTATCAGGCATTTTTTGGGCGTCTTTGGAGGCAAGCATGTCTTTAGTGTCTGGGGGGTCTAAAAAGTGTACCTGTGAAGTTTCATCTCTGTAGCATGTCCAGAACCAGAAAAAAAAGAGCATTTTTCTTATAATTTTTATGAGCACATGAATATGGCTTCTCTCCACCTGGCCGTTTTTCTTGCAGGCATTTATCGGGCATTTTTGGAGGCAGGCATGACTTTTTTTGGATTTAGTGTCTGGGGGGTCTAAAAAGTGTACCTGTGAAGTTTCAGCTCTGTAGCATGTCCAGAACCCAAAAAAAACTATCATTTTTCTTATAATTATTAATACAGCAGTGTGGCGGCTTCTCTACACCTTGCATTTTTTTTTGCTGGCATTTATCGGGCATTTTTTGGGTGTCTTTGGAGGCAGGCATGTCTTTTTTGGATTTAGTGTCTGGGGGGTCTAAAAAGTGTCCCTGTGAAGTTTCAGCTCTGTAGCATGTACATGCTACAGAGCTGAAACTTCACAGGGACACTTTTTAGACCCCCCCAGACACTAAATCCAAAAAAAGTCATGCCTGCCTCCAAAAAATGCCCGATAAATGCCTGCAAGAAATAAGGCCAGGTGTAGAGAAGCCATATTCATGTGCTACTAAAAATTATAAGAAAAATGCTCTTTTTTTCTTGTTCAGGACCATTTTTATGGAAAGTCGGATCACAAGTCGCTTCAATTAAGATAAGGAGGCGACTCCCATTGAAGGCTATGGGACAAGTCGGATCACAAGTCGCCTCAAAGTAGTACAGGACCCTTTTCTGAAGTCGGAGCGACTTCAGTAGTGCCAATTAAGACGGCACTCATTGATTAACATTGCATTTGTTATGTCAAGCGACTTGGGGCAACTTGAGGGCACACAAGTCGCCTGACAAGTCGCGCTAGTGTGAATGGGCTCTAAATCACATTTATTTTTTACCTATAACAAAAAAATTAAAACATCCCTTGTAATATAAATAAGGGTGAGAGCTCCTCTTTATGGAGAGATCTGGGGTCAAAAAGAACCCAAATCTCTTCTCTACCTTTAAAAGCAAAAGATCAAAAAAAAATGTATTTTGATCTTTCACTTAAAAAAAAAAACTGACTTCCAGCCTAGACCAGAAGTGACGTCATAATGTTGCTCTGGTCCTCCAAGGCCATAGAGTTGATCAAAGAATAGCTACTGTTTGATCACCTATGGGAGCAGTCGGCCACGCCGTTGGATCATTTCTCAGGCGAACTGGTGGAAATGATAAGCCAGAGAAACACCGGTGAGCTGCAGGAGGGGGGCATTCCCTACTGCTGCTTTGGTAAACACTCCAGCGGCTCATGAGAAAGCGAGCCGCCGGCTGGAAAAAACTGTACCAGGGTTATTATAATATTGTCAGCCGTAGCCCCAGTAAACCACTTGTAAATCGCAACATGTATATAAGTATTGCGTTCAGCAAGTGAATAAACTGATTTTGGGGCTGGGAAAATGTTAAAAACATGACTAGGGTATAAAAGATGCTTTACTCTCCCAACTGCTTGAGCACCACTCCTCCACTAACCTTTTTTTTAAGAATACCCACACGATGGAGTACAATGTCCATAGCAGCCTTTCATTAACCAATTATAAATAACTTATAAACATAACATATAAACATATGCAACATATGAACATTCAGTACATCCTGCCAAAAATAGGAGTCACATGGTCCTTGTGGGCATCAATTACTTGTACCTGCGTGACCATTGACCATTTTAGGCCTCCAGCCGCAACAAACACTGACTCGGAGACCAACAACTACACGCAGGTACCACCAAGGATAATAATGGGAGCCGTACCCAGGACGGGTCCCTACCAATGTACATATTTCTTATACTCAAAAAAACCCCATAGCAGGACCTTGTAGCCCGTCATAGGAGTCACAAGGTGCTTGTGGGCATCAACTACTTGTACCTGCATAACCAGTGAAACTACTTTAGGCCTCCAGCCGAAGTGAACACCGACTCGGAGACAAACAACTACACGCAGGTACTACCAGTCATAATAATGGGAGCCGTACCCAAGATGGGCCCCTAACAATGTACATTTTCTTTATACTCATAAAAACAAAAACCCATAACAGGACCTTGTACTCCGCCGGCTGCCATGACCGAATCTTCAAAAAACCTTAATCCCCACTCGCCATGGAATTGAATTAGGGTGGGAGGGTGGACTGTTGTCCCAAGCTCTCTCTCCTCCGACTGATGATTTCCAAGAGCCTCCTACAAATCCCCTTACTGCAGCCCCACCTTCTCCAGTCCCCCCCACCAATCACGTAAGTACTTTTAAAAGAATGCTTACCACTGAAGCCCTTTCCCTATGCCAGCCCCTTTTAACCTCGTCATACCGGCCCTTCGTCCATGCTTTCTTCTCTTAACTCTGGGCCTATCTTTCTGTTATATTTGTTTAACCACTTTACCACCGGAGGATTTTGCTGTCTTCCGTCCAGGCCACTTTTTGCGATTCGGCGCTGTGCGACTTCAACTGACAATTGCGCGGTCGTGCGACGCCGTACCCAAACGAAATTTACGTCCTTTTTTTCCCACAAACAGAGCTTTCTTTTGGTGGTATTTGATCACCTGTGCGATTTTTACTTTTTGCGCTATAAACAAAAAAAGAGCGTTTATTTTGAAAAAATAACAATATTTTTAAAATTTTTTTATATGAAATTCCCCCCAAAAAAGATGTAAAAACCAATTTTTTTAAAAATTTTTGGCCAATTTGTTTTATGCTACCTATGTTTGGTAAAAAAAATCGCAATAAGCGTATTTTGATTGGTTTGCGCAAAAGTTATTGCGTTTACTAACAAAGGGAAAGATTTCTGTCATTTTTGGTGTTTTTTTTTTAACGCGTAATGGCGGCGATCTGCGATTTTTTCTGCGGGACTGCGACATTGCGGCGGACAGACCGGACCCCTGACTGACATTTTTGACACTTTTGGGGGTACCAGTGACATTACTGCAGTAATCAGTGCTATAAATATGCACTGTTACTGTAAAAATGACACTGGCAGGGAAGGGGTTAATTTTATTGGAGAGGGAGGGGTTAATGTATGCCTGGTGCTTACTGACGTGTAGGGGGGGAGGTGACTGAGTGAGTCATGGACAGATCGGATGTCCAGCTATGCTGAACAGTCTGATCTGTCACTCCCTGTCACTATGGAGATCCGCCCGCTGTGTTTACACACAGCGGGCGGATCTCCAGACTCGATCCCCGACGATCGGGTAAGAGCAGCGGCGATCGCCGCTGCTCCTCCCCTGGCCCGACTCCCGCTGTGAATGAAAACAGCGGGAGCGAGCCTCCGGCGGCGCGCAAGCGCCGCCCAGAAGGGGGAGTGTCCAATCACGTTAATACTACGTGGCTGGACGATAACGAACCACTCTGCCGCAGTAGTATTACTGTGAGCGGTTGTAGAGTGGTTAATGAGTGTAAAAAAAACAAAAGTTGATTTTCCATAAATCCAGTGAGCTGACAACTTCTTCTTTGGTTTGCCTCTGCTGATATTTTTTATCAGTTGAAGTGTTCCCAGCTCCCTCTGCAAACTATTGAACACCCCCCCCCCCCCCCCCCATGGTATGGATAGTAAAGGAAGGGGATGTGTCCTGTAATCCTAACACACTTCTTATATTAGGGTGACAGCACTGCTCCTCCACAGACAGTACAGTGAATGAGTGTTGTCACCCTAGGACAGGAAGTGGTACTGGTAGGGTCACCAGGTGAGAAAACAGTTAACAAAAAGGCCTGCAAAAAGAAAAGTAATGCAGCCATCACATCTAAGGAGTGATAGGCCTCACTGTTTGACCTTTTTGTCTTGGGTTAGATACGCTATAATTTAATACATATTTTGAGTAATGCGTTTTGCACATTTTGCAGGTTTCTGATTGCATCTTTAAGCATATTATTCCTGAACACATGGAGTTTACAATTCACAATGAATTTCATCCAACGATAATCATTAAAAATGCATCTGGTATTAAAGTAGGAGAAGAAGTGCTAACGCCAGTGTTTGAAGGTAATTTTGTATTTAAAGTGATCTGGGATTTATTTGTATGATGGATATCTGTAACTGTATGGAAATGGAGAAAATGTACAGCTGTGAAAGCATGGTTTATGGTTTGGCTCCTATACATTGCATCCGGAAATTATTCGCAGCGCTTCACTTTTTCCACATTTTTGTTGTTATAGCCTTATTCCAAAATAGATTAAATTAATTATTTTCCTCAAAATTCTACAAACAATACCCCATAATGACAACCTGGAAGAAGTTTGTTTCAAATCTTTGCAAATGTATTAAAAAAAAAAAAAAAAAAAAAAACGAAAAAAAAAAAAAAGAAATGTGGAAAAAGTGAAGCCCTGTGAACACTTTCCAGATGCACTGTATGCTAACAGTTGGTTTTTATCCTAGGTTATTGTACACAGCTCAAAAAAAAAAAAAATTAATGGAACACTTTTAAAACATCAGATCTCAATGGGGAAAAATCTCATGCTGGTGTAGCACTGGCCCCTAGAGGACTACTGATGAAGGACACCCTTGGATTCCCCTGGGTTACCCGTAGCAACTGCTGGCAGAAATCTTAACACTCTTTATGTTCTTGGCTCAGTCAATGATCAGTCTAGGGGTAGTTGTTTTGTGGTTTTATTTTATATTGGGATAGGAAAAGGGATGAGTGGGATACTCCAACTGTTGAACTATTCACAATTAAGAGGACTTCTAGCTTGAGAATGCGGCAAGGCCGCTACTTCATCCTGCCACTTGAATTAAGCTGAGGTAAGTGTTCTTATTTGTGTTTCTCTTCAGGGTAATCTCCCAGTACCCCCTTCCTTTGTGCTAGCTGACACCCGTCCACTGACTATACTCCAAGAGTGGTCCCCTTCCTGGGCAGACCCCTGGGCAGGATCCCCTGTACTCACAATGCTGTTTTTCCAGATTCTCGCAGTGCCCCAACTACTCCAGTCAGCTCTCCTGGACCTTTGAGATCAGCCTCACACCACTGGTTCACCAGGCCGACTGCCTGTGACCATCACCAACTGCTGCAGAAGAGGAGGCAGCTGCCACCCTCCTTCTGGGACTTTGCTTCCCGCCAAAAGACCTCTACTTCATGTGCCCATGGCTTTTTATACCCTGCCCCATAATGCACCGAGACCAACTGTCTGTGCTAATCCCTGGGAAAGTACCAAAAGCCTGTGTGTCATTGGCCAGGTTTCCTGCAGCATCCAACGTGCCTCCCCATTGGATCAGCTGGGGATACTCCCTCAGACCGGATGAATCACACACTGGGCACACTGAGCAGACCTAACTCACAGATCCTGCTCCCTGATAAGCAGAGTGCAATATAGATTTTGCCTGCTGCTCCTCTGATAGGCAGGCAGAGCCAAAACCATACTCTCTACCTAGCAACTGACTAGGAGGGTGCTACACTGGATATCTATACTGATATGGACTGGGTAATGTGTTAGCATCTATACTGGTATGGACTGGGTAATGTGTTAGGAATGAAAGGATGCCACATTGTTTAATGGAAATTAAAATTATCACCCTACAGAGGGCTGAATTCAAAGACACCCCAAAAATCGAAGTGAAAAAATGATGCAGCAGGCTAGTCCATTTTGCTGAAATGTCATTGCAGCAACTCAAAATGGTACTCAGTAGTTTGTATGGCCCCCACGTGGTTGTATGCATGCCTGACAACATCGGGGCATGCTCCTAATGAGAGGATGGATGGTGTCCTGGGGTATTTCCTCCCAGATCTGAACCAGGGCATCACTGAGCTTCCGAACAAACTGAGGTGTAACCTGGCAGCATCAGATGGACGGAAACACAATGTCCAAGAGGTGTTTTATTGGGTTTAGGTAAGGCAAGCGTGGGGGGCATTCAATGGTATCAAATTCTTCATCCTCCAGGAACTGGCTGCATACTCTCTCCACATGAGGCTGGGCATTGTCCTGTACCAGGAGGAGCCCAGGACCCACTGCACCAGCGTAGGGTCTGACGATGGGTCCAAGGATTTCATCCCGATAGCTAATGGCAATCAGGGTGCCATTGTCTAGCCTGTAGAGGTCTGCGCATCCCTCCATGGATATGCCTCCCCAGACCATCACTGACCCACCACCAAACCGGTCATGCTGAACGATGTTACAGGCAGCATAACCTTCTCCAGACCCTTTCACGTCTGTCACATGTGCTCAGGGTGAACCTGCTCTCACCTGTGAAAAGCACAGAGCACCAGTTACGAACCTGCCAATTCTGGTGTTCAATGGTGGCGGGCAGTGACCACAGGGCCCACTAGAGGACATCGGGCCCTCAGGCCACCCTCATGAAGTCTGTTTCTGATTGTTTGGTCAGAGACATTCACACCAGTGGTCTGCTGGAGGTCATTTTGTAGGGCTCTGGCAGTGCTCATCCTGTTCCTTCTTGCACAAAGGAGCAGATACCAGTCCTGCTGATGGATTAAGGATTTTCTACTGCCCTGTGCCCTGTCCAGCTCTCCTAGAGTAACTGCCTGTCTCCTAGAATCTCCTCCATGCTATTGAGACTGTGCTGGGAGACACAGCAAGCCTGGCAATGGCACGTATTGATGTGCCATCCTGGAGGAGTTGGACTGCCTGCACAACCTCTATAGGGTCCAGGTATCGCCTCATACTACCAGTAGTGACACTGACTCTAGCCAAATGCAAAACTAGTGAAAAACAGTCATAAAGATGAGTAGGGAAAAAAATGTCAGCAGCCTCCACCTGTAAAACCATTCCTGCTTTGAAGGTCATCTCATTGTTGCCCATCTAGTGCACCTGTTGTTAATTTTATTACCACCAAAGCGGCGGAAACTGATTAACAACCCCCTCTGCTACTTAACTGACCAGATAATTATCCCAGGAGTTTAATTGACTTGATGCTATACTCTGATTTTAAAAGTGTTCCTTTAATTTTTTTGAGCAGTGTATTTGACCCTACCAGTAGTCCTTCTACTCTGAACCGCTATTTCAGTGTTACATAGATGCTGGTGAGTAGTTATTCTCTTTCCCCTGTAACATAATTGCCCCAGTAAGGATAGTTTTAAGCTTCCAAATTAGGGTTGGAACATTAACAAAAACATAAGCATATTTCCCCATGTTGTATCCCTGGATTATGGCTGCAGCTAGCTGCTATAACCCCGGTATCTTTTTTTTTTTTTTTTTCTACAGATGGTCAGCTTTAAAGAGGTTGTAAACCTCAGAAAAAAAAAAGAAAAACCTAAAAGACAAAGGCATAATGGGGTAGTATGCATTGCATACTAGCTCATTATGAAATACTTACCTTAGAACAAAGCCCCCGCAGTGCCGACCACTCATCGATAACAGGGCAGCCATTTTAGGCTGTCCTTCCTGGTTCGCATCCTCCGGCCATCTGATTGGCCGGAGGTGCGATGACATCACTCCCACGCATGCATGTGGGAGCCGCCGTTCACAGCACAGGGCTCTGAAGGAACGGCCACCCGTGCCGAGCGCATACACTGATGACATCATTGGCTGCATGCACTGTAAATATCTCGTAAATGGTGCAAGTTTAGGAGATATTTACAGCACCTATAGGTAAGCCTTATTATAGGCTTACCTATAGGTAAAAGTCATTAAGGGGGGTTTACAACCTCTTTAAGATAAAAGTGATCCCAGTGGCGGATTCACCACAGGATCACTTTCATAGGCGGCGAGAAAGGTGCCCCTCCTCCCGCTGCTTACCGGTCCTCTCCGAGCTTACCGGAGCAGTTGGTAAGCCTGGAACCAATCTGGTGCGGGGTATGGCTAAGCAGGAAGCTGAGCAAGGGCAAGATATCCCTCACTCAGCTCTATGTCCTTGGAGGACCGGAGCGACATCTGCCATCACTTCCTGTTCTCGGGCAGACAAAATTATTTTTTTTTTCCCTAAAGGCAAAATTACTTTTTAAGTAAAATAAATAATAAAAAATAAAAAAAAATTAAGCACCCTGTCCCTCTGTGCTCACATGCAGTAGCGAACATATACGTAAGTCGCGCCCGCATATGTAAACTGGGTTCAAACCACACATGTGAGATATGGCCACGATCGTTAGAGCGAGAGCAATAACTCTACTGCAAGACCTCCTCTGTAACTCTAAACAGGTAACCTTTAAAGATGTTTAAATCATCACCTATAGAGTAGTACTGTAGGAGGATGTTTCTGTATTACAAAACAAGGAACAAAATGCCTGGACACTGTCCCCCAAAAATGCTACAAAGTGGGAAACTCCCTCCTTAATTCCCTAATGAGGAGGTAAGGTCGGGAGAAAATATGGGGTGTTATATTGTGACAGGCATAAATCCACACTTATCTAAAATTGACAAGATAACCTTTATTGGAACAATATCATTAAAAAAAAAAAAAAATAGACACAATGTCACAATATACATTATTTCTAAAAAAAAAAGGGGGATTGTTTCCCTTTATATGTATCTAACTAGAATAGTCAGGTACATGCAGTAAAGGTTATACAGGATCACTGGGTTAACAGGATCGACGCGTTTCGTCCTCCCAAGGGGCTTCTTTAGGATCCAGGTACAGAATTAACACCACTACAAATATAAAAATGCAATTACCAAACAAATGTCATATTATAAAAACACTCCGATACACAGATATGTACGTATATGTTAACAATAATTGTTCAATGTATATATACCTCATATGAAAGAAAAAGAAGGGAAAAGGAGGGGGAAAGGAAAGAATAAGAGAAAAACCAAAAACAAACCCCACAAGACCCACCCACACATGTGGGGCAGTGTTGGTAGGACCCACTGGACATAAAAGACTGGGGGAGCAAAAAACAGAGGGAGGGAAAAAAGACTCAATTAGTGACAGCACCCTTGGGGAAAAAAAAACACACTTTTTCCAAAAATGTATTTAATCACTTCCAATGTGACATACAGTATATATTATAATAATGATGTACCTCAGTTGATCAAAAGGAACGATAACCAACAGATCGATATCCATATATCGTATAATAGTGGTCAAGAATAATGCAGCATCATAATGAAGACAAACCGCACCGTGCCGAATTAAAATTAGATATTAAATCATTTTCTTTTTCAATCTTGAAAAACATTTTTTTTTCTTTTTTTGCAATTGTTTTTTTTTTTGCATACTGTCATCCGGTGGGGGTGAGGGTTTGTAGCGGGGTTGATCAGGGATTTTATTTTTACACTATGATTGCCAGCTTTGCACATCTAGAGAGGGACATTTTTGCTAATTTTTCTTTGCAAAATAGCTCAAGCTCTGTCAGATTGCATGGAGAGCATCTGTGAACAGCAATGTTCAAGTCTTGCCACAGCTTTTCAAATGGATTTAGGTCTGGACTTTGACTGGGCCATTTGAATACATAAATATACTTTGATCTAAACCATTCCATTGTAGCTCTGGCTGTATGTTTAGGGTCGTTGTCCTGCTGAAAGGTGAACCTCTGCCCCAATCTCAAGTCTTTTGCAGACCCTAACAGGTTTTCTTCTAAGCTCCATCTATCTTTCCATCAACTCTGCCCAGCTTCCCTGTCCCTGCTGAAGAAAACCATCCCCACAACATGATGCTGCCACCACCATGTTTCACAGTGGGGTATGTTCAGGGACATGTGCAGTGTTAGTTTAGCACCACATTTTGCTTTTAGGCCAAAAAGTTCAACTTTGGTCTCATCTGACCAGAGCACCTTCTTCCACATGTTTGCTGTGTCCCCCACATGGCTTCTCGCAAACTGCAAACAAGGTTTTTTATGTTTTTTTTTTCAACAATGGCTTTCTTCTTGCCACTCTTCCATAACGGGCAGATTTGTGGAGCGCACGACTAATAGTTGTCCTGTGGACAGATTCTCCCACCTGAGCTGTGGATCTCTGCAGCTCCTCCAGAGTTACCATGGGCCTCTTATGGTTGCTTCTCTGATGAATGCTCTCCTTGCCCGGCCTGTCAGTTTAGGTGGACGGCCATGTCTTGGTAGGTTTGCAGTTGTGCCTTTCTCTTTCCATTTTCGGATGGTGGATTGATCAGTGCTCCTTGAGATGTTCAAAGCTTGGGATATTTTTTTATAACCTAACACTGCTTTAAACTTCACAACTTTGTTCCTGACCTGTCTGGTGTGTTCCTTGGCCTTCATGATGCTGTTTGTTCACTAAGGTTCAACAAACCTCTGAGGGCTTCACAGAACAGATGTATTTATACTGAGATTAAATTACACACAGGTGGAGTCAATTTACTAATTAGGTGACTTCTGAATGAAAACTGGTTTCACTGGATTTTAGTTAGGGGTATCAGAGTAAAGGGGGCTGAATACAAAAGGTACGCCACACTTTTCAGATATTTATTTGTAAAAATTTTTGAAAAACGTTTATCATTTTCCTTTCACTTCACAATTATACAATAATGTGCCACTTTGTGTTGGTCTATCACATAAAATCCCAATAAAATACATTTACGCTTTTGGTTGTAACATGACCAAATGTGGAAAATTTCAAGGGGTATGAATACTTTTTCAGGGCACTGTATGTACTTTTAGTAAATCAAGCCTATTGTCTCCAATGTGGGTGAGTAACTTCTACTTTTGCATTCACAACAAACCACATCCTTTCAGGAAATGTCTTGCATTCAAGGGAATGCCCTTTGAAGAACATAAGAAGATTCTAAGGAACCATACTATTTGTTTCAGACGTTGTGCATTCGCAGAGCACTTCCCCAGAGACTGCAAGCTGACAACTAAGCGCTCAGAATGCGAAAGGTAGTCAGCTTTACATTGAAGCCTCTTTAAACAAGTTTCTACATCCACTGCCCACATCGGATCATGGCAGGGAGAGCTATGAACAACTCCAAAGATCATAACTAAATATAGTGAGCTTCATAACAATAGACTTTCAGAGAAAAGCAGTGCTAAAATATATCTGGTCTTATAAGTTGTTCCTCAAGTTCAAAAATATAAAGTTCTTAGGATGTAAACTTGCGTAGCGCTTACCCCCAAAAGGGCTCACTGATTTGCCCCAGGTTCCTTTCTCAGTCAAAGCAAGCAATGGCACTGGTACACAAGGGAAAGTAACAGCAAACAGTCACTAAGATCCTAGACACAGGTCTGAGCTCACAATGTCCTTGGATACTTGAATGCCTACTTTCATTATCAACCAAACAATCACACATGAACACTTCAGATCAGACTTCTAGTGAGACCCCTTGATTAGCTCCAGATACTCTTAGAAAAGTAGAGCCCCCGCCCCCCAGCTCTAACTTAGCTGAAACCTCAAAAAGCTCTTGTATAAACATTAGATGAACTGCCCAGAAGGGCAGCAGCCCTTCAGGGTGGGAACTTCTCCTTCTGGACAAGAACAGGGCAGCTCCAGGCCGAGAATATTTATTTACTCCCCTGCCACCTTCTGGGCACCACCCCCAGGGATTGGCTGACGCAACATAACTATTCAGGATGCTGATCCACCTTTCCAGCCCACTTCATTCATAAATCCTCCAAAAGACTGGAGGAAACACTCAAACCTGCAACCAGTGAAGTCCAGATCAACCCAGAGCAACTACACACTGCTCCCCTGATTACAGGGGAGCAAAAAGAACTAAATTTACCTAACCAATCTAACATTCTATTGAGGAGGGGGCTACACTCATTTAGAAAATCAAAGCAATCATCCATTTGCCTCATCGGAGTTCTTATGTTTAAAGTATATAGTTACAGTGGTTAACCAGGTTAAAAAAAGGTACTCCTCCATCTAATTCAACCAACAGAAACACAAATAGAATAAATATTTAGAAAACCTTCATATACAGAATTCTATAGCCACATTTGAGCCCAAAGCCCCCTGAATTGCCATTGAAGGCAATCAGATATTTCCTGGATCAACAATCTCTGATTGCCAAACGAGAAAGAGGAACTTTTTACACCAGAAGATGCATGTCATATATTCTTCATTGAATTGAGAGTCTACAATCTCTCCACTTGACAACAATGCCAAAGATATGCCTTTGCTGGGAAGAGATGTATGAAGAGCACCTAAGATATTTCATAGTTACATAGTGTGACAGGAAGTCAGCTAAATCTGGGAATGTAGTCACAGGAAGGAGATACATTTCCACCTGATTTAGAAAGTCCATTAATTAATTTAGGGTGTTGGCTACAGAGCTAGCCAGCAGGAAGTTGAAAGGCCTTCACCTGTTCAGAATGAGGGAGTTAAGGCTCTATAATTTGTTCAGAGAAAGTCCTATTGTTTGCTGCCTCCAGAAGCTGTGTCCTGAAGCCATGTGGGCTGGGAGCAGGAGGACAGTCAGCGTGTGCCTCCCGACAGGATGTGTGGGCCTGGGAGAAGACCCCCCGGAGTGATGTGTGCCCGGGACGGTAACCAAGGGTGAATACGTCTCAAAGGTGAGAAGACGAACTGTTGATGTGAAAGAAACAAAGGACTGTGTTGCCCTGTGAAGCTATTATAAAAGGACTATTGAGTGTCCGCTGTAGGACAAGGAAGTCTGCCCGACGGTAGGTTGGAGACAGACACTTAGGCAGGTTCCAGTTGTGAGAAGGTAGCCGCCCACAGAGGCAAGGATTTATTTTCTGTTTTATTTTATTTTGGATGTTTTGCTGCATACAGCCTGGTGAAGAAAACACCATTTAATAAACCACACTGTTTGTTTGCAAGCACTTGTCGGCTACCTCTCTGGGAAAACGCACCCCCCAAGGGGTCATCCACACCCGCCACCGAGCTAATCCCTTACATATGGTGGAGGTATGCAGTGGGCAGAAGCGAAGATCCCTGCAAGGAAGTGCAAATGTTTGATGAACTTTGTCTGGTGCATGAGATTGCACAATCTATGTGTGCAGGAGAGAAGATCCTGACAGAAAAAAAAAAAAAAAAAAAGTGTTTTAAAGAGACAGGGGTCTCAAAATTTTTTGATGAACTTTGTTGTGTCTGGTGCAAGTGACTGCACAAACTGTGTGCGCAGGAAAAGAGATCCTGCAAGAGAGAGAAAAACTACATGTGTTGAAGAGACAGTGGTCTGAAAATTGTTTGCTGGACTGTGAAAAATTTGTTTGTGGAGTTATTGAAGATGGGGCGGTCCAAACGCCTGAAAAATGCAAAGATAGATGAAATGAGAGACCGGATTCTATGGATGGAGGGGATGTTGCCGTCTGAACCAGCCCCATCCATGCCTAAAGAGAGTCTACTAAAGAGGAAGGTTGTTGTCCCTAGCAACACTGATGAAACTGCTATGGAGACGCAGTGTGCTCAGATGAAAAGTAAACTCAAAATGGAGGAGATGTTGAAACATCTGATTATATCAAATGCAGCTCAACAGCAAGCAAATGCAGCTCAACAGCAGGCAAATGCGGATTTTCAGCAGAGCTTTGCAGCTCAACAAAAGGCTCATCAAGAGAGCATGGCAGGCTGGAAACAGAGACGCCAGCAGCCAATGGAGGCCATCGGTTTGGAGGAAACCGAGTATGTGTGCAGGGCTGAGTTGGATGCCTTGCAACGGAAAATGGAAGAAAAGGAACAAGCCTTGGAATTGCTTAAAATGGAGCATAGAAACTTGCAGGAAATGAATGAACTACTCAAGTCTCATGTGTTACAGTGGGAAGAATCCACTGCTCTTCTTTTGGTCGAGTTGCAAAAACACAGAGAGACTATAATGGAGAAAGATACCATCCTCATGGAAAAGGAAAGTGAAATTCAGACTTTGCAGAAGCAAAGTATGGCTGATATGTTGGAGTTGCGTAATCAGCTGGAAAAAAGTCTTCAGTCTTTGGGAGCTACAAAAATAGACCTGCAGGAGTCGCAGGAACAGAATGTCGCTCTGAAAACGACATTGTCTCTCAGCGACAACGAGAAAAGTGAAAGAGAGGCTAAATTACTGAGTACTGTGTATGAGCTCACTACTTTGAGCAATGTGGTAAATGAATTACGTGCAGACTGTGAAAGTTGGAAAGGTGAAGCCCAACGTTTCCAGCAGCAGTTAAAGGAGAAAGAAGCCTGTGTGGCAGAATTACAGTCTCATTCCCAGAAACTAGCCAATGAGGTGAAGGCTCTTATGCAGGGAAAAGAAGATTGTGAACATAAGAGGGAAAAAGTAGAGGCACAGCTTCTGGAATCGCAAGTCAAGGTGTCAGAAGGTGACCGATTGTGTGCTAAGCTGTCAGAGAAGGCAAACCGACTGCAGGTTGAGTTGGACAATGTTACAAATCAGCTTTCTCAAGCAGACAGCAAATCTAGAGAAATTGCGGAAGATTTTTCTATCTTGGAATCGCAGCTGCAAGACACGCAGGAACTCTTACAGGAAGAGAGGTGTCAAAGGCTGAGTTTTAGCACAAAGCTCAAACAAATGGAAGATGAGAAAAATGGCTTCCTGGAACAATTAAAAGAGGAGGCGGAAGCAAAGAAAAACCTATCAGAGCAAGTCGCAACATTGCAAGCTCAGATAGCGGATATGAAAAAACGCATGGAAGAAAGCGTTGGTTCATTACAGTGTGTTGAAGATGTGAAAAAGAAGTTTGATCAGATGCTTGGTGAAGAGAAGACTGTGTCTGAAAAATATGCAGAAGAACGCGCACGTGCAGAAACGGAGGTGCGTGATAACGAGAGCAAAGCCCTGTTCTTGGCTCGCTCTTTGGAGGAAGCTCTAGAGTGTAAGGCTGAACTAGAAAGTGTTAAACAGCTGCGTACAGAAATGGAAGAATTGGTCAGCTCCAAGGATGATGTTGTGAAAAGCGTTCAGGAGCTAGAAAAGTCTAAGCGAGCCTTAGAACAGCAAGTAGAAGAGATGAAGATTCCGTTGCAGGAACTGGAAGAGGAATTCCAGGCAACAGAGGATCTGTCCCAAAGAGGGGATAGTGTGCCTGATGCAGTTTTTAAAAGGATCAGTGTTTTGGGGTCTGTCCTGAGTGAGCCTCAGAAATGTGACGACATGTGGCTTGAATCACCCCTTTGGAATAAACCGTTCCTTCAAAAACTTCAAGCATTGGAAAATGTATCATTAGAACTTCAGCAAACAAAGGAGCTGAGTAAGAAATGTGGTGATTTCTCAGTTCAGGCTGAAAACCTAGTGGAGAAAACTAAGGCTGTTGGTGAAAACGTGAAGCAAATGAATAAGTGCCTTTCAGGGAGTGTTTCCAAAATGGAACTGGTGAAAGACGGGTGGCAGAAGTTTGATCGTGATCTTGAGATGCATTCCATGTGGAATTCAGATAGAGAAAAAGAACTAGGTGACCTTGAGCGGTCAAATAGTTCAGCAGAAAGTGCATTGAAGAAACCTGTAAAAGAATGTGTTGCAGTTCCATGCTTCTTCACTGATGCAGAGAGGAGGTCTATAATGGATACCACCCAGATCGCTGGGTTCAACTGTGTTGTTGCCTTTGACCCCTATGTTGGTGGAAGGAAAGTTGATGATGTTCTGGTTGGCTACTTCTGTGAAGAGTTTGGTAAGAAATATAAACTGAATATCAAATCAAATAGTAGGCCTTTACTGCGACTCGCTCAGGAGGGCGAAAAGTTTAAGAAGTTGATGAGTGCAAATGCTTCAGATCTGCCTATGAATATGAAATGTTTGAATGATATTGATATCTCTG
This sequence comes from Pelophylax lessonae, assembly GCF_965119305.1. NCBI lineage: Eukaryota > Metazoa > Chordata > Amphibia > Anura > Ranidae > Pelophylax > Pelophylax lessonae. The sequence goes on along the minus strand of NC_138769.1, from coordinate 31,926,251 downwards.
GGAAAAGGAACAGGGGTCACTTTGAAGAAATGTGTGACAGCCTGTTGTCTCAATTGGAAAATCCTCTGCACAGCATCTTAGAGCAAGCAAAGCTCAAGAAGGAAGATCATTCCCTTTTACAACAAAAAGTCAATGATTGTGTACAGATGTATGGAGAGGCAACTCAAGTCACAGAGGGATGTCAAGAGTCCCTACTTGGAACAAAGCTTAGTGAAGCAAAGGTTCTCAAAGTTTTGTGGAAAACATTTATGGATTGCAGAGAGAGGCGTCTTAAGAATGTTGAAGACATTAAGACTAGCCCAATTGAGTTGCCTATGGATCACGGTCCTCCATGGTGGATTGGACAGACGGTTATGAGGGACAAGCTGTCTGACATTTATGAGAAAGCTGTCAATGAAGATGACAGAAACGAGAAGGAGCAAAATGATGCCAAAAATGCAGTTGAAGAATGTGTATATGAGATGAGAGACAAACTGTGTGGCATTTATGAGAAATCCGTCAATGAAGATGACAAAACAGTTTCATCCGGAAGCTTGAGGATAATAGGAGGCTTATCAGTGAGTCAGCAGTGCCTGACACATGCGTGCCTGGAAATATGTGTCCCAACCCTAGGGTTGAAACAAGAGGGGGGGTATGTGACAGGAAGTCAGCTAAATCTGGGAATGTAGTCACAGGAAGGAGATACATTTCCACCTGATTTAGAAAGTCCATTAATTAATTTAGGGTGTTGGCTACAGAGCTAGCCAGCAGGAAGTTGAAAGGCCTTCACCTGTTCAGAATGAGGGAGTTAAGGCTCTATAATTTGTTCAGAGAAAGTCCTATTGTTTGCTGCCTCCAGAAGCTGTGTCCTGAAGCCATGTGGGCTGGGAGCAGGAGGACAGTCAGCGTGTGCCTCCCGACAGGATGTGTGGGCCTGGGAGAAGACCCCCCGGAGTGATGTGTGCCCGGGACGGTAACCAAGGGTGAATACGTCTCAAAGGTGAGAAGACGAACTGTTGATGTGAAAGAAACAAAGGACTGTGTTGCCCTGTGAAGCTATTATAAAAGGACTATTGAGTGTCCGCTGTAGGACAAGGAAGTCTGCCCGACGGTAGGTTGGAGACAGACACTTAGGCAGGTTCCAGTTGTGAGAAGGTAGCCGCCCACAGAGGCAAGGATTTATTTTCTGTTTTATTTTATTTTGGATGTTTTGCTGCATACAGCCTGGTGAAGAAAACACCATTTAATAAACCACACTGTTTGTTTGCAAGCACTTGTCGGCTACCTCTCTGGGAAAACGCACCCCCCAAGGGGTCATCCACACCCGCCACCGAGCTAATCCCTTACAATAGTTACATAGTAGTTGAGGTTGAATAAAGACAATAGTCCATCCAGTTCAACCTGTGTAGGTGTGTGTGGCCATAATCATCTCTCATACCTCTTAATTTTCTGATCCTTGAGAAGTATGTCCAAGAGTCTTTTGAAAGTAGTCATACTTCCCGCAGAAACTGCCTCTTGTGGTAGAGAATTCCACAATCTTGTTGCCCTAACAGTAAAGAACCCCCTGCGTTGCCTGAGGTTAAAACGCTTCTCCTCTAATCGCATTGTATGTTCTCGCGTCCTCATGCAATCCTTGCGACTGAATAGCTTTTTTTCTATGCTGAGATCACCATTGAGGTATTTGTAAATTGCTATCATGTCCCCTCTCAGTGGTCTCTTCTCCAGGGAGAATAAATTAAGCGATTGTAGACGCTCTTCATAATTAAGGTCCTCCAATCCCCTAATTAGTTTAGTTGCCCTTCTCTGGACTCTCTCCAGCTCCAACACATCCCTCCTGAGGACTGGCGACCAGAACTGGACAGAATACTCCAGATGTGGTCGGACCAGAGTTTTATAAAGTGGAAGGATTATAGTCTTATCTCTGGAATACATCCCCTTCTTTATGCATGCTAATATTCTGCCAGCTTTGGCAGCTGCCGCTTGACATTGCATGCTATTGCCTAGTCTATCCTCTACCAAGACTCCCAAATCTTTCTCCATTTTTGATTCCCCCAAAGCTTCCCCCCCTAAAGTGTATTGTGCTTTTATGTTTTTAGTCCCCAAGTGCAAAACCTTACACTTCTCGACATTAAACCTCATTTGCCATGTAGTTGCCCACTCTGTTATTTTGTTCAGGTCACTCAAGGGCTCAGTGGTTGTAACAACAATTCCTATGCCCAATGGACCAAGCTAGCTTGGGTCATTATCCGAGCTTCTCCTTCCAGTAAGAAGCTGAGTTCAGAGTTCAGACTATTGTTAAGAGAATTCCCTTTGTTTCTCAAAATCCATGCTACTGGTGGAATTCAAAAGAGATACCCACTCCAACAGAAATATTTTTTGTGAGCGAACAAGTCTACATGAGTAAATCATCTTACAGCAGAATCATTGGAACATCTCAAACTACTACTGGTGGCATCAGGACTGAACTTTCAACAGGTGACCAGGAATCCACTAATATCAAGATGCACAGCAACACTAATGTTCATCAGTTCACGGACTAGCTACAACCCACAGACTAGAGCTGGCCATAGATGAATAAAGTTCTGTTGCTCATTAAACTAGAAATGAGAACTACGCCGGTGATCCTGCATTCTATATGAAAGTGCTGAGGGCCACCCATATCCCAGGGGTGTCTTAGAAGAATGCCAGCTGAATGTTGGGAGAGGGAGGAGTAATTCACCTTCAAGATCATGACCTTCAGATTTTCACCACCTACACAAAGCTCAGGGCCTCTTTGTCTAGCTGCCCCTTGGTTGTGTTCCACACTTGAGACAAAATCTTTTGGCCTTTCACTATTGTCTGGAAGTATACTGAACAAAATTATAAACACAACACTTTTGTTTTTGTCCCCATTTTTCATGAGGTGATCTAAAAGATCTAAGACTTTTTCTATATCCACAAAAGGCCTATTTCTCTCAAATATTGTTCACAAATCTGTCTAAATCTGTGCTAGTGAGCGCTTCTCCTTTGCCGAGATAATCCATCCACCTCACAGGTGTGGCATATCAAAATGCTGATTAGACAGCATGATTATTGCACAAGTGTGCATTAGGCTTGCCAAAATAAAAGGCCACTCTAAAATGTGCAGTTTTATCACACAGCACAATGCCACAGATGTTTCAAGTTTTGAGGTAACGTGCAATTGGCATGCTGACTGCAGGAATGTCCACCAGAGCTGTTGCCCCTGAATTGAATGTTCATTTCTCTACCATAAGCCGTCTCCAAAGGTGTTTCAGAGAATTTGGCAGTACATCCAACTGGCCTCGCAACCACATACCACGTGTAACCACACCAGCCCAGGACCTCCACATCCAGCATCTTCATCTCCAAGATCGTCTGAGACCAGCCCAGGACCTCCACATCCAGCATCTTCACCTCCAAGATCATCTGAGACCGGCCACCCGGACAGCTGCCGCAACAATCGGTTTACGTAACCAAAGAATTTCTGCACAAACTGTCAGAAACCATCTCAGGAAAGCTCATTTGCATGCTCGTAGTCCTCATCGGGGTCTGGACCTGACTTCAGTTTGTCGTCGTAACCAATTTGAGTGGGCAAATGCTCACTCTCGATGGCGACTGGCACTTTGGAGAGGTGTTCTCTTCACGGATGAATCCCGGTTTTCATTGTACAGGGCAGGTGGCAGACAGCGTGTAATGCTTTGTGTGGGTGAGCGGTTTGCTGATGTCAACGTTGTGGATCGAGTGGCTCATGGTGGCGGTGGGGTTATGGTATGGGTAGGCATATGTTATGGACAACGAACACAGCTGCATTTTATTGATGGCATTTTTAATGCACAGAAATACAGTGACAAGATCGTGAGGCCCATTGTTGTGCCATTCATCCATAAACCATCACCTCATGTCAAAGTACTGAAGAGATTTTACTGTATGTTCCCTAATACTGGTTCTGAATTTTGGAGATTTGACACGGCTAGGGGCACACTATTTCTTACTTGTGGCAAGATGCCTGCTCCCTGATTCAAAATCTCACAGGTCTGGCCCTTGAACAAGACCCAATTGCTTATCTCCTGCACCTCAGCTCGCTATTCAAATAAAAGTACCCTCAAACTTTAATGTTGTCAGAGCTTGTATCCTGACACCAGAGGCAGACTGGCAACTTTCGGCCCAGGGGGCAATTACAAACCAGAGGCCCATGGTGCAGCGACTTGGCCCCCCTCCCACTCTCCTTCTTCCCATCCTCTTCCTGACCCCCATTCCAAGCTGAAACCCTGCTCCAAATACTCTCTACTTAACAGCTGAATCCAGCTTCCCGACCTGGCCAGCAGGGCGCAGTTTGGGGGAGCTGGGACAGCTTGTTCAAGGCTGGCCGGGGGAGAAAAGTCTCCAGTGAGGCAGGGAACCGGCCTCTGCTCAGACGCAGTTTATGCCATCCATGCTGGGGGGGGGGCCTACGCTCTGTCCTTGTCTTTAATCTGCACTCAGTAGGTCAGTGGCAGGGACTTTTTATTTCTCTTCACCAAGAATTCTTGAGGCATATCTGTAGCAGAAGCGGTGCAGCCTTTTTACGGGGCATCAGAGGGGTCCAGGGGGCAATTGCCCCCCTGCAGCCTGGCTTAGTCCTCCCCTGCCTGACACAATGGAAATCTCCATCCCCTACCATGGTGTGCACAGAGAATCTCATGTCATCCTTCAGGAAACAAAAGGCCCACTTCCACAAGACGTGTTTCTACTTTATTGGACCTCTATTGGAAGTTTACTTTCTCTGAGAAATACACAGAGCTCCTTGTCCCTGGTCTTGTATAGGCAGAGATGTGGTGGACCTGGGAAGGATCGTTTACTACCTCACCTACCTCCCCAACCCAAGCTTCCAATACACTGACACTATAGTTGTCCTAGTGCCCCCCTTTTATGGTCAGGGGCCTGGTATATATTAAAAAAAAAATACATTTTGGCCCTTCAAAGCCTACAGAACATGGTTCAAAAGCCTTGCAGCGCAGTACAAGATCTTCACATAAATTTTCCAAGACCACGGCTCAAACCCATGGCAGCAGCGAACCCGAACCTTATCCCTAGACCACAATATTGTACAGAGCTTTTGAAAAACACACGTTTCCTTTTGTTGTTTCATTATTCATATTCTTGTAGTGGTGATAGGACTTCATCAATTTGCTTCCAAAGGACGGGATATAAGGTTTTCTTTAAATCTCTGAATGTTTTTAATTTTGATGAAACCTGACTATGCAAACTCCTCTTCCTGATTGCATTGGCACGTCTTGTCTTGAGGGTTCTAGAGTTCAGTATATTTGTTTTTTGTTTTTTTAGGCAAAGAGAACACCGGTGTAGAAAACTTTTCCTGTGTGGTCTATAATGTCTCTATTGTGAACTGTTCATGGATTGTGGGTAGAGAAGCCCCAAAAGACACCCAATATTCCTTGGACTTCAGGTAAAATCAACACCCAATATAACACTGACAAAAGTTTTAAACGTCCACACAATCACATTCCTGCACCATCACCCCAAAAGAGTCATCAAAAGACAATTTTATAGAGCAAGGTAAGGGTGTCCTTCACTTGCGCCACTATAGGGCATTCCTTTATGTACCTGTATGGGGCTGTATGGGGTGTTGTATAGTATTTTACTGGATGTATTCTAATTAAAGTTTTCTCAATTTTACAACTTTTGTTTGATTTCTGTCTCAGGGCGGTTGATCCAGCACCGATATAGCCCTTTGCTCTATAAAATTGTCTTTTGATTACCCAATATAACACTACAGTGGAACCTTGGTTTACGAGCATAATTCGTTCCGGAAGCATGCTTGTAATCCAAAGCGCTCTTATATCAAAGCGGATTTTCCCATAGGAAATAATGGAAACTCAAATAATTCGTTCCACAAACATTTATTCATTATGGCAATACAAAATACAGTATAAAGTGTACTGTAGAAATAAAACAAACTAAGCTGAACCTCAGCCGTACTGTACCAGCCTGTATGTACTGTATACATACTGTACTGTAAAAGGCATTCATTGTGTTCAACCCTGTGTACTGTATCAGCCTGTATGTACTGCACTGTATACTGTACATGTACAGTAATGTGTTCAGCCCTGTGCAGGTGACTCATGTTTGCCATTTAAATACTGTACTGTACTGTACTGTATGCAGGTGACTCATGTTTGCCATATAAATGCTGTACTGTATGCAGGTGACTCATGTTTGCCATTTAAATACTGTACTGTACTGTATGCAGGTGACTCATGTTTGCCATTTAAATGCTGTACTGTATGCAGGTGACTCATGTTTGCCATTTAAATACAGTACAGTACTGTACTGTATGCGGGTGACTCACGTTTGCCTTTTAAATGTACTGTATTGTACTGTATGCAGGTGCAGGGGCTCCACATCCGAACATCCGCTCTGCATTCCGGAGACACTCGGCTCGTCGGCTCGGCTGATGACGTCACTTCCGGGGTGCGGGCGCCGCTCGTATATCAAAGCGGCGCTCCCAAACCAAAGCAAAAAAAAAAAAAATGATTGCTCGTCTTTCAAGTTGCTCGTAAACCGCGGTACTCGTAAACCGAGGTTCCACTGTATATACTATTGGAAAAACAATACAATATAGCAAAACTACAACCTGGGATGCTTGGAAGGTCTAAGGATTTTGCCTTTTAATGCTTGGTCCACCTAAAGCATACATTTAATTGTTTAACCACTTGCCTACTGTGCACTTAAACCCCCTTCCCATCCAGACCAATTTTTAGCTTTCAGTGCTCTCACACTTTGAAAGACAATTAAGCGGTCATGCTACACTGTACCCATATGAAATTTTTATCATTTTTTTCACATAAATAGAGCTTTCTTTTGGTGGTATTTAATCATCTCTGGGTTTTTTATTTTTTACAAAAAAAAAGAAAAAAGACAGAAAATTTTGACAAAAAAACGTTTTTCTTATTTTTTGCGAGTAAATTTTGAAAATAAATACATTTTTCTCCTTCACTGATGTGCGTTGATGAGGCGGCACTGATAGGCTGCACTGATGGGCACTGATGAGGTGGCACTTATGGGCACTGATGAGGTGGCACTTATGGGCACTGATGAGGTGGCACTGATGAGGAGGTACTAATATGCCGCACTGATGAGCACTGATAGGCGGCACTGATGAGCACTGATAGGTGGCACTGCTGGGCACTGAGAGGTGGCACTGCTGGGCACTGAGAGGCGGCACTGACGGGCGGCACTGATGGGCACTGATAGGTGGCACTGATGGGGACTGGCGGATGGCACTGATGGACACTGACGGATAGCACTGATGGGCAGCACCATCAGTGCCCACACTCAGTGCCCATAGTGCTGCCAGTCAGTGCTCATCAGTGCCTAGATGAGCAGGCACTGATGGGCACTGACTGGCAGCACTATGGGCACTGATTGTGGGCACTGATGGCGGGCACTGTGGGCACTGATGGTGGGCACTTTGTGTATTTTATTTACCTTGTGTAATCAGGGCACTGGTGATCAGTGCCCTGATTACATTCCTCTGTGTCCCCGACGGCTGATCGGCTCTCCTGCACTGCAGTCTCTGTGTGAGGAAGGAGCGCTGGCGATGAGAGATGATCTCATATGTTTACATATGAGATCATCTCTCATTGCATGGGCCGATCACGTGGTAAATGACCGCTGTGATTGGCCATTTACCATGATCTGTGATTGGCTGTGTCCAAGAGACACGGCCGACACAGATTTTCCCCGATGCGCGCTCACGGGACCGCACAGGGAGCCTGTCTCTGGGAGGCCGTTTAAAAACTCCCGGAAATTCGAGTCGCTGTCGAAGTATGTAGCCATACTTCGGCTATAGCGCGGATCTGAAGAAGTTAATAGATGCTGGAAAAATAGAGCAGTTATTGGGTCTACACACCTGATATGCTCATTATGAAAGGTTCCCATTATTGCTGATTTTTTTAATTAATTTTTTTTATGATAAAGAATGTCACAGAATTAGCTTGAACACACAAAGGTGAGCAGAAACAGCCCAAGCTCCCCAGTAGACAGATACAGAGTTGGGGATCATGGCAGGAAGATCTGCTGGGGTATCCAAGATATACAAGAAGCCAGCAGCTTACACATTGCACCATGCTCCACCTATAACTGTAAGATGACAATTTCTTAGTTATACGCACAATGGACTGAAGCATATTCCTACCAAGAGTTTTATATCTAAAACTATCACCTGTATTTCTTTTCAATCACCCCAAAGTGGATAATGTGTTTACAGTATCTCACAAAAGTGAGTACACCCCTCACATGTTTGTAAATATTTCATTATATCTTTTCATGTGACACTTTGTTACAATGTAAAGTAGTGAGTGTACAGCTTGTATAACAGTGTAAATTTGCTGTCCCCTCAAACTAACTCAACACACAGCCATTAATGTCTAAACTGCTGGCAACAAAAGTGAGTACACCCCTAACTGAAAATGTCCAAAATTGGGCCGAATGAGACATTTTCCCTCCCCCAGTGTCATGTGACTCATTAATGATACAAGGTCTTAGGTGTGCAGGTGTGTTCAATTCGGTGTTATCGCTCTCACTCTCTCATACTGGTCACTGGAAGTTCAACATGGCACCTCATGGCAAAGAACTCACTGAGGATCTGAAAAAAAGAATTGTTGCTCTACATAAAGATGGCCTAGGCTATAAGAAGATTGTGAAGACTCTGAAACTGAGCTGCAGCACGGTGGCGAAAACCATACAACAGTCTAACTGGACAGGTTCCACTCAGAGCAGGCCTCGCCATGATTGACCAAAGAAGTTGAGTGCACGTGCTCAGCTTCATATCCAGAGGTTGTCTTTGGGAAATAGAGCTATGAGTGCTGCCAGCATTGCTGCAGAGGTTGAAGGGGTGGGATGTCAGTCTGTCAGTACTCAGACCATATGTCACACACTGCATCAAATTGGTCTGCATGGCTGTTGTCCCATAAGGAAGCCTCTTCTAAAGATGATGCACAAGAAAGCCTGCAAACAGTTTGCTGAAGACAAGCAGACTAAGGACATGGATTACTGGAACCATGTCCTGTGGTCTGATGAGACCAAGATAAACATATTTGATTCAGTAGGTGTCAAGTGTGTGTGGCGGCAACCAGGTGAGGAGTACAAAGACAAGTGTGTCTTGCCTACAGTCAAGCATGGTGGTGGGAGTGTCATGGTCTGGGGCTGCATGAGCGCTGCCAGCACTGGGGAGCTACAGTTCATTGAGGGAACCATGAATGCCAACATGTACTGTGACATACTGAAGCAGAGCATGATCCCCTTCCTTTGGAGACTGGGCTGCAGGGCAGTATTCCAAAATGATAACGACCCCAAACACACCTCCAAGATGACCACCTTGCTAAAGAAGCTGAGGGTGAAGGTGATGGAGTGGCCAAGCATGTCTCCAGACCTAAACCCTATTGAGCATCTGTGGGGCATCCTCAAAAGGAAGGTGGAGAAGCGCAAGGTCTCTAACATCCACCAGCTCCGTGATGTCGTCATGGAGGAGTAGAAGAGGACTCCATTGGCAACCTGTGAAGCTCTGGTGATCTCCATGCCCAAGAGGGTTAAGGCAGTGCTGGAAAATAATGGTGGCCACACAAAGTATTGACACTTTGGGCCCAATTAGGACATTTCACTCAGGGGGTGTATTCACTTTTGTTGACAGTAGTTTAGACAATAATGGCTGTGTGTTGAGTTATTTTGAGAGGACAACAAATTTACACTGTTATACAAGCTGTACACTCACTACTTTACATTGTAGCAAAGTTTCATTTCTTCAGTGTTGTCACATGAAAAGATAGAATAAAATATTTACAAAATGTGAGGGGTGTACTCACATTTGTGAGATACTGTATGTCACCTAGGTTGCTCACATACACATTGTGAAGTGCTCCGTGGTTTATGGCTGATATGGAAAAAATAAACTTTTTGTTTTCTCAGAACCTGTTATGGTCTGGGTCTTGGCGCTTGGAGGCTTTGTAAAGCTTTGGGTGGAATAAAGCATCCGACCCTAGATCCACATCTTACCAGAGCTCTCTTTCTGCTTTATATGCACTCACCAGCTACTTTAATAGGTACACCTTGCTAGTCCCGGGCTAGACCCCCTTTTGCCTTCAGATCTGCTTTAATTCTTCGTGGCATAGATTTAACAAGGTGTTGGAAACATTCTTCAGATATTTTGGTCCATATTGGCAATAAAGAATCACGCAGTTGCTGCAGATTTGTCGGCAGCATATATGCATGATGCGAATCTACCGTTCAACCACATCCCAAAAGGTGCTCTATTGGATTGAGATCTGGTGAGTGTGGAGGCCATTGGAGTACAGTGACCTCATTGTCATGTTCAAGAAACCAGTGGTGAGATGATTGGAGCTTTGTGACATGGTGCATTATCCTGCTGGAAGGAGCCATCAGAAGATGGGGACACTGTAGTCATAAAAGGGATGGACATGGTCAGCAACAATACTCAGGTAGGCCCTGGCATTTAAACAATGCTCAATTGGTATTAAGGGGCCCCAAAGTCTGCCAAGAAAATATCCTCCACACCATTACCCCCCCCCCCCCCCCCACCAGCCTGAACTGTTGATACAAGGCAGGATAGATCCATGCTTTCATGTTGTTCTGACCCTACCATCTGAATGTCACAGCGGAAATCGAGACTCATCAGACCAGGCAACGTTTTGCCAATCTTCTATTGTCCAGTTTTGGTGAGCCTGTGTGAATTGTAGCCTTAGTTTCCTGTTCCTAGCTGACAGGACTGGCACCCCGTGTGGTCTCCTGTTGCTGTAGCCCATCTGCTTCAAGGTTCAATGTGTTGTGAGGTTCAGAGATGGTATTCTGCATATCTTGGTTGCAATGAGTGGTTATTTGAGTCTGCCCATTCTCCTCTGACATCAACAAAGCATTTTCTTCCACACAACTGCCACTCACTGGATAATTTCTCTTTTTCAGACCATTCATTGTAAATAGAGTTGAGCGGACACCTGGATGTTCAGGTTCGACGGGTTCGGCTGAACTTCGCAATTTTGAGTTCGGGACCCAAACTTAACCCGAACTCAAACCCCATTGAAGTCAATGGGGACCCGAACTCTTGAGCACTAAAATGACACTAAAAAAAGTCATGGAAAGGGCTAGAGGGCTGCAAATGGCAGCAAAATGTTGTTAAGAGCATGGCAAGTGCTCTGCAAACAAATGTGGATAGGGAAATAATTTAAAATAACATAAAATACATAAAAATAAAAAATAATAATAATAATCTTGATCTAGGAGGACGAGGCCCATATGGAGTAGGAGGGAGGTTGAGGTGGCGGTGGATGTTGAGGTGTAGGTGGAAGCGGCGGTGGAGGAGGACGAGGTAGCCAACACTGGTTTTTGTTTTTAATTTTTTTTTTTTTAAATTAGGGTACACCCCCAAAAGTGTGAGAAAGATCAAAAATACAACAATGGCTGCGTAAGGCCGGTATACAGTACATGTCTATTCTGCACAAGGTACGGAAAAGTCCTGTGGGATCCATGCCTGGTTAATTTTAATGAACGTGAGCTTGTCCACATTGGCTCTGGACAGGCGGCTGCACTTGTCTGTGATAACGCCCCCCTGCCGTGCTAAATACACGTTCAGATAATACACTGGCTGCAGGGCAGGCCAGCACCTCCAAGGCGTAAAGGGAAAGCTCAGGCCATATGCCCAATTTGGAAACCCAGAAGTTGAAGGGGACAGACCCGTCATTTAGTACGTGTAGGCGTGTGCACACATACTGCTCCACCATGTTGGGGAAATGCTGCCTCCTGCTAAGACGTTACATATCAGCTGGTGGTGCTGGTTGTTGTGGCGTGCTGACAAAGCTTTTCCACATTTCGGCCATGCTAACCCTGCCTACTGAGGTGCTGGATGTGCCCTGGCTTCGTTGGCGACATCTTCCTCCTCCTCTCTGCCTTCGCCTTGTGCTTCCACTGTGCCCCCGCTGTCAGGTGGGAATGCCACCAGCAGCGCGTCTACCAGCGTGCGCTTGTACTCGCACATCTTACGATCACGCTCTAGTGAGGGAATTAAGGAAGGTATGTTGTCCTTGTAACGGGGATCCAGCAGCGTGGCCACCCAGTAATCAGCACAAGTTAGAATGTGGGCAACTCGGCGGTCGTTGCGGAGACACTGCAGCATGTAATCGCTCATGTGTGCCAGGCTGCCCAGAGGCAACGAAAAGCTGTGTCCTCTGTATCCCCCCAGCCAGGCACCAGTGATGGCCATGAGCTGGTCTGGGTGCCACCCTGCTGTGAACATGGTTCCTCCTCCTCCATCTCCTCCTCCTCATCCTCCACCTTGTCATCCTCCAGAACTGTGCCCTTGCTGGACAATTGTGTACCTGGCGTTTGTGGGTGCAGGAACCCACCCTCGGAGCCACTTGTGAATGACTGCCCTGAAAGTCTTGGAAATTATCCCTCTTCCTCCTCCTCCTCCTCCTGTGCCACATCCTCTTCCATCATCGCCTGAAGCGTTTTTTCAAGGAGGCATAGAAGTGGGATAGTAACGCTGAGAACAGCGTCATCGGCACTGGCCATGTTGGTGGAGTACTCGAAACAGTGCAACAAGGCACACAGGTCTCACATGGAGGTCCAGTTATTAGTGGTGAAGTGGTGCTGTTCCGCAGAGCGACTCATGCGTGCGTGCTGCAGCTGAAACTCCACTATCGCCTGCTGCTGCTCACACAGTCTGGCCAGCATGTGCAAGGTGGAGTTCCACCTTGTGGGCACGTCACATATGAGGCGGTGAGCGGGAAGGCCAAAGTTACACTGCAGCGCTGACAGGCAAGCAGCAGCAGGGTGAAAACCCCCGAAAGTGCACACAGACGGCCCGCACTTTCTGCAGCAGCTCTCGGGGTAATTTTTAAGGAACCTCTGCACCACCAAATTCAGCAAATGCGCCAGGCAAGGGATGTGCATCAAACCGGCTAGGCCCAGAGCTGCTACGAGATTTCGCCCATTATCGCACACCACAAGGGCGGGCTTGAGGCTCACTGGTACCAACCACTCATCGGTCTGTTGTTCCATGCCCCTCCGCAACTCCTGCGCGGTGTGGGGTTTTTCCCCCAAACAGGCAAGTTTTAAAACTGCCTGATGTCGTTTACCCCCTGGCTGTGCTGAAGTTGGTGGTGAAGGTGTTACGCTGACTGAATGAGGAGGCAGTAGAGGATGAGGAAGCGGAGTAGGAGGAGTTAGGAACAGGAGGCAAACTGAAGCGCCCTGCAATCCTCGGTGGTGGAAGGACATGCGCCAAACTGCTATCCACCTCAGGCCCAGCCGCCACTGCATTTACCCAGTGTGCTGTTAGGGAGATATAACGTCCCTGACCGTGCTTACTGGTCCACGTATCCGTAGTTAGGTGGACCTTGTCACAGATGGCATTGCGCAGTGCGCACCTGATTTTGTACCCCACTTGGTTGTGCAGGGAAGGGATGGCTGTTGGTGGCAGATCTTCTGTTTGCGGGGTGGCAGGTGCCACTGTCACTACAGAGGTGGATGAAGAGGCCGAGACTGCAGCAAAAGAGGAAGCAGGAGGAGCCAGAGACCTTTCTTGGTTTTTGAGGTGTCTACTCCACTGCAGCTCGTGCTTTGCACTTAGACGCCTGGTCATGCAGGTTGTGCTCAGGTTGAGAACGTTTATGCCTCGCTTCAGGCTCTGATTGCACAGCGTGCAAACCACTCGTGTCTTGTCATCAGCACATTGTCTGAAGAACTGCCACGCTAGGGAACTCCTTGGAGCTGGCTTTGGTGTGCTTGGTTCCTTGCTTCCTTGGGCAGTAGCAGGTGTACTGTCTAGGGGACGGCCGCTCCACTTTTGCACCCTGCTCCCTCTTCTGCTGTGCTGATGGCTCTGTGCGACCACCGCCTCTTCCTCCAAACAACACAGGTCACCTGCATGACGTTGATTCCATGTGGGGTCGAGGACCTCATCGTCCTCCACATCATCTTCCACCCAGTCTTCACCCCTGCCCTCCTTGATGGTCTGGCACCTGTGTTTCGTCATCATCCGAGACGTGCTGCAATGGTCCACCCATGTACTCATCTTGAAACATAAGTGGTTGGGCATTGGTGCACTCAATCTCTTCCACTTCTGGGGCAGGGCTAGGTGGATGGCCCTGGGAAACCCTGCTAACAGAATCATCAAAAAGCAGAAGAGACTGCTCCATGACTTGGGCCTCAGGACTGCTTGGCTGATTTGCAAGGGGGTGAGGTGAAAGACATCGGCAGGTGCCAACTCTGATCTTTCAGTAGGAGACTGGGTGGGAGACAATGTGAAGGAACTGGAGGCACTGTCAGCAACCCAATCTACTATCGCCTGTACTTGTTCTGGCCTCAACATTCGTAGAGCCGCATTAGGCCCGACCAAATACTGCTGCAGGTTCTGTCGCCTACTCGCACCTCAGGAAGGTGTTTCACTTGTGCATGTAGCTGGCACAGATCGACCATGTCCTCTCCCTGCAACAGGAGCTCCACCAGCAGCACCACGACCGGGGCCACGTCCCTTATTTGACGTTCTCCACATATTTCTCAAATTTAGGATCTTGCCCTAAATGGGTGTTTTTGGAATAGCAGAATAGAACAACAGTATCTAAAGGGTGTATCTCACATGAACAGATACAGACTAGGCTGCAATTTAAGATGTTTCCCCTAAATGGGTGTTTTTTGAATAGCAGAATAGAACAACAGTATCTCACAGCAACATATGCAGCAAATGCTGCAAAATTATTTTTTTTCCCATAAATAGCTGTTGAATGGCAGAATAGAACAACAGTATGTAAAGGGTGTATCTCACAATAACAGATGCAGCAAAGGCTGCAATATTAAGTATTTTGCCCAAAAAGGGTGTTTTTAAAAACCCAGAAAATTATAGCTATATTTATAGCTTAAAATGCACACTGACTAATGCGGCAGAGGCCCCAGATGGAGTGTATTGCCAAAAATGGGTGTTTTTTCAAAGCCTGAAAATTATTGAAGTATTTCAAGCTTGTTTTTATCACAGATGCAGAAAGGGCTGTAAAATTGTGTATTTTGCCCAAAAAGGGTGTTTTTTTACTTACACAATATGACTGCAGTATATAATGCTTGAATTTGACATGTACAGATGCAGCAAGGGCTGTGAAATTGTGTATTTTGCCCAAAAAGGGTTTTTTTTTTAAACCCAGGAAATTAAACCTGTATTTCTAGCTTAAATTGAACACTAACTAATGCTACAAAAGCAGAAGATGTAGGATATTGCCAAAAAAGGGTGTTTTTTTTAAAACCAGATTATTATTGCAGTATTTCAAGCTTGGATTTGAATGTCACAAAAGCACATATGCAGTGCTGGTGCACTGAGCTTGCATAAAATGGCCACCGCAGCCCACCTAACTAACAGACAGATAAAAGTTATTTTTCTCTGTCACTGGGCTCAGGGCAGGGTAAAAAGATTGTGCACTGCACCCACACAACAAAATCTATGTAGATCGCTGAGTTCTTCTGATGTGCCCTGGCTTTCCCTACACTAGTTAGAGCAGAGTGACGCTCAGCGCTACGTGACTCCAGCTTATATAGAGGCTGGGTCTAATGCTGGGTCTAATGCTGGGTCTAATGCTGCACTGGCCAATCACAGCCATGCCATTAGTAGGCATGGCTGTGATGGTTTCTAAGGGCACACCAGTTAAACGCTTGTTGATTGGCTGCCCTGCAGCTTTTTAAAATGCGCCATTAAATTGCCAAACACCAAACTTGATTCCGAACATACAGTAAAATGTTCGGGTTCGGGTCCGGGTACCAAAAACCCTAAAGTCCGGTATGAACCAGAACTTAACAGTTGGGGTTCGCTCAACCCTAATTGTAAACCCAAGAGATGATTCTATGTTGAAGTACTCAGACCAGCCCGTCTGGCACCAACAACCATGCCACGCTTAAAGTCACCTAAATGCCCTTTCTTCCCCATTCTGATGCTTGGCTTGAACTTCAGCAAGTCATCTTCACCATATCTAGATGTTTAAATGCATTGAGTTGCTGCCATGTGATTGGCTAAGTAGCAGTTTGTGTTAGCAAGCAATTGAACAGGTGTACCTAATAATAATAATTATCAACCTTTTTACCCCAGAGGAACCCTTAAAATAATGTCCAGGTCTTAGGAAACCCCTGCTAAAATTAATTTATTAGAAGTCATTGGGGAAACACACTTTATATTGATGGTCAGTTGGGAGAATGCCCATTTTTACAGTGGTGATCAAAATGTCACCCTAACAGATAGCTAAATAGGTCACTGGTGTCATTCTGCTGGATCTAAGTGGTACTGGACCAGGAACAATGGTGTTGTACCAGATGGGAGCTCATTCAGCCACTGCTCAAAAACCCTCATAAACCTCTGGAGCAGGGGTCTCCAAACTTTTGAAACAAAGGGCCAGTTTATTTCCCTTCAAACTTTAGGGGGCCAGACTGTGGCCAGTGGGAGTAAGCAACTTTATAAGCTTGGTAGTCAGTGAGAGTAAAAAAAAAATTACATCATTGGTGTCAGAGGGAGGAATAGTGCACCATCATTGGTGTCAGAGGGAGGAATAGTGCGCCATCATTGGTGTCAGAGGAAGGAATAGTGCCCCATCATTGGTGTCAGAGGGAGGAATAGTGCACCATCATTGGTGTCAGAGGGAGGAATAGTTCACCATCATTGGTGTCAGAGGGAGGAATAGTGCCCCATCATTGGTGTCAGAGGGAGGAATAGTGCCCCATCATTGGTGTCAGAGGGAGGAATAGTGCACCATCATTGGTGTCAGAGGGAGGAATAGTGCACCATCATTGGTGTCAGAGGGAGGAATAGTGCACCATCATTGGTGTCAGAGGGAGGAATAATGCACCATCATTGGTGTTAGAGGGATTAATAGTGCACCGTCATTGGTGTCAGTGGGTGAATTTGTTCCCCATCCATGGTGTTAGCAGGAGGAACAGTGTCCTGTCTTTGGTGTCAGTGGAAAGAATAGAGTCTGGCATTGATGGAATGAATGGTGCCCCGAGGGCCAGATATAGGCAAGCAAAAGGGCCACATAAGGCCCTCAGGCTGCAGTTTGGAGACCCCTGCTCTGGAGGAACCTAATATTCCCTGATTGAGGAGTGTCACTTGAGACTCCTGGGACTGCTGACATCACATTCAAGATGGCAGCAACCAGCAGCAGTCTCAGGGATGGAGGGAGGCTTTTATAGGTAAATAACTGTCACGGGATAACGTGGCAGAGCCTGATGTAAGAGGAGTGGCTTACCGGGTACTGGCGTGGCACAGGTTCACCAGAGGCGAGGAGTCTAAGTGTAAGCTGGTTTTCACCAGGGCCCCAGATGGTGGGGATGGATTTGGCTGCTTGCTAACACCAGGTCGCGCCCCCCCCGGATTCCCTGGGAAAGCCAGGAACAGGTCCAGGACCAATAGCCGGTAGCAGGTAAACAGATCAGGACGAGACAGGAGGAACAGCAGATATAACAGGCACAGGATACAGGAGAGCTGAAGACAACACAGCAAAGTGCAGTGCTACTGAGCTGTTTAAATAAGGCAGCCTGTTTGCCAATTATTGCAATTAGTCTGCTCTAGGTTAACCCTTTAGGTTGCAGACTCATGACAGCACATCAGTGTGCGCAGGAAGCATTCCTAACAGCACCTGCGCAGGGTATTGAGTCTCTGACAATAACATGCATAAAGTACTGTATGTTAAATGCACCAAAAATCTTATGGGAAGATTTTTGCTGAAATGTATAGTCTGATGACAGGGTCTCTTTAAATATTCTGAATTAATTTACTGTATGCATTTCTTTTACTGTTAGGAATCGCGACATTTCCATACCATGTGAAGACTACAGAAATGATTCTTTTGGCAGACAAGTCGGGTGTGTCTTGAAATCTCCAAACATTAATTTTGGTCACACTCAATACATACAAGTGGTGGGATCAAGTAAAGAAACTTCAATTCGATTTTATGACGAATTACTTAAGCTGAACGATTATGGTAAATTGAGTTTTTCTTTTTCTTTCTATGAAAATATATGAATATGAAAGGAGTGAGATGATGGAAGATGGCTCCAAATGATATCGGCCTTTCTCTATTCTAACAATTAAAAAGACTGCATTGAGCATCTAATGTTTTATAAGTTTTAACCACTTCTGGACCGGAAAGATTTGCCCCCTTAATGACCAGGCCATATTTTGCGATTTCGGCACTGCGTAACTTTAATGGACAATTGCGCGGTCGTGCGACGCTGTACCCACATAAAATTGATGTCCTTTTTTTTTCCACAAATAGAACTTTCTTTTGGTGGTATTTGACCACCTGTGCGATTTTTATTTTTTATGCTATAAGCAAAAAAAGAATTCTGAAAAAAAAAAAAAAAATATATATATTTTTCACTTTCTGCTATATAACATTCTCAAAAAAAAAAAAAATTAACATTTTAGGCCAATTTGTTTTCTGCTACATATTTTTGGTAAAAAAAAATAGCAATAAGCGTATTTTGATTGGTTTGTGCAAAAGTTATCGCGTCTACAAACTACGGGAAAGATTTATGTCATTTTTATTGTTTTTTTTTTTTTACTAGTAATGGCGGCGATCTGCGATTTTTAGCGGGACTGCGACATTGCGGCGGACAGATCAGACCCCTAACTGACATTTTTGACACTTTTGGGGGGACCAGTGACATTACTACAGTAATCAGTGCTAAAAATATGCACTGTTAGACCCCGTTCACATTAGGTCGCTCCGACTTCGGGGGCGACCTGCGAAGTCGCGTGCACCGCGACTTCGGCGCGACTTGCACGGACTTCATATAATTGAAGTCAATGCAAGTCGCCTCCAGGTCGCCCCGAAGTAGTACAGGACCCTTTTTCTAAGTCGGAGCGACTTGTGTCGCTCTTATTAGAACGGGTCCTGTACTACTCAATGGACCCGACGGTGCGCGACTTGCCAGGCTGACCAAGTCGTCTGGCAAGTCGTAATAGTGTGAACCGGCTCTAACTGTAATAATGACACTGGCAGGGAAGGGGCTAACACTGTGGGTGATCAAGGGGTTAAATCTGAGCCTAGGGGAGTGTTTATAACTGTGGGGGGCGTGGCTTGTGAAATGACCATAGAGACATGTGTTCCTATATAGAAGGATCACAGGCGCTCTGTGATCATTCCAGGGAGAAGAATGATCAGCTGTGTTTACAACAGCTGACCGTTCTTCTCTCTTAGCGGGGAACCATCGCGGGTGTCAGGCGGCAATCGGAGCCTCCTGCCCCGTGCATCGGCTTCCCCGATGCCGAGTGGGGGCGGGGGCGCGCCACTGGCGGCGCACGCTCGCCCCCTAGCTGTAGGCGCGCGACCAACGTAGATCTACGTCGGTTTGCGCAGGAGGGCCGCAATGCCGCAGTAAAAAGGCGGCGGGCGGTCGGGAAGAGGTTAATCCTCTGCAATAGATGTAGGCGAGTCTATACTTTCTTCTCTGTTGGCCCATGTCTCCACTTCCAGTGCTGTGGCCTCAGAAAGTCTTTGCGTCATGCGGCATTATTAGCATGCTGCAAACTGGTAAGACCCTTACTGTATGTCACTGCCGTGTGCTGTATAAATGTAGTGGATGGAGGAAACAACCTACGCATGGTGGAGAACACAAGCATGGAGTTTGCATGTTCTCCCCGTACTCGTGTGAGTTTTCTCCGACACTCTGGTTTCCTCCCACACTTCAAAGACATGAGGGTTGGATAATTCGCACCTGTCTAAATTGGCCCTAGTATACAGCGGGTAAGTATTGAACACGTCACCCATTTTTCTAGTTAAATATATAATATTTAATATATATTATAGAATATTAAAAATATTCTAAAGGTGCTATTGACATGAAATCTTTACGACATGTCGGTAACAACCCATGCAATCCATTCATACAAAGAAATCCAAAACAAATAAGTTCAGAAATAAGGTCATGTGTAAAAAAATAGACACAGGGGAAAAAAGTATTTAACACTAGGGTTGAGCGAACACCTAGATGTCCGTGTTCGACGGGTTCGGCCGAACTTTAAAAAAAAGTCCGGGTCCGTGTCCCGGACTTTTACCGAACTTTTCCCGGACACCGAACCCCATTGAAGTCAATGGGGACCCGAACTTTAAGGCACTAAAATGGCTCTAAAACACCAAAGGAAAGGGCTAGAGTGCTGCAAATGGCAGCAAAACGTAATTAAGAGCATGGCAAGTGCTCTGCAAACAAATGTGGATAGGGAAATAACTTAAAACAACAAAAAAAAACAGAAAAATAAAACAATGTTCTTCTTCATCTCTGAAGGACGAGGCCCATATGGAGTAGGAGGGAGGTTAAGGTGGTGGTGGATGTGGCGGTGACATAGGCGTGCGCACAGGGTGTGCTGGGTGTGCCTGGGCACACCCTAATCACCTAGGGCACATAGCATTGCCAGTGAGGAGATGGGAAAGATCTCCCTGGGACCTGCTCTGCTCTATTTCTCCTTGCCTACAGGTACATGGCCCCGATACATTACTCTCCCTGCTGGCAAACACATGCATGTGTATTTCAACTTTGGGGTGCACACCTTAATGCAATAGGCTGCGCACACCTATGGGCGGTGTAGGTGGAAGCGGCGGTGGAGGAGGACCAGGGCCGGATTAACAGCATCATGGGCTTGGTGCTGAGGATTTTGAAGGGCCTTAAGGGCCGTGCCTTGCCATGCACCCAGAGGAGGAAGGGTGCAGCCATGCATGCCTAATTCAACATGGGATGCTGTCTCTGAAGCCCATAAACACATCCATGCATCGCCAACTGTCCCTCCTTGTCCGGCCTTCACGCTGTGTGGGGAGGTTCTGAGGGTGCTGCCTGGGGAAGCGAGCATAGAAGCCAGACTTCTGTGTTTACAAGTGACAGAAGAGCGGTAACAGTGAATATGGCCAACCCGGGGCCTATATAAAAGGTAGGGGCCTGGAGCTGCAGCTCCAATAGCCCCTACATTAATCTGGCCCTGAGGAGGAGGACGAGGTAGCCAACACTGCTTCTTTTCAAAAATTTTAAATGAGGGTACACCCCAAAAGAGTGAGAAAGAGCAAAAATGGAACAATGGGTGGGTAAGGTCGGTATCCATTGCTATTCTGCATAAGGTACGGAAAAGTCCCGTGGGATCCATGCCTGGTTCATTTTAATGAACGTGAGCTTGTCCACATTGTCTCTGGACAGGCGGCTGCGCTTGTCTGTTATAACGCCCCCAGCCGTGCTAAATACCCGTTCAGATAATACACTGGCTGCAGGGCACGCCAGCACCTCCAAGGCGTAAAGGGCAAGCTCAAGCCATGTGCCCAATTTGGAGACCCAGAAGTTGAAGGGGGCAGACCCGTCATTCACTACATGTAGGCGTGTGCACACATACTGCTCCACCATGTTGGTAAAATGCTGCCTCCTGCTAAGACGTTCCATCTGAGCTGCTGGTGCTGCTGTTTGTTGTGCCGTGCTGACAAAGCTTTTCCACATTTCGGCCATGCTAACCCTGCCTTCTGAGGTGCTGGCGGTGCCCTGGTTGCGTTGGCGACCTCCTCCTCCTCCTCCTCTGCCTTGTGCTTCCACTGTGGCCCCGCTGTCAGATGGGAATGCCAGCAGCATGGCGTCTACCAGCGTGCGCTTGTACTCGCGCATCTTGCGATCGCGCTCCAGTGAGTGAATTAAGGACGGTACGTTGTCCTTGTAACGGGGATCCAGCAGCGTGGCCACCCAGTAATCAGCACAAGTTAGAATGTGGGCAACTCGGCGGTCGTTGTGGAGACACTGCAGCATGTAATCGCTCATGTGTGCCAGGCTGCCCAGAGGCAACGAAAGGCTGTCCTCTGTGGGAGGTGTATCGTCCGTGTCCTCTGTATCCCCCCAGCCACGCACCAGTGATGGCCATGAGCTGGCCTGGGTGCCACCCTGCTGTGAACATGGTTCCATCTCCTCCTCCAGCTCCTCCTCCTCCTCATCCTCCTCATCCTCCAGAACTGTGCCCCTGCTGGACAATTGCGTCCCTGGCGTTTGCGTGTGCAGGAACCCACCCTCGGAGCCCCTTGCGAATGACTGCCCTGAAAGCCTTGGAAATGTTACCTCTTCATCCTCCTCCTCCTCCTCATCCTGTGCCACATCCTCTTCCATCATCGCCCGAATTGTTTTTTCAAGGAGGCATGGAAGTGGGATAGTTAAGCTGACCATGTTGGTGGAGTACTCAAAACAGCGCAACAAGGCACACAGGTCTCGCATGGAGGCCCAGTTAAATTAAATAGCGGAATAGAAAATATGATCCAAAAAAAGTGTATGTATATCACACGTACACAACCACACTGGGCCCCAATTACTATTGTTTGTACCCCTAAAAGGCTAGATGAGGAGTAGGGGGAGTATGGAACAGGCAGCACCCTCAAACCTTCAGAAGTATGAGATGAACCCCAACAACTTGGAAAGGTGGATCTCTCTCACACGTACCGACACAGACTATCCCGCAATTCAATTGATCCTCAAAGGTTTTTATTGAATAGCGGAATAGGAAATATGATCAAAAAAAGTGTATGTATCTCGCACGTACACAACCACACTAGGCCCCAATTACTATTGTTTGTACCCCTAAAAGGCTAGATGAGGAGTAGGGGGGGTATGGAACAGGCAGCACCCTCAAACCTTCAGAAGTATGAGATGAACCCCAACAACTTGGAAAGGTGGATCTCTCTCACACGTACCGACACAGACTATCCCCCAATTTAACTGATCCCCAAAGGTTTTTGATTAAATAGCGGAATAGAAAATATGATCCAAAAAAAGTGTATGTATATCACACGTACACAACCACACTAGGCCCCAATTACTATTGTTTGTACCCCTAAAAGGCTAGATGAGGAGTAGGGGGGGTATGGAACAGGCAGCACCCTCAAACCTTCAGAAGTATGAGATGAACCCCAACAACTTGGAAAGGTGGATCTCTCTCACACGTACCGACACAGACTATCCCCCAATTTAACTGATCCCCAAAGGTTTTTGATTAAATAGCGGAATAGAAAATATGATCCCAAAAAAGTGTATGTATATCACACGTACACAACCACACTGGGCCCCAATTACTATTGTTTGTACCCCTAAAAGGCTAGATGAGGAGTAGGGGGAGTATGGAACAGGCAGCACCCTCAAACCTTCAGAAGTATGAGATGAACCCCAACAACTTGGAAAGGTGGATCTCTCTCACACGTACCAACACAGACTATCCCCCAATTTAACTGATCCCCAAAGGTTTTTGATTAAATAGCGGAATAGAAAATATGATCCAAAAAAAGTGTATGTATATCACACGTACACAACCACACTAGGCCCCAATTACTATTGTTTGTACCCCTAAAAGGCTAGATGAGGAGTAGGGGGAGTATGGAACAGGCAGCACCCTCAAACCTTCAGAAGTATGAGATGAACCCCAACAACTTGGAAAGGTGGATCTCTCTCACACGTACCGACACAGACTATCCCGCAATTCAATTGATCCTCAAAGGTTTTTATTGAATAGCGGAATAGGAAATATGATCAAAAAAAGTGTATGTATCTCGCACGTACACAACCACACTAGGCCCCAATTACTATTGTTTGTACCCCTAAAAGGCTAGATGAGGAGTAGGGGGGGTATGGAACAGGCAGCACCCTCAAACCTTCAGAAGTATGAGATGAACCCCAACAACTTGGAAAGGTGGATCTCTCTCACACGTACCGACACAGACTATCCCCCAATTTAACTGATCCCCAAAGGTTTTTGATTAAATAGCGGAATAGAAAATATGATCCCAAAAAAGTGTATGTATATCACACGTACACAACCACACTAGGCCCCAATTACTATTGTTTGTACCCCTAAAAGGCTAGGAGTAGGGGGAGTATGGAACAGGCAGCACCCTCAAACCTTCAGAAGTATGAGATGAACCCCAACAACTTGGAAAGGTGGATCTCTCTCACACGTACCAACACAGACTATCCCCCAATTTAACTGATCCCCAGAGGTTTTTGATTAAATAGCGGAATAGAAAATATGATCCCAAAAAAGTGTATGTATATCACACGTACACAACCACACTAGGCCTCAATTACTATTGTTTGTACCCCTAAAAGGCTAGGAGTAGGGGGAGTATGGAACAGGCAGCACCCTCAAACCTTCAGAAGTATGAGATGAACCTCAACAACTTGGAAAGGTGGATCTCTCTCACACGTACCAACACAGACTATCCCCCAATTTAACTGATCCCCAAAGGTTTTTGATTAAATAGCGGAATAGAAAATATGATCCCAAAAAAGTGTATGTATATCACACGTACACAACCACACTAGGCCCCAATTACTATTGTTTGTACCCCTAAAAGGCTAGGAGTAGGGGGAGTATGGAACAGGCAGCACCCTCAAACCTTCAGAAGTATGAGATGAACCCCAACAACTTGGAAAGGTGGATCTCTCTCACACGTACCGACACAGACTATCCCCCAATTTAACTGATCCCCAAAGGTTTTTGATTAAATAGCGGAATAGAAAATATGATCCCAAAAAAGTGTATGTATATCACACGTACACAACCACACTGGGCCCCAATTACTATTGTTTGTACCCCTAAAAGGCTAGATGAGGAGTAGGGGGAGTATGGAACAGGCAGCACCCTCAAACCTTCAGAAGTATGAGATGAACCCCAACAACTTGGAAAGGTGGATCTCTCTCACACGTACCAACACAGACTATCCCCCAATTTAACTGATCCCCAAAGGTTTTTGATTAAATAGCGGAATAGAAAATATGATCCCAAAAAAGTGTATGTATATCACACGTACACAACCACACTAGGCCCCAATTACTATTGTTTGTACCCCTAAAAGGCTAGGAGTAGGGGGAGTATGGAACAGGCAGCACCCTCAAACCTTCAGAAGTATGAGATGAACCCCAACAACTTGGAAAGGTGGATCTCTCTCACACGTACCAACACAGACTATCCCCCAATTTAACTGATCCCCAAAGGTTTTTGATTAAATAGCGGAATAGAAAATATGATCCAAAAAAAGTGTATGTATATCACACGTACACAACCACACTAGGCCCCAATTACTATTGTTTGTACCCCTAAAAGGCTAGATGAGGAGTAGGGGGAGTATGGAACAGGCAGCACCCTCAAACCTTCAGAAGTATGAGATGAACCCCAACAACTTGGAAAGGTGGATCTCTCTCACACGTACCAACACAGACTATCCCCCAATTTAACTGATCCCCAAAGGTTTTTGATTAAATAGCGGAATAGAAAATATGATCCCAAAAAAGTGTATGTATATCACACGTACACAACCACACTAGGCCCCAATTACTATTGTTTGTACCCCTAAAAGGCTAGGAGTAGGGGGAGTATGGAACAGGCAGCACCCTCAAACCTTCAGAAGTATGAGATGAACCCCAACAACTTGGAAAGGTGGATCTCTCTCACACGTACCAACACAGACTATCCCCCAATTTAACTGATCCCCAAAGGTTTTTGATTAAATAGCGGAATAGAAAATATGATCCAAAAAAAGTGTATGTATATCACACGTACACAACCACACTAGGCCCCAATTACTATTGTTTGTACCCCTAAAAGGCTAGGAGTAGGGGGAGTATGGAACAGGCAGCACCCTCAAACCTTCAGAAGTATGAGATGAACCCCAACAACTTGGAAAGGTGGATCTCTCTCACACGTACCGACACAGACTATCCCGCAATTCAATTGATCCTCAAAGGTTTTTATTGAATAGCGGAATAGGAAATATGATCAAAAAAAGTGTATGTATCTCGCACGTACACAACCACACTAGGCCCCAATTACTATTGTTTGTACCCCTAAAAGGCTAGATGAGGAGTAGGGGGGGTATGGAACAGGCAGCACCCTCAAACCTTCAGAAGTATGAGATGAACCCCAACAACTTGGAAAGGTGGATCTCTCTCACACGTACCGACACAGACTATCCCCCAATTTAACTGATCCCCAAAGGTTTTTGATTAAATAGCGGAATAGAAAATATGATCCCAAAAAAGTGTATGTATATCACACGTACACAACCACACTAGGCCCCAATTACTATTGTTTGTACCCCTAAAAGGCTAGGAGTAGGGGGAGTATGGAACAGGCAGCACCCTCAAACCTTCAGAAGTATGAGATGAACCCCAACAACTTGGAAAGGTGGATCTCTCTCACACGTACCAACACAGACTATCCCCCAATTTAACTGATCCCCAGAGGTTTTTGATTAAATAGCGGAATAGAAAATATGATCCCAAAAAAGTGTATGTATATCACACGTACACAACCACACTAGGCCCCAATTACTATTGTTTGTACCCCTAAAAGGCTAGGAGTAGGGGGAGTATGGAACAGGCAGCACCCTCAAACCTTCAGAAGTATGAGATGAACCTCAACAACTTGGAAAGGTGGATCTCTCTCACACGTACCGACACAGACTATCCCCCAATTTAACTGATCCCCAAAGGTTTTTGATTAAATAGCGGAATAGAAAATATGATCCCAAAAAAGTGTATGTATATCACACGTACACAACCACACTAGGCCCCAATTACTATTGTTTGTACCCCTAAAAGGCTAGGAGTAGGGGGAGTATGGAACAGGCAGCACCCTCAAACCTTCAGAAGTATGAGATGAACCCCAACAACTTGGAAAGGTGGATCTCTCTCACACGTACCAACACAGACTATCCCCCAATTTAACTGATCCCCAGAGGTTTTTGATTAAATAGCGGAATAGAAAATATGATCCCAAAAAAGTGTATGTATATCACACGTACACAACCACACTAGGCCCCAATTACTATTGTTTGTACCCCTAAAAGGCTAGGAGTAGGGGGAGTATGGAACAGGCAGCACCCTCAAACCTTCAGAAGTATGAGATGAACCTCAACAACTTGGAAAGGTGGATCTCTCTCACACGTACCAACACAGACTATCCCCCAATTTAACTGATCCCCAAAGGTTTTTGATTAAATAGCGGAATAGAAAATATGATCCCAAAAAAGTGTATGTATATCACACGTACACAACCACACTAGGCCCCAATTACTATTGTTTGTACCCCTAAAAGGCTAGATGAGGAGTAGGGGGGGTATGGAACAGGCAGCACCCTCAAACCTTCAGAAGTATGAGATGAACCCCAACAACTTGGAAAGGTGGATCTCTCTCACACGTACCGACACAGACTATCCCCCAATTTAACTGATCCCCAAAGGTTTTTGATTAAATAGCGGAATAGAAAATATGATCCCAAAAAAGTGTATGTATATCACACGTACACAACCACACTAGGCCCCAATTACTATTGTTTGTACCCCTAAAAGGCTAGGAGTAGGGGGAGTATGGAACAGGCAGCACCCTCAAACCTTCAGAAGTATGAGATGAACCCCAACAACTTGGAAAGGTGGATCTCTCTCACACGTACCAACACAGACTATCCCCCAATTTAACTGATCCCCAGAGGTTTTTGATTAAATAGCGGAATAGAAAATATGATCCCAAAAAAGTGTATGTATATCACACGTACACAACCACACTAGGCCCCAATTACTATTGTTTGTACCCCTAAAAGGCTAGGAGTAGGGGGAGTATGGAACAGGCAGCACCCTCAAACCTTCAGAAGTATGAGATGAACCTCAACAACTTGGAAAGGTGGATCTCTCTCACACGTACCAACACAGACTATCCCCCAATTTAACTGATCCCCAAAGGTTTTTGATTAAATAGCGGAATAGAAAATATGATCCCAAAAAAGTGTATGTATATCACACGTACACAACCACACTAGGCCCCAATTACTATTGTTTGTACCCCTAAAAGGCTAGGAGTAGGGGGAGTATGGAACAGGCAGCACCCTCAAACCTTCAGAAGTATGAGATGAACCCCAACAACTTGGAAAGGTGGATCTCTCTCACACGTACCAACACAGACTATCCCCCAATTTAACTGATCCCCAAAGGTTTTTGATTAAATAGCGGAATAGAAAATATGATCCCAAAAAAGTGTATGTATATCACACGTACACAACCACACTAGGCCCCAATTACTATTGTTTGTACCCCTAAAAGGCTAGATGAGGAGTAGGGGGAGTATGGAACAGGCAGCACCCTCAAACCTTCAGTATGAGATTGTGTTCACTGTACCCCACAAAGATTGAGTTCACTGCACCCCACAATGATTGTGTTCACTGCACCCCACAAAGATTGTGTTCACTGCACCTCACAAAGATTGTGTTCACTGTACCCCCCAAAGATTGTGTTCACTGCACCCCACAAAGATTCTGTTCACTGTACCCCACAAAGATTGTGTTCACTGCACCCCAAAAAGATTGTGTTCACTGCACCCCAAAAAGGATGTTGTTCACTGCACCCCAAAAAGGATGTTGTTCACTCCACCCCAAAAAGATTGTGTTCACTGCACCCCACAAAGATTGTGTTCACTGCACCCCAAAAAGATTGTGTTCACTGCACCCCAAAAATGATTTTGTTCACTGCACCCCAAAAAGGATTTTGTTCACTGCACCCCAAAAAGGATGTTGTTCACTCCACCCCAAAAAGATTGTGTTCACTGCACCCCAAAAAGATTGTGTTCACTGCACCCCACAAAGGATTTTGTTCACTGCACCCCAAAAAGATTGTGTTCACTGCACCCCAAAAAGGATGTTGTTCACTGCACCCCAAAAAGGATTTTGTTCACTGCACCCCAAAAAGATTGTGTTCACTGCACCCCACAAAGGATTTTGTTCACTGCACCCCACAAAGATTGTGTTCACTGCACACCAAAAAGGATTGTGTTCACTGCACCCCAAAAAGATTTTGTTCACTGCACCCCAAAAAGATTGTGTTCACTGCAGCCCAAAAAGATTGTGTTCACTGCAGCCCAAAAAGATTGTGTTCACTGCAGCCCAAAAAGATTGTGTTCACTGCAGCCCAAAAAGATTGTGTTCACTGCAGCTCACACACAGAAAAATGGATGTGGATCACTGACACCTGCCTATCTCCAATCCCACACCACACAGCAATATCGATTGTAGTTTGTAGAACACAGTTTCCCTAAAATTCAGCAGACTCTGTCCCTAACAGGATTGAGAAGAGATCGTAGATCAGGATTGAGTGCAGACCCCACCCCCCACACAGCAATATCGATTGTAGTTTGTAGAAGACACTGACCCTATATAATTCAGCAGACTCTATCCCTAAAATGCCTACAACTCGCCCTGCCTAAACACTCCGACCTGTCCCTCAATTCTATCCGGACACAAAATGGTTTTTTCCTGCCTATCTTTCCCTAATCAGCAGCCAGCACGTTGATGTGTGCTCTGTCCCTGAATCTAAGCAGCATAATGACGCCGCTGCGGCTGCCTCGAACTTATAAAGACTTGGTCACATGCTTCAGACGGCCAATCACAGCTACTGAGACATTTGCAGGCATGGCTGGGATGGCTTAAGGCACACCAGTTAAACGATTGTTGATTGGCTGTTGAAAGCCCGCCATGAAAAGAGCGCCAAAGCATGCAAAACCCGGAAATAAAACGACCGAACACGGATTTTTACCCGAACATACAGTAAAGTGTCCGTGTCCGTGTTCGGGTACAAAAAATCCAATTATTCGGTACGAACACGAATAATACAGTCCGTGTTCGCTCAACACTATTTAACACGCTAACTGAAATGTATTTAACCTCCCTGGCGGTCTGATTATATCAGTATTTTTAAATGTCAAAGCGGTACATTGTTTTGCATGGAAATCTGTGGTTTTATATTGTAGGCCTGTAATTCTTAGGAATAAAACAGTAAAAGTGGATTAAAATTATTAATAAATTAATTAATAAATTAAATGAATAAATTATTATTATTATATAATAAATTAAATGAATAAATTATTATAAAAAAATAAAATGATTAATAAAAATAAAAGGAATAAAACAGTAAAAGTGCAGGCAGGGCACTGGACAAAGCACTGGGGACAAAACTGAGGTGAAATGGTTTGATACAGTAATGTAATCCTACAAATACAGTAACAAATTACAATGTATATCATGTCATGTTTTGTGTACTTTTTTTAAATTTTCCACCCGGTTCTGCCCCCCTGCATCGAGGCGCTCGCAGAGAAGGGAACCCGGAAGACAGATGCCGGCATTCTATCAGAATACTGCTACTCAGGGGCGTAACTACAGGGGTTGCAGGGGTTGCAATTGCAACCGGGCCCCATGCTCCAGGGGGCCTGTGTGGCTCCCCTGATAGGAGGGGTGGTCGGGGGAGCATGTAGAGAAATCACTGTCCTCCTTTTTCCTCCTGTAGCTGCAGGAGGAAAATGGAGGAGATTGGTTCTTCTGTATGCTGCCCCTGCCACTCCTCCTATCCAGTTCACTTGTGTTCTGCTGTCTCTGGGCCCCTGTGTGCTCCCCGTCCCCCCCCCCCCCTCCCCACTGTGCTCCCTCCCCTCTCCTGCTGGCTGCTGCAGGGGATGTGTCACAATAGAGAACCAGGAAGGGGTCAGTAAATATGTAATTTACCAGCTCCTTCCTTTTCTGAATGGACAGAGTCATAGTCAGTGACATAGTAAAAAAATAAAATAAAATAATAAAAAAAATAAAACAATTAAAATACCAAAAAATAAAAACTACTGACACCAGTGGGTGAACTTCCAGGATCGCAAAGGTCACACTTGCGACCGGGCCCTGGCATTCCACCACCGTGGGGAGGCCCCAAGATGGCAGGAAGGGAGCCCACTGCAGAACTTGTGAAAGGGTCCCGCTGCGGGACTGTAACAAAGGGCCCCACAACAAGAGGAAAATGCCCCAGGATCAGTGGGAAGAGCTCCAAGCTTAAAGGAAAGGGACTAGGGGGCCCTTCATGGTTTCCTGCATCGGGGGCCCTGAAGGTTATAGTTACGCCTCTGCCGCTACCTATCAGATTATGCAACCAGAAGTGATATTAGGAAAGAAAAACTTACTGCACATGCGCCATGCGTTCCAACATGGCCGCTATGCGTTCCAATAGGTTTCCTAATGTGACAGAACACGAAGCAGAGGCGGACATCTTCTTACACCCAGGCAAGTCTTGAATTTTAGATTTATTTTACCAGTAAACTCACCTTATAGGCTGAATAACAGTATTACATTTCTATTATTATTGTAATATAATAATTATAGCAAGTAACCTGCGGGTAGAAGGTGGCGACGGCCATCTTGGTACACCCCGCACTGCTCAGCGACAAACTGATTATATCTTGAAATAGACTATTTCACTTGGTCGCGGTGAAATAGTCTATTTCAGTATAAAAGGTGAGTTTACTGCAAAACTAAGTCTAAAATTCAAGAGTTGCTTAGTAGTACGAAGATGTCTGCTGTTGCTTCGTGTTCCGTCACATTAGGAAAGCTATTGGAAAGCACAGTGCCCATGTCAGAAAGCATGGCGCATGCGCAGTAAATTTTCTCGGCTGTCACTTCTGGTTGCAGAATTTGATAGGTAGCGGTATTCTGATAGAACACCGGCAATCGGTCGGAGGACATCGGGGATCGTAGGGACAAGGTAAGTTTCACTACAGGGTAATCCCGAGTGTGGCTCAGGGTTACCGCTTTTGCTACTGAAAATTAACCCCCGTGCCACACTCGGGAATACCGCCAGGGAGTTTAATACTTGGTACAAAATCCTTTGTTAGTAATGACAGCTTCATGACATCTCCTGTATGGAGAAACTGGTGTGATTTTTGACCCATTCTTCCACACAAACAGTCTTTAAATCTTGAAGGTTCTGTGGGCCTCTTCTATGAACTCTGATCTTTAGTTCTTTCCATAGATTTTCTATTGGATTCAAGGCAGGTGATTGGCTGGGCCATTCTAGCAGCTTTATTTTCATTCTTTGAAACAAATTGAGAGTTTCCTTGGCTTTGTAGAGAGGAGTCCACCATTCTTTCTCCTTCGAGAGAAATAGGGGTAGCAAAATAGACGGATTAGAAAGTGCCAGGCATAAAATTTGCAAGTATAAAATGAAAAGAGATACATTTTATTAGTATACCAAATGTTAAAAACAGATAACACATTTAACAATACATAGCCCAGACGTAGGGGCTTCTTCAGGATCCAAAACAGTTGAATTAACACCACCACTTTAAACGTTAGCAAAATTCATCAAAACCTGGAGGGTGGAATTACCACCAGGTGTGGTTGTCCAAAGTCGGGTCCACCAAAAAGGAATTATAAAATCAGTGTAACAAATAACAGCATATGATCGCAAACCAACTATCCCTTTACATTACACAGCCCCCGCACCTCTGGACCACTTTACATTACACAGCCCCCGTACCTCTGGACCACTTTACATTACACAGCCCCCATACTTCTGGACCCCTTTACATTACTCAGCCCCCGCACCTCTGGACCACTTTGCATTACTCAACCCCCGCATCTCTGGACCCCTTTACACAGCCCCCGCACCTCTGGACCACTTTTACATTACACAGCCCCCGTACCTCTGGACCACTTTACATTACACAGCCCCCATACCTCTGGACCCCTTTACATTACTCAACCCCTGCACCTCTGGACCACTTTACATTACTCAACCCCCGCATCCCTGGACCCCTTTACACAGCCCCCGCTCCTCTGGACCACTTTACATTACACAGCCCCCGCACCTCTGGACCCCTTTACATTACTCAACCCCCGCACCTCTGGACCACTTTACATTACACAGCCCCTGCACCTCTGGTTCTTTTTACATTACACAGGCCCCGCACCTCTGGACCCCTTTACATTACACAGCGCCCGCACCTCTGAACTCCTTTACATTACACAGCCCCCGCACCTGTGGACCCCTTTACATTACACAGCTCCCACAGCTCTGGACCACTTTACATTAGACAGCCCCCGCACCTCTGGGCCCCTTTACATTACTCAACCCCGCACCTCTGGACCACTTTACATTACACAGCCCCTGCACCTCTGGTTCTTTTTACATTACACAGCCCCCACACCTCTGGACCCCTTTACATTACACAGCTCCCGCCCCTCTGAACTCCTTTACATTACACAGCCCCCACACCTCTGAACCCCTTTACATTACACAGCCCCCACACCTCTGGACCCCTTTACATTACACAGCCCCGCACCTCTGAACTCCTTTACATTACACAGCCCCCACACCTCTGAACCCCTTTACATTACACAGCCCCCACACCTCTGAACCCCTTTACATTACACAGCTCCCACAGCTCTGGACCACTTTACATTAGACAGCCCCCGCACCTCTGGGCCCCTTTACATTACTCAACCCCGCACCTCTGGACCACTTTACATTACACAGCCCCTGCACCTCTGGTTCTTTTTACATTACACAGCCCCCACACCTCTGGACCCCTTTACATTACACAGCTCCCGCCCCTCTGAACTCCTTTACATTACACAGCCCCCACACCTCTGAACCCCTTTACATTACACAGCCCCCACACCTCTGGACCCCTTTACATTACACAGCCCCGCACCTCTGAACTCCTTTACATTACACAGCCCCCACACCTCTGAACCCCTTTACATTACACAGCCCCCACACCTCTGAACCTCTTTACATTACACAGCTCCCGCAGCTCTGAACCCCTTTACATTACAAAGTCCCCGCACCTCTGGACCCCTTTACATTACACAGGCAGAGGGGGAGACACAGCAGAGCTGAGCAGGGAGCAGGAGGCAGAATGGGAGAGAGACACAGCAGCGGTGAATAGACAGCGAGAGCTGCTGGAGTTAACTGTCCAAGTTACCCAGCAGGTGATTGGTTGTGTGGTCCGGAACAGTGGTGTGCAGCCAATTCTGGAGAGAATGCATGTAGATAGGAAGTGGCTGAAAAAGGATAGAGGGGATCAGCAGCACTGAAGTGGGAAAAAAGGATGAAGAAAATGTGACAGCTGTTTATGATAGACAGTGCATTAGCAAACAAAATGTTATCCAGTTAGTGTTTAGATCTATATTACATTCTAAAATACTCCTCTGTGTGGTATGTCATAGAGCTGGTCTTCAATGTAGAGCAGTCTGGGGTCTATACTATACAGTGCAGGCCCACTAGTGCCCCCATCCTTATAGTAAACTGCTGCGCCCAGGGCAGCCAACCCTCCTGCCCACCCCTTGTCCTAGCCCTGATACTATAGATGATATCACAGCTGAACTTTGGTGGCACACATACTGTATATTGGTTTGCATGGATCAGTAACAACCCTTTTTTATTTCCAGTTATTTTAGATCCTCCAAGAAACATAAGTCTGAATTATAGCTCGAATAACCTTGAAGTTACCTGGAAGAAGCCAGAGACATACAGCAATATTCGTGAAAACTGTTTTGAATACAACATTAAAATAAATGGGGTAATGTCATCAATTTATACCTTTTCTTATACTTTTAATGCTTTTGGGAACAGAGGTCATTGGTACCTCCACCGATCAGCCATAACTTTTTTGACCACTGACTAGCATTATCTTGTTACAATGGCACCTGAAAGTGGGTGGGATATATTAGTCAGCAAGTGAACATGTTGTCCCTAAAGTTTATGTACTGAAAGCTGAAAAATTGGGCAAGAGTAAAGATTTAAGTGACTTTGACGAGGGCTGAATTGTAATGGCTGGACAACTGGGTCAGAGCAACACCAACACTGCAGCTCTT
The DNA here is from genome assembly GCF_965119305.1 of Pelophylax lessonae. Lineage (NCBI taxonomy): Eukaryota > Metazoa > Chordata > Amphibia > Anura > Ranidae > Pelophylax > Pelophylax lessonae. The sequence continues at coordinate 31,891,558 of NC_138769.1, read as the reverse complement.
GTGGGATGCTCCTGGTCTGCAGTGGTCAGGACTGACCAAAAATGGTCCAGGGATGGAAAACTAGATAACCGCTGACAGGGTCATGGGCGGTCAAGACTCAATAATGCATATAGGGAGCGAAAGCTTCCCTGTGTAGTACAAGCCAATAGAAGAGCTTCTGGAGCTCAAACTGTTGAAAAAGTGAATGCTGGTTCTCATAGAAAGGTGTCAGAACACACAGAGCATCACAGTTTGTTGTGTATGGGGCTGTGTAGCTGCAGACCAGTCAGGATCAAGGGTGTAGGAACCCACACAAATCTGGGGGGGACAGCATTTTTACTCGCCAGGTATATGCTTTTTCAGGAGAGAGAGAGAGAGAGATGATTGCACCCCAATGATTGCAGAGTGCCACAGCATTGTCCCCCAATCAATGCAGAGACCAATGTGCATGCTCCCTTCAACCCAATGCACTTACCTGGTGGCGGCGGCTCGGCTATCAGCGGTGGCAGGAAGGTGAGCGGCTTCTCCCTCGTCCTCTTCTGCGGCGGGAACCGGCGGGCGGCCTCTCCTCTTCAGCGGGAACCGGCGGGAAGGTGAGCGGCGGTGACGGTGAGTGACTGACGCACGCACCGGCACCGCCCCCATTGCGACGTCAGCGATCGGATGTCCTGGATGATGATTGGTCCAGGCTGGAGACTGGACCAATCACAGCCAGGACATCACAAAGGTGGGGGTGGCCAAGCGCTCTTTCCTGCGCCCAGGTTACGCCCCCAGAAGGCAGCCAATCAGCGCCTTTCTGGGTCGTAAACCCCACCCTAACAGTAGGTGTTCGGAAGCCGAATGCACTGGACATTTTTACAGCGTAATCAGCACTCTCCAAGTCAGTGGCGTAACTAGAACCTTCAGGGCCCCGATGCAAGAAACCATAAAGGGGCCCTTCCCTCCCAGCCTGGTGGCGGAACACCAGGGCCGGTCGCAAGTGCAATGTTTGTGTGGTAGTTCTGCCATTGGTGTCAGTAGTTTTTTATTTTAATTACATTTTTCTAGAATTTGCTTAAGGGCTCTTTCACACGGTCCGCCTCCGTAGGCGGATCCGTGCTGCTCAGCGGGGATCGATCCGCCGTTCCCCGCTGAGCCGGCGGATGACAGCTCCGTCTCCGCTTGCAGTGCGGAGAGGGAGGTGTCACAGCTCCCGCTGCTCTCTATGGGGGATCGGATGAGAGCGGACCGCCTGTCCACTCTCATCCGATCCGATCCGATCCCTGAACGGATGGAAAAATAGGGTTTCCATCCGTCCAGATTTCACGGACAGGATCGGATACGGATGGCAGCGGGTGTCAGCGGAGGTGTCTCCGCTGACCTCCGCTGCCCCATAGAGCTGCATGAAGGATCCGATCAGATCCGCCTATAAAACTGACAGGCGGATCTGACCGGATCGCCCGTGTGAAAGAGCCCTTATTCATTTTTTTTTTTACAATATGGATAGTAGGAAGATGACAGTGGGTGGGATAGTAGGAAGATGACAGTGGGGATGAAGATGACAGTGGGGATGAAGATGACAGTGGGTGGGATAGTAGGAAGATGACAGTGGGGATGAAGATGACAGTGGGTGGGATGGTAGGAAGATGACAGTGGGGATGAAGATGACAGTGGGTGGGGGATGGTAGGAATTTTACATACACCCCCTCCCCAGCTTTACACACCCCTCCATCTCCATACACACCCCCCCCCCTGCTTCACACACCCCTCCATCTCCACCCCCCCTAGCTTTACACACCCCTCCATCTCCACCCCCATAGCACCATACACTGCCCCTTGCAAGTTAGTACAGTATTATATTAGTTACAATCATCATCACAGACCTTCAGATTCAGATGTTGCAGAGTGGAGAGAGCTGTTCCCTCCTCCTCTCCTCCGTGTACTGTACAGGAAACACACAGGAAGGGGGAGGGGCGGGTTCAGTGCTCGTCTCTGCTCTCACACACAGGCAGCTGGAGAGAGAGATCAGCTGCCTGTGTGTTTGTGTAACTCGCTGAGGATCGGGGGAGCTCCGGTCTCAGCTCAGCTGCGCTTGCCGGCCGCTCTCCTCTCTATATACATACAGGGGGCCCCTGCTCCAAGTACTAAACTGGGGGGGATTTCTCCATACCTGTCCCCCCCGCATTTTTTCCTGGGGGGGATGTGTCCCCCCCATCCCCCCCGGTTCCTACGCCCATGGTCAGGATGTCCATGCTGACCTGTGTTCACAGTCAAAAAGGCCTACAATAGGTTTATGAGCATCAGAACTGGACCACGAAGCAATGAAGAAGAAGGTGGCCTGGCCTCAGGGCCGGTGCTTCCACTAGGCAAACTAGGCAGCCGCCTAGGGCACATTGCCACCTAGGGGCGCAGCCACGAGTTGGCACTCTCCTTTATTAATGATCCCTGTGAGCTGAGGGGAGGGGCAGCAGTGGGGGAGGAAGAAGGGACAGAGGAAGATGCTAGGTGTCTGGGGCAGTGGCGGAACTACCAAGCCTTGGCTTTCCACCAATGTTGGGGGGGCCCCAAGAGGCAGGAAGGGAGCCCACCGGAGTGCTGCCTGCATGATGATCCTCTTCGGCTGGAGCTGTGGTCCAGGAGAGGAGTGTCCTAGGAAAAGGAATCACAGTGAAGGAGGACAGAGCGCGGGCCACTCTCTTCATACCGCTCAGTGAGCGTCCCCAGAACAGGGGATCGGGGTCCCTGGGTATGACATGGAGGATCCCTGGTGTGAAAGGGAATCGGGGTCACCAGGTGTGTCATGGGGAATCGGAGTCACCAGGTGTGACATGGGGATAGGGGTCACCGGGTGTAACAGGGATTCGGGGTCACCAGGTGTGCCATGAGGAATTGGGGTTCCTGGGTGTGCCATGGGGGATTGAGGTCCCCAGGTGTGACATGGAGGAACATCAGGGTCCCCAGGTGTGACATGGAAAAACATCAGGGTCTCTCCGGGTATGACATGGAGGAACATCAGGGACCCCTGGTGTGACATATAGGAACATTGGGGTCACTGGGTATGACCGCATGACATGGAGGAACACGGGGTTCCCTGGGTGTGACATGGAGGAACATCGGGGTCAGTGAGTATGACAGCAAGACATGAAGGAATATTGGGGTCCCAGGATGTGACATGGAAAAACATCAGGGTCCCTGGGTGTGATATAGAATGACATCAGGGTCCCCAGGTGTGACATGGAGGAATATGGGGGTCACTGGGTACGACAGCATAACATGGAGGAACCATCAGATCAGGGTCACTGGGTATGACATAGAGGAGTTTGTAACCCCTTCCCTTTTTATTTTTATTTTTGGGGGGGCGCAAGTAGCTGGTCTTGCCTAGGTCGTAAAATAGTCTAGCACTGGCCCTGCCTGGCCTGATGAATCCAGAATAGATTGAGGAACACAACAAGTTTGAGATGTTGACTTGTCACCAAATTCTCCAGATTTTAATTCATTGAGCATCAATGGGATTTGTTGGAAAAACAAGTCTGATCCATGGAGGCCCCATCTCACAATTTGCAGGACGTAAATGATCTGCTACTAATGGCTTGGTGCCAATTACCACAGCATACCTTGAGAGGACTAGTCAATGCCTTGAAGGATCATGGTGGGTGGTTATAATGTTATGGCTAATTGAAGTAGATGAGCAGGCCAATTTTAGCCTCAGTAGACTCAGCCTTAACCACTTAAGCCCCGGAGGATTTGGCTGCTAAAAGACCAGGGGGTATTTTGCGATTCGGCACTGCGTGACTTTAACGGACAATTGCGCGGTCGTGCGACGCTGTACCCAAACGAATTTGACGTCCTTTTTTTCCCACAAACAGAGCTTTTCAATATTTTTCAAATTTTTTTATATGAAATTCCCCCCAAAAAAATGTAAAAATCAAAATTTTTTAACATTTTCGGCCAATTTGTTTTATGCTACATATGTTTGGTAAAAAAAAATCGCAAAAAGCGTATTTTGATTGGTTTGCGCAAAAGTTATCGCATTTACTAACAAAGGGAAAGATTTTTGTCATTTTTGTTGTTTTTTTTTTAACGCGTAATTTTTTGGCGGCGATCTGCGATTTTTTTTGTGCGGTACTGCGACATTGCGGCGGACAGATCGGACCCTTGACCGAATCGGCCACTGGGGTCACCCTTATGTTAAAGAGGAACGCCCGCCGTTTAAAAAAATACCGGGATTATGGCAGCTATCTGCTGCCATAACCCTGGTATTTAACGTCAAAGTAGCGACGTAAATACACAAGTGGTTAAAAGTCAGCAGCTACAAAAAGTGGAGCTGCTGACTTAATAATCAGCCACTCACCTGTCCCACGATCCAGCGGTGTACTCACCCCAGCCGTGTTCTCCTTCGGCGGCACTGGCATCTCTACTATGGGCACCCGGCTGTGAAAGCTTGCTGCTTCACAGCTGGGTGCCCACTGCGCATGAGCGAGCAGCGCTGTGCTCTGTAACTTGTCTTCTAGGACCTTTCATGCCTCCCAGAAGACTTAAGGAAGGAGAACTTCTGCTTCCGACCACCTAAGGCGACCAGAACGGAAGTGGGAGCAGTTACCTGTCAAAATCAGGAGTAGGACTGCCAGGGCCCCTCCTTACTACCCAATAGTCAAGAAGATTCTGGAGCTGTGTCCATCAATGAACGAAAGGGAAAACTGGATTTTTGTCTTTCCGTAAAATCCTTTTCTCTGATGTTCATTTGTTCATTGACGGATAAAGCTCCAGAATCTTCTTGATCATTTGGTTATGCTGCCCCCTACAGGAGTAGGACTGCCAGGAGGAGAAGACCAGATGAAGATTTTTAATAAACTTTCCAAAACGTCTCCTGTCATTATTTACATACACTGCCTTTTATGGGGTGAATGGGTAGGGGTACAATGTACCTCATACCTATTCAGATAGGGAGGGGGTCCGGGATCTGGGGGGCCCCCTTGTTAAAGGGGGCTTCCAGATACCGAGAAGCCCCCTGCCTGCAGACCCCCACAACCCCTTCCCCGGTTGTGGGGAAGAGGCCCTTGTCCTCATCAACATGGGGGCAAGGTGCTTTGGGGTGGGGGGTGCAGAGCTCCCCCTGCCCGAAAGCACCCACACCCCCCATGTTGAGGGCGTGTGGCCTGGTATGGGCCGGGGGGGGGGGCGCTCGCTCGTCCCCTCCCCCTTCCTGCCCTACCGGGCTGCATGCTCGGATAAGGGTCTGGTATGGGTTTGGGGGTAACCCCACGCAGTTTTTTTTTCTGGCGTGGCGTGGGGCTCCCCTCTAAATCCACACCAGACTCGAAGGGCCTGGTTTGGAACCTGGGGGGAACCCCACGCCTTTTTTCCCATTTTGGCATGGAGTTCCGTCTCAAGATTCTCACAGCGCAAGTCGGATCATCCTGCGCCCTTCATTCAAATCAATAGGCTCCCATAGGGAACCATTGATTTTGAATGGAAGAAAAAAAAAACGTATAACATAGCTTAACGCACGTTAAGCAACGTTATAGCAACGTTATTCAGCCTTTAGCAGCATCAGACGTTTTTACAGCTGTAACGCTGGTCCTCAGAACGCACAGGCCGTGGGTTCTTCTTGCAGCTTAAAAACGCCTAGGCCACTTACAGCTCAAAAACATCTGTGTGTGCATGAGGCCATAGAATAACATGGAGGGGCGTTTTTAAGCTGCAAAAAAAAAAAGCCTGATGCTATTTACAGCAGCTGTAGAAACACCCTGTGTGCATGGGGCCTAAATCTTCTTGACCATTTGGTTATGCTGCCCCCTACAGGAGTAGGACTGCCAGGGCCACTCCTTACTGCCCAATGGTCAAGAAGATTCTGGAGCTGTGTCCATCAATGAATAAAGGAGAAAACTGGATTTTTATCTTACCGTAAAATCCTTTTCTCTGATGTTCATTGATGGACACAGCTCCAGAATTTACTTTACCATTGGGTTATGCTGCCTACTGCAGGAGTAGGACTGCCAGGGCCCCTCCTTACTGCCCAATGGTCAAGAAGATTCTGGAGCTGTGTCCGTCAGTGAACAAAAGAGAAATATTTTATGATTTTTATATCGTCATGTGGGACAAGAAGATTGGGACTCTGATTTAGATCGTTTTAACCACTTAAGCCCCGGAAGATTTTACCCCCTTCCTGACCAGGGCCTATTTTGCGATTCGGCACTGCATGACTTTAACGGACAATTGCCCGGTCGTGCGACACTGTACCTAAACGAATTTCACGTCCTTTTTTTCCCACAAACAGAGCTTTCTTTTGGTGGTATTTGATCACCTGTGCGATTTTTTGATCATGCGCTATAAACAAAAAAAGAGCGACAATTTTGCAAAAATAACAATATTTTTCACATTTTTTTTATATGAAATTCCCCCCAAAAAAATGTAAAAATCAAAATTTTTTAACATTTTAAGCCAATTTGTTTTCTGCTACATATTTTTGGTAAAAAAAAAAAAAAATCGCAAAAAGCGTATTTTGATTGGTTTGCGCAAAAGTTATTGCGTTTACTAACGAAGGGAAAGATTTTTGTCATTTTTGTTGTTTTTTTTTTTTAACGCGTAATGGCGGCGATCTGCGATTTTTTTTGCGGGACTGCGACATTGGGGCGGACAGATCGGACCCTTGACTGACATTTTTGACACTTTTGGGGTTACCAGTGACATTACTACAGTAAACAGTGCTATACATATGCACTGTTACTGTAAAATTACACTGGCAGTGAAGGGGTTTGTGACGGTGGCGGGTATCAGACCCCTGGCCTTCTCATCCACCTCGTGACCCAAGACCAAGCAATCTCACACCCTGCCGTCACTTGCGTAACAATGCCACTCTCAGCTGCACCCAGCACACAGATTGTCCAGCTTGCGGGACCACAATCTAGATGCCAGCAGACTGAGAGCGATTGTCACCGGGTTAATTAAACGATTAACCCTTTCCTGCCACCCCCTCTACGTTATACTGAGCCTAGAGGATGCTCGTGGTTTGACAAATATCAATTATGACTTTAGAATAACCGTCTGTAACACACTGTCACCTCAGACCAGAATGTTTCAGATAGGTTAGCCTAAACAGTACAAATATCCATTATGACTTTAAAATAACCATCTACAACACACAGTAGCGTGCTTCAGGAGGCAGGTTCGTTTGGGTCAAGTTGCGTTTAAGAGCTTAGAGACAAAGTTAACACTTTTCAAAATCAGGTTTAATTATAAGAAAGGTTTAAAATTGGTGCAAATAAAAATATTTACAGAAAAATGGGTTACAAAGAAATAGAGACACAATACAGCAATTAAGAAATATGAAGAGAAAGGATGAAAATACTTGCATTAAACGGTCCTGGTATTACCTTAGTTTCAGAGTTGAACAGGTATGTTTGGTTCCCCTTGGGTGGTGTTATGCCTTCGATCTTAGAATGAGAACTGAGAACTCTCTCAGTCCCTGTCTTTTTCTCTGACCCTCCAGGGGGTGTCACCAGAAGTACTCAGCCAATGGCTCTGAGTCTATAAACTGCTAAGTGACCTCCCGCTTTGACAGATTCATAAAAGCACTCATATCTGGAGTTATGAAACTGTTACACGCTTGAAACCGATATTTCATGGTCCGGTTTAGAATGTCCTATCTTTAGACACTAAACATGGGTTATTTTGGAATAACCTCTGACCTGTACGGCATCGGATCGCTAGCTTGTCTTTCCTAGGCATGAAGGTGTCCGTGTTGGGACTTAATTCGATTGGTATTTTATGGGACACCCAAATATCTACTTTTTGTTAATATGTTATGTTCGGGTAAAAAGATATGATTTGAGCACGGATTGTGAGATGTAACTTAACAGTTTGGCTTTGGGAATTTACAAGCAGTTTCACTGGACATCTAATCTGACCCCCTGCTGTCCTCGGAGACACAACTCCTGCTTGGTCAAGTTGCTTGTGTATATTAAAGGTGTGAAAAATGTCAGCTTTGCAGAAACCTGGCATTCAGTGACCCAGGGGGTCATTACAGTGCCAAAAGGCTGGGGGATGAGGCTGGTATGAATGACCATTTCCAAACACTGTCAACTAAGCTCGCAATACAAGATGGATGCTTGTGACAGCGTTTGAACGAAATGGCGGCCTGACAAACTAGAGTGCCAACGCAAAATATCATTACAGGGTTAACTTTTTTTTGAGAGGGAGGGGTTATGTGTGTCCCTAGGGGCGTGATTCTAGCTGTGCTTGGCTATGGCTTGAGGTGTAAGAACAGTGATCAACGGTCCTACATAGTAGAACCGTATGATCTCTATTCTTACACAGGGGAGAATGACAGGCGGCTTTGTTTACATTAGCCGCCTGCCTTTCTCCCGCTGTCATGGACGATCGCGAGTAACCGTCGGACATCGGGTCCGCCGGGCACACGCGCGGGGGGGGTCCGTGACCGAGCGGGAGCGAGAGCGCGCATTCGGCGGCGCGTGCTCGCTCCCCAGAGCCTCACAGGCTAGCGACGTAGCCCTACCTTCGCTTTGCCTGTGAGGGGCTGACTGCCGCAGTAAATATATTGTGGGCAGTCAGCAAGTGGTTAAAAATAAAATTTCCACACCCCTGCATACGTGGATGAAAATTCGGCTGGGCCCTGCAAAACCGGACAAATTTTGATCCATGCATGGTCGGCTTTAGTATAATATATATATGATATTAATCAGTCCAGATCCATACAATGCACTCATACTCCGTGTTATGTAATCATTTCATTTTAGAAAATAGAGACGAATAATATTAAACAAGATCCGAGTGGGCCGAATTCTTACACAAAATCTATAGTGCTAGAAAATGAAGACCTTACCGTATCCATGAGAGCGTCAATACGGAAGTCCTGCTCGAAATATGGAAATTGGAGTCGATGGAGTGAACCTCTCATATACGGCAAGTAATCGAAGTATTAATGAGAACATTAAAGTTTAATCTGCTTGTATCCCCCCCCCCCCCCCTAGAATTTAAAGATTTTTGTTTTCATTACACACCTTATTTTAGATCCACTGACATTATCACTAGGTCTCAGTACTTCTCTATGCAATGCAGATCATGGCTGGAGGGTTCTGTACATCGCTTTCTGAGCGCCCTGCCTCAGTACTCCTCCCAAAAGCCCTCAACCCTGATGCAAGCAAAGGGCTGGGATTAGTTACGCAAATATCAAAATGCCTTGGTTGGTTGGGTATCAGTCTGGAGGAGTGGGTGTTCCTAAGCAAGCTGTATTCGCATTGAAAAGCCTATGTGAAGGTGAGCCTCCATGATTGAAAGAACTGAAATCCAATAAATTAAACAGCTCGGGAGGAAAGGGCTAGATAATTTTTCTTTGCTACAGTTCTGTATCACTTACAGGTCTTGTTCCTCCCCCAGCCTGTGATTGGGCAGTGAAAGGAGAAGCAGCAGAGCGATGAGCTCATCTCTCTGCCAATCTACTCTTTCCTCCTAACAGCATGTTCCTTTGTTAGCACATGGGCACTGCAGCAATCAGAGGTGTAACTAGAACCTTAAGGCCCCCCGGTGCAAGAAACCATGAAGGGCCCCCCAGACCCCTGGCCGGGGCCCTTCCCTTCAAGCCTGGGGCTCTTCCCACTGATCCTGGGGTCCTTTATTTTCATTGTGGGGCCCTTTATTACGGTCCCGCAGCGGAAACCTTTCACAAGTTCTGCAGTGGGCCCCCTTCCTGCCATCTTGGGGCTTCCCCATGGTGGTGGAATGCCAGGGCCCGGTCGCAAGTGTGACCTTTGCGATCCTGGAAGTTCACCCATTGGTGTCAGTAGTTTTTATTTTTTTTGGTATTTTAATTGTATTTTCTCTTACGTCCTCCGACAGTTGCCGCCCCTCATATAGTCTTCACCAATGGGTATTGACTTCCGCTCCACAGGAGTAGCTAGGCTTTTTTTTTATCATTTTATTTAATTTTTTTACAATGTCACTGACTATGACTCTGTCCATTCAGAAAAGGAAGGAACTGGTAAATTCCATATTTACCGACCCCTCCCTGGTTCTCTATTGTGACACATCCCCTGCAGCAGCCAGCAGGAGAGGGGAGGGAGCACAGTGGGGGGGGGGACCAGAGGAGCACACAGGGGCCCAGAGACAGCAGAACACAAGTGAACTGGATAGGAGAAGGAGTGGAGGGGGCCGCATACAGAGGAACCAATCTCCTCCATTTTCCTCCTGCAGCTACAGGAGGAAAAAGGGGGACAGTGATTTCTCTACATGCTGCCCCCGCCGCCCCTCCTATCCAAGTGTACAGGGGAGCCGCACAGGCCCTCTGGTGCATGGGGCCCGGTTGCAATTGCAACCCCTGCAACCCCTATAGTTACACCCCTGGCAGCAATACTGATAGCAATACTCCTTGTGCTGCTTCATCACCCCACACTCCAGCTCTGCTGTACAGGGACAGCAATAGGCTGATATTAATTCACATTCAGGTAATTACACTGCTTGTATTAAAAAAAAAAAAATACATTTGAAATTATAATTTGTGATTCTTTTTTCCTCAGTTCCCATTCCTGGTTCTACGACTCTTGCACCTCACCACCCCCTAATTTTCCTGGGAATAGCAACAGCCATTGTCCTGTTCATCCTCGTATTTCTGTGTCACAGGTAATCCTCTGATCATTGCTAACGCCTGGAGTTCCACTTTAGGACTCATGCGCATGGCCGCAAGGTAGCTGTACAGCATCCAGAACTGCCGCAACAATCTTCCCAGCTTCTGCATACAGCCACCTATAGATAGCAAATTAAAGATGCTGCTGCATGCAGGTGGTTGCCTACGGCACATGCACGGACATAAGCCCTATCTGCATTTGGGCAATGCATATGTGCACATGCTTTAGGCAACCGCCTATGCATACAGCCACATTTTGTAATTGCTGCCTATGGGTGGCTGTACACAGCATGTGCGGGTCACAGGGAAGTTTTAGGCTCCGCTCACATATATGCGATTTGTATGCATTTTGAACCGTATACGATTCACATGACATCTGAACCAAACCGGCCTTCTATGGAGCGGGTTATATACATGTGGTGCTGCGGCAGTGCAATTTCAGTGCAAATTTTCCGGTGCGTTTTCTGAGCACTACGGGGGAAATTCCAGGCTCATTGCCTTCCATGGGAAAGCATCTGAATCGCACATGTCCTAAGCTTCTTAACCACTTGCCGACCGCCCCACGCAGATTTATTGGGGCAGGGCAGTTCAGCTGCGCATAATCATGTCAATCTACGTGATTATGTGCATGTGGTCTAAGCGGCGTGCGCGCACCGCCGGACCGCGCTCCCGCTGTGATTAGACACAGCAGGAGCCAGACTGCGGGAGGAGCGGGCATGATCGCCGCCGGCCTCCCGCGATCTTCAGGGAAACTGACAGGAGAGCTGCCTGCCTATGTAAACAAAGCAGGCGGCTCTCCTGTCAGACAGTTACAGAGAGATCGTGTGTTTCAGCTAGGCTGAATCTCCAATCTCTGTGTGCCTGTCACAGAGCCCTCCCCACAGTTAGTAAGCACAATTTAGGAGCACGCTTAACTCCTTGATCACCCCCAGTATTAACCCCTTCCCTGCCAGTGTCATTTATACAGTAACAGTGCATATTATTTAGCACCGATTACTGTATTAACGTCACTGGTCCCCAAAAAGTGTCACTTAGTGTCAGATTTGTCAGCCGCAGTTTCGCAGTCCCGCTGAAAATCGCCGCCATTACTAATAAAAACAACCAAAAAAAAATAAAAAGTCCAAAAATCTATCCCATAGTTTGTAAACGCTATAACTTGTGTACAAACCAATTAATATACACTTTTTACTTTTTAGGATTTTTTTTGTAACCAAAAATATGTAGCAGAATACAAATTGGCCTAAACTGCTAAAAAAATTTGGATTTAAAAAAAAAAAAAAATATTGGGCATGTTTTATAGCAGAAAGTAAAAAATATTGTTTTTTTTTTTCAAAATTGTCGCTCTTTGTTTTTTTTTAGCGCAAAATCTAAAAACCACAGAGGTGATCAAATATCACCAAAAGAAAGCTGTATTTGTGGGGAAAAAAAGGGCATCAATTTTATTTGGGTACAGCATAGCACGACCGCGCAATTGTCAGTTAAAGCAACGCAGTGCCGAATCACAAAAAAAATGGCCTGGTCATTAAGGAGGTAAAACCTTCCGGGGCTGAAGTGGCTAATTGGTGAAGAAAAAACAGAAAACAAAAACAATGTCCCCCTAGTGTAGATCCAGCAATAATCACGATGAACGCCGCCGCCCCTGACCCGGAAAAAAAAAACAGGTCCACACCCATCGTTGACTTCCGTCGTCTGACAGTTCTTAAATGGCTAAGAGGTAGGGCCACCCGGCGACATCACCGGATTACCCCATCCCCTTTGTGACATCATCAACAGGTGCATGATTGGACGATGATTTCACAAGGGGGCAGAGCCACCCAGTTCTGGATGATGTACAGCCTCCATATGCATGAACCCTTAAAATAAAACTAATTACAATGCTTACTGCATCATTGTGAACATAATATATATATATAAATATTTGTAAATGATGACAAAGGATTCCCAAAGCATAGTGGGTTAACTAATGTGACAGTATTATATATATATGTATGTGTGTGCATATCTGATGAATCAGTGCATGTGGTGGGAGATCCAGGTATTGCCAGAGAGGTGTAGAGTGCCTGCAGTGGCCAGGGAGCATTGAAGAGGAAGCATTTTACATACACATACTAGGGCCAATTCCCCCCTTTACTATATGACCAAGAGCATGTGGATTCCCCTTCAAGTCATTAGTTCACTGAAGGATACTGATATAATACTACAGCATGCAAGGAGATATTTTAGACATCTGTGCCGTTCCAGCCTTGTGCCAACAGTTTTGACCTTGATCCAGCATATCTCTACCCTTGCGTCCAAAGCCAGCTCCCATAAAACATAGTTTGATGGGTTTGGTGTGAAGGATCTTGAGTGGCCTACACAGAGGCATGACCTCAACCCTACTGAACACCTTTTGGGGTGAATTGGAATGCTGATGGTGAGCCTGCCATTTTTACGCTTTTTTTGTTCTTTAGGCGCCCAACATGAGGCCCGGTGAAAGCCAGGTCTTTTTTTTTTTTTTTTGGGGGGCGCCCAACATGAGGCCCGGTGGAAGCAAGGTCTTTTTTTTTTTTGGGCACTCAACATGAGGCCTGGTGAAAGCCAGTCATTTTTTTTTTTGGGCGCCCGACGTGAGGCCCGGTGGAAGCAAGATCTTTTATTTTTTTTTTGTGCTCAACATAAGGTCTGGGGAAGCTAGGTCTTCTTTTTTTGCCTTTGGGCACCCAACGTAAGGCCAGGTGGAAGTCAGGTCTTTTTTTTTTTTTTTTTGGGGTGCCCAACGTAAGGCCCCGTGGAAGCCAGTCCTTTTTTTTTTTTTCTTGGGTTGCCAATGTGAGTCCCGGTGAAAGCCAGTTCTTTTTTTTTTTTGGGGTTGTCCAACGTGAGTCCCGGTGAAAACCAAGTCTTTTTTTTTTTTTTGGGGCGCCCAACATGAGGCCTGGTGGATCAACGTCTTTTTTTTTTTTCGGGCGCTCAATGTGAGGCCTGGTGAAAGCCAGTGCTTTTTTTTTTTTGGGCGCCCAACGTGAGGCACGGTGGAAGCAAGATCTTTTTTTTTTTTTTTTTTTGGGCGTTTTTTTTTGGGCGCCCAACGTGAGGCCCGGTGGAAGCAACGTCTTTTTTTTTTTGGGCACCCAACGTGAGGCCTGGGGAAGCTAGGACTTCTTTTTTTGTGTCTTTGGGCACCCAAACTAGGGAATGGGGGGGAGGGTACAGATGTAGAATTAGCCAGTGGAAAGCAAGTTTCAGAAATGGGGGCATTAGCGGTAGGGTGTTCGGAGCTCCTAAACCCAGGGTGGGTACGGGGAAAAATCAAGAGAGCAGCCTAAAAACATCAAATGAGGATAAATATAACCGATCAAAATTACGAGGTTTGTATACCAATGCCAGAAGCCTGGCCAACAAGATGGGAGAGCTGGAGCTGCTGATGTTTGAGGAGGACTTAGATTTTGTGGGGATAACTGAGACTTGGTTTGACAGCTCTCATGACTGGATGGCGACCTTTCAGGGGTATTCCCTTTATCGCAGAGATAGAGAAGGTAAAAAAGGGGGAGGGGTATGTCTGTATATTAAGAACAGTATACAGGTAAATATGAGGGATGATATTAATAATGGAGCTAAGGACGAGGCAGAATCCCTATGGGTAGAGCTTCAAAGAGAAGGCACGGTGGGGAAGGTAATATTGGGCGTATGCTATAGGCCCCCCAACCAGAGGGAGGAGGGTGAGGCGGACCTCATGTTACAGATAGGATTTGCAGCAAGGATGGGAAATGTCATTATAATGGGGGACTTTAATTATCCGGATATAGACTGGGCAGAAGGAACCGCACACTCAGCCAAGGCTAGGCAGTTCCTAAATGTTTTGCAGGACAATTTCATGGGTCAGATGGTGAATGTACCGACAAGAAACAATGCGGTACTTGACCTACTGATTACCAACAATACAGACCTGCTCACGGATATAGAAATACGGGAAAACTTAGGGAACAGTGACCATAGGTCAATTGGTTTCAGTATTAATTACAGTAATAGGAAACACAAGGGTAATATAAGGACACTGAATTTCAAAAGAGCAAATTTCCCTAAACTGCGCTCGCTGCTAGAAAATATGAAATGGGATAGAACCCTGGGAACAAAGAACACGGAGGAAAAATGGGAGTGCTTCAAGAGCATACTTAACAAGGGGGTGGGCCAGTGCATTCCACAGGGAAATAAATTTAAAAGAGCAAAACTAAACCCTGGGTGGCTAAACTCCAACATAAAAATGTATATTGGAGCTAAAGAAAAGGCCTTCAAAAAATACAAGACTGAGGGGTCATTGGCAGCATTTAAGCATTACAAAGAGTGTAATAAGAAATGTAAAGACGAAATCAGGGCGGCTAAAATAGAACACGAGAGACATATAGCGGAGGAGAGTAAAAAGAACCCCAAGAAGTTCTTTAAGTATATAAACAGTAGGAAAGCGAGGCCAGAACACATTGGCCCCATAAAAGATGATAAAGGAAAAATGGCCACTGTGGACAGAGAAAAGGCGGAAGTGTTAAATAATTTCTTTTCTTCAGTCTTCACAAAGGAATCGGGGGGCTACACGAACCCAGCTTGTAAGGCCGAACTAAATAATACACCTCAGGAAGTGCCGCCATGGCTAACAGAGGATAGACTTAGAGCTAAACTAGAGAAACTTAACATAAATAAATCCCCGGGACCGGATGGCTTGCACCCGAGGGTTCTTAATGAGCTCAGCCAGGTGATTGCCAGACCGTTATTCTTGATCTTTAAGGATAGTTTACAGACGGGTATGGTGCCAGCTGATTGGAAAAAAGCCAACGTGGTACCAATATTTAAAAAGGGGCCGAGATATATCCCGGGGAACTATAGGCCGGTCAGCCTAACATCAGTAGTCTGCAAGATTTTGGAGGGGATGTTAAGGGACCACATACAAGACTTTACTAATGAAAACGGTATTATAAGTAGTAATCAGCATGGATTCATGAAAAATCGTTCGTGCCAAACCAATCTATTAACCTTCTACGATGAAGTGAGCTGCCACCTAGATAAAGGCAAGCCTGTGGATGTGGTGTATCTGGACTTTGCAAAGGCCTTTGACACCGTTCCCCACAAACGCTTACTGTACAAACTAAGGAAGGTAGGTATGGACCATAAGGTGAGTACCTGGATAGAGAAGTGGCTCCAGGGGAGAGTACAGAGGGTGGTGATTAATGGGGAGTACTCGGATTGGGTGGGTGTGGAAAGTGGGGTCCCCCAGGGTTCTGTCCTGGGACCAATCCTGTTTAATTTATTCATAAATTATCTAGAGGAGGGGATATCTAGTACAATCTCAGTATTTGCGGATGATACTAAATTAGGCATGCCAATATCTTCTATGCAGGATGTGGAAACCTTGCAAGCGGACCTGAACAAAAGAACGGGGTGGGCAACTACATGGCAGATGAGATTTAATGTTGAAAAATGTAAAGTAATGCACTTGGGGGCCAGAAACCAGAAAGCAAGCTACTCACTAGGGGGGGAACCTCTGGGTGAGTCTAGGATGGAAAAGGACCTGGGGGTACTGGTAGACAACAGGCTTGGCAGTGGCATGCAATGCCAAGTTGCCACAAGCAAAGCCAACAGAATACTGGGTTGTATAAAAAAGGGGATTCACTCCAGAAATAAAGAGATTATTCTCCCGCTCTACAAGACTCTGGTCCGGCCACATCTGGAGTATGCTGTCCAGTTCTGGGCACCGGTCCTCAGAAAGGATGTGCTGGAACTGGAGAAAGTCCAGAGAAGGGCAACAAAAATAATTAGGGGAATGGAGGACATCAGCTATGAGGAAAGACTACAAGCACTGAACCTATTCTCTCTGGAGAAGAGACGATTGAGGGGGGATATGATATCAATGTACAAATACTGTACTGGCGAACCGAGCATAAGGAACAAACTATTCAGAGAAAGGAGATACAATAAGACACATGGCCACTCACTAAAACTTGAGGAAAGGCGGTTTAACCTTAAAGTGCGTAAGGGGCTCTTCACTGTAAGAGCAGTAAGGATGTGGAATTCTCTTCCACAAACAGTTGTATCAGCAGGGAGCATTGATAGTTTCAAAAAACTATTAGATGGACACCTTAAAGACCACAACATACAGGGGTATACAATGTACAGTTAAAAGCAAACACACACATACATCATAGGTTGAACTGGATGGACTGATGTCTTTTTTCAACCTCACTAACTATGTAACTATGTAACCCAACGTAAGGCCAGGTGGAAGCCATATCTTTTTTTTTGGGGGTGCCCAACGTAAGGCCCGTGGAAGTCAGTTCTTTTTTTTTTTGGGTTGTCCAACTTGAGTCCCGGTGAAAGCCAAGTCTTTCTCTTTTTTTTTTTTTGGGAGCCCAATATGAGGCCCTTTGGAGGGCAGGTCTTCTTATCATCAATACGTAACCCCACAAATCTTATTTTTGGTTGCTTGGGAATAAATTCCTACAGATACACTCCAGAATCTTTTGGCAACCCTTCCCAGAAGAGTGGAGGATGTTATAGGGTGAAACGGAGGAACAAGCTGATTAGGGGGGAGATGATTAGGTGTTCCTAAACCTTTGGCCCTATAGTATATTCCAACATAACATGTATTATGGGCTTTAGGCAGAGCTCAGGAAGCTTGTTGTTATCCATGAATTTTGTACATCTGAACCAGCTTTATATTATCTTTTTATTTTAAATTTTATATAAAATGATATTCTTTTCTATTCTTTTTCTTTTTTTTTACTGTTCAGGTACCGGATATGGAAGAAGCTATTTCCAAAAGTTCCACAGCCAGCAATGAAGTTTTTTGATCATGCTGAACAGAAGGAATTTTGGGTAATGCCCATACTTTGACTTTTATGGGATCAGTATAGAAACTAAAGCACCAATATGTTGTAAGGGGACCTTATAAGGTGCCACCAATGTGCTATACCTACAGATAATTCACATCTGAAGGGAGATCGCAGGGGACAATTTTGGGGAACGCAGATCACTAGGAGATAATCTATAGTTGTAATAATCCTTTATAAAGATAAAACGTTTTTCTTTTGGTTTTGGAAAGAGTAAAGTGGGATTAGAGCCTCTGCTGGGTTTTTATTGGTGTATGCAGGGCTTTTTTTCAGCGGGAATGTGGGGGAATGCAGTTCCGGCACCTCCAGCAGTGAATATATGTAATGGCATGGGGTGCTGGAGGGTCTGTTAATGCTGGCTGCTTGGGGGGCTCTATTGTTCCAGGAGGGGGATCTATTTTTTCATGATGGAGGTCATTGTTGCTGCTGGGGGGGGGGGGGCTTATGTTACTGGTGGGGTTTAGTTGTTGCTGGAAGGGATCTACTGTTGAGAGAGGGGTCTGTTCTTGCTGGCTGTTGGGGATCTATTGTTGCTGGAGAGCATCTATTTTTGTGGCAAGCTATTATTGTTGGGGAGATCTATTGTTGGTGGGGGAACTATTGTTGAGGAAGTGGTCTATTGTTGCTGGCTGCTGGAGAGTCTATTGATGCTGGGAAATCTGTTGTTGCTGGAAAAAAAAATCTATTTTTGTTGGAAAGGATCTAATGCTGCTGGCTGCAGGGGGATCTACTTTACTACTTTTCTTGTTGTTAACAAATTCCATACAAGTTACTTATCACCATAAAATGTTACTTGGTTCTATATTCTCTAAAAAGGGGCGGTACTGGGAGGTGGATAGGGGGTGGAACCATAGGAAGTTGCTCAGAGGAGGGTAGGGGGCAGTACCAAGGGATGTTGCCCAGAGGTGGGTATGGGAGCAGAGATAAGAAGCTTTAAAAGGGGGAGTTCCTGCACCTTTTCTCTGAGAAAAAAAGCTCTGGGTGTATGTGTCCCTGTTAGGGAGATTCCCCCTCTCTATTTGTCATGTTTACTCTTATCACCAAGAGTGAAAGTGAAAATCCCAATTTATGGGCTGTCACAGTCAATGATGTCACTGATGACGTATTTCATGTCACATGGCTATATTAGCACTGATGATGTAGCTCGGTAACGTGCCGGCTGGTTGCTCGGGTCTCCCAGTGGGACGGGAGACCCGGGCAAAGCTGCGGGAGGACGTCCCCTCCCACTCACCTGGGTAACGATCGAGCGGCTCCCAAGCCGTTGTTACCGACGGAAAGCCAACTGCCGGCTCTAAACCACGGTACCGGGATGGTGCCTCTAGCTAGAGGCATCACCCCCCGGTATAACACCGCAAAGTCTGCCGACGTACCCCTACGTCACTTTGCGGTAAGTGGTTAAAAACGCCCCTCCATGTTATTCTATGCACCATGCACACACAGGCTTTTAGGAGCTGTAAGTGGCATAGGCATTTTCAAGTTGCAAAAATGGGAACCCATTGATTTGAATGAAAGTCGCATCCAAGTCAGATCAGGATGATTCGGCTTGTGGTGAAATTTGCGCTCTGAGGATCTTGAGGGGGAACTCCACGCCAAAATGTGGAAAAAATGGCATGGGGGCCCCCCCAGGTTCCATACCAGGCCCTTCGAGTCTGGTAAAGGGATTTTAAGGGCCCCCCCAAAATGCATACCAAATCCTTATCCGAGCATGCAGCCCGTCAGGTCAGGAAAAGGGAGGGGACAAGCAAGCGGCCCCACTCCCTCCTGGACCAAACCAGGCCACATGCCCTCAACATGGGGAGGTGGGTGCTTTCAGGCAGGGATGGGCTCTGCACCCCACCACCCCAAAGCACCTTGTCCCCATGTTAACTTTTGCGCAAACCAATCAAAATACGCTTATTGGGATTTTTTATTTACCAAAAATATGTAGCAGAATACAAATTGGCGTAAACTGATGAAAAAAATTAGATTTTTACATTTTTTTTATTGGGAATGTTATATAGTAGAATGTGAAAAATATATATATATATATATATTTTTTTTTTGAATTGTCGCTCTTTTTTTGTTTATAGCGCAAAAAATAAAAATCGCACAGGTGATCAAATACCACCAAAAGAAAACTCTATTTGTGGGAAAAAAGGGACGTCAATTGTATTAGGGTACAGCATCGCACGACCGCGCAATTGTTTGTTAAATTAACGCTGCGCCAAATCGCAAAAAATGGCCTGGTTATTAAGGGGGTAAAACCATCCGGTACAGTGGCGGTTAACCACTTGCCGACTGCCGCGCGACTATTTACTGTGGTGGTCAGCCCCTCACAGGCAGAGTGACGTAGGTCTACGTCGCTAGCCTGTGAGGGTCTAGGGAGCGAGCGCGCGTCCCCGGAGGCGCGCTCCCGCTCCCGAGTGGTCACGGACCCCCCCGCGCGTGTGACCGGCGGAGGGAGAAAGTCAGGCGATCGCCGCTGCAGAGGGAGAAAGTCAGGCGGCCGTTGATCACTGTTCATACATCTCAAACCACAGCCAATCACAGCCAATCACAGTTAGAATCACGCACCTAGGGACACACACAGCCCCTCCCTCTCAAAAAAAGTTAACCCCTTCACTGCCAGTGTAATTTTACAGTAACAGTGCATATATATAGCACTGATTACTGTAGAAATGTCACTGGTAACCCCAAAAGTGTCAAAAATGTCAGTCAAGGGTCCGATCTGTCCGCCGCAATGTCGCAGTACCGCAAAAAAAAATCGCAGATCGCTGCCATTACGCGTTAAAAAAAAACAACAAAAATGACAAAAATCGTTCCCTTTGTTAGTAAACACGATACCTTTTGCGCAAACCAATCAAAATACGCTTTTCGCGATTTTTTTTACCAAACATATGTAGCATAAAACAAATTTGCCGAAAATGTTAAAAAATTTAGATTTTTACATTTTTTTGGGGAATTTCATATAAAAAAATGTGAAAATATTGTTATTTTTGCAAAATTGTTGCTTTTTTTGTTTATAGCGCATGATCAAAAAATCGCACAGGTGATCAAATACCACCAAAAGGAAGCTCTGTTTGTGGGAAAAAAAGGACGTCAAATTAGTTTAGGTACAGCGTCGCATGACCGCGCAATTGTCCGTTAAAGTCACACAGTGCCGAATCGCAAAATACCCCCTGGTCTTTCAGCAGCCAAATCCTCCGGGGGTTAAGTGGTTAAGGAAGGCCAGTTGGGGACGCCAAAGGCGCAGTTCAACCACGCGTTTTTTAACAGCCCCAGCCGCAGGTCCCTTATTATTAGATTCTAAATGACCATTTTGTTTCCCCCGGAGTTAATTTTTGAATATTCTACTAGGTGCACAATAGCTGGTCTATAAAGATGCTCCTCACAATCAGATTCATGCAAAAGCAACATTCGCGGAAAGTGTAGGAGGAGCACAGGCTGTCATTGTCACCTCTTTCTTTTATCTTGGTGACATAACTTTTTATTGGAACAGTAAAAGAGAAGTAGGAGCCGATTCTCAATGCAAGCTGTTGTTTTATAACTGAAATATTCAAAGTACGCTTCGAGAGAGACAAAAGCAGGAAACAAATTTCGCAACTCAGCGAGAGGAGGAATAGGAAGTTGCTTTTCCTTTATGCAAGTATTAGAAGTTTGACCTTCTGAATGTTAACCACAGCTATATTGCAAGAGAATGAATCAACTTAAAGTAGCACTGATCTCTAGTTTAATAAAAGAAAATCATATTTTATTTATTTAAAAAAGAATGTTTTTTCTATTGCCTTCAGCCTTGCCCAATTTGCCACATGCTTTTTTTTTTTTTTTGTTTCTGTGATCTGACTTCCTGTTAGAGGGTGGCTACGTTCGATCTTCATGGTCCCACTATATGTAGGAACTAGGGTTGTACCGATTCCGGTGTCAGTGCCGATACTAAGTATTTGCACAAGTATCGGTACTCGTGCCAATGCTCCGATACCTGAAACTGATACTTTTAGGCTCGGTTCTTTCAGCTGTCAGTGGAATTCCCCCGATAGCTGAATTGTAAAAAATATAGCTGCCAATTAAAGGTTGTTAAGAAGCAGGGCCGCCACGCCCTTAACCGGTTGCCGACCACCCACCACAGTTATACTGCGGCAGGCAGCTGCTCCTGCGCAAACTTACGTAGGTATATGTCAGTCGTGCGCCTACAGCTAGGGGGCGAGTGTGCGCTGCTGGCGGCGAGCTCCCACCCCCGCTTGTCAACGGGGACACCGCTGCACGGGGCAGGCGGCTCCGATTGCCACCTGACACTCGCAATCGTTCCCCGCTGAGAGAGAACGGTCAGCTGTTGTAAACCCAGCTGACCGTTCTTCTCCCTGGAATGATCACAGAGCTCCTGTGATCCTTCTATATAGGAACACCCTTGATCACCTACAGCAGGGGTGTCCAACTCTAATTTAATTGCGGGCCGCATCAGCATTATGATTGCCCTCAAAAGGGCCGGTTGTATCTGTAAGACTAGATGTCAAGAGCATCCCCTACCCTTACATAAGACGTCAAGAGCCTCTCCACCATCAAAAATTGAGTCCCCTACCCTCCCCTTACACCACAGTGCACCTCCCTTAGCTTGTGGTGCTGCTGGGAAGAAGCTGGAGGCATTGCTGGAAAGCAGAAAGCATAAGGTCTGGAGGAGGACTGGAGCTTTCCTGCAGCTACAGGAGAGGTGCGAGGGCCACATAAAATGGCCTGGAGGGCCGGATTCGGCCCGCGGGCCTTGTGTTTGACACCTGTGACCTACAGTGTTAACCCCTTCCCTGTCAGTGTCATTAATACAGTAACATTGCATTACTGTAGTAATGTCACTGGCCCCCTCAAAAGTGTCAAAAATGTCAGTTAGGGGTCCAATCTGTCCGCCGCAATGTCGCAGTCTCGCTAAAAATTGTAGATCGCCGCCATTACTAGTAAAGAATAAAAACAATAAAAACAACATAAATCTTTCCTGTAGTTAGTAGACGCGATAACTTTTGCACAAACCAATAAAAATACGCTTATTGCGATTTTTTTTCACCAAAAATATGTAGCAGAAAACAAATTGGCCTAAAATGTTAAAAAATTTTAATTTTTAAATTTTTGGGGGGGAATGTTATATAGCAGAATGTGAAAAATATTGTTTTTTTTTTTTTTTTCAGAATTGTCGCTCTTTTTTTTGTTTATAGCACAAAAAATAAAAATCACACAGGTGATCAAATACCACCAATTGTCCGTTAAAGTAACGCAGTACTGAATCGCAAAATATGGCCTGGTCATTAACGGGGCAAATCCTCCCGGTCCAGAAGTGGTTAAGTAACACTTACAGGTCCTGCTGCCTCCTCCCCTCCAAGCCTGTCTCTAAATAGGTAAAAGAGAAGCAGCAGCCCGATGGGCTCATCTTTCTGTCACTCCACTCTCTTTCAATCAGCATGTTCCTTGTAAGCACATAAGTGCTGCAGCAAAGATTGGCTACTTGTGCTGCTTCTCCATCCCTCAGTCTAAGCTCTGCTGTACGGGGACTGCAAGAGGCTAAAACAAAGTCAGATTCAGGTACTTACACTGCTTGCACTTAAAAAAATACATTTAATGATGGGTTTATGATTGCAGAGCTGCATTTATTTGTGTCTTTTTATATCTATCCGGAGTTTAGTTTTAATGAAAGAAAAAGAACAAATTAAGTTTTAAATGTAAAGCCTAACTACAGCCAAATTGTGTTTTTTTTTTAAGGGTTACATTGTGTCAGTTTTTCGCCCGTATTTAATTCTACTATTTGTTTTCAGGATCAGAACATATCGGTGGAAAGTCTACCAAAAAAAGACGAATATGAAGAATGCATTTGCTCCCCTATAACAGAAATATCTCAAAAAGATCAACTTCATATCATAGCTTAAAAATTGGGGGTCCTGTGCGTGTATTAAATTTGGGGGTCCTGGGCTAGTATTGAACTTGAGGGTCCTGGGCTAGTATTGAACTTGAGGGTCCTGGGCTAGTATTGAACTTGGGGGTCCTGGGCTTGTATTGAACTTGGAGGTCCTAATCTGGTATTGAACTTGGGGGTCCTGGGCTAGTATTGAGCTTGGGGGTCCTGGGTTAGTATTGAACTTGAGGGTCCTGGGCTAGTATTGTACTTGAAGGTCCTGGGCTAGTATTGTACTTGAGGGTCCTGGGCTAGTATTGAACTTGGGGGTCCTGGCTTAGTATTGAACTTGGGGGTCCTGGGCTAGTATTGAACTTGGGGGTCCTAATCTGGTATTGAACTTGGGGGTCCTGGGCTAGTATTGAGCTTGGGGGTCCTGGGTTAGTATTGAACTTGAGGGTCCTGGGCTAGTATTGTACTTGAGGGTCCTGGGCTAGTATTGTACTTGAGGGTCCTGGGCTAGTATTGAACTTGGGGGTCCTGGGCTTGTATTGAACTTGAGGGTCCTGGGCTTGTATTGAACTTGAGGGTCCTGGGCTAGTATTGAACTTGGGGGTCCTGGGCTAGTATTGAACTTGGGGGTCCTGGCTTAGTATTGAACATGGGGGTCCTGGGCTTGTATTGAACTTGAAGGTCCTAATCTGGTATTGAACTTGGGGGTCCTGGGCTAGTATTGAGCTTGGGGGTCCTGGGTTAGTATTGAACTTGAGGGTCCTGGGCTAGTATTGTACTTGAAGGTCCTGGGCTAGTATTGTACTTGAGGGTCCTGGGCTAGTATTGAACTTGGGGGTCCTAGGCTAGTATTGAACTTGAGGGTCCTGGGCTTGTATTGAACTTGAGGGTCCTGGGCTAGTATTGAACTTGGGGGTCCTGGGCTAGTATTGAACTTGGGGGTCCTGGCTTAGTATTGAACTTGGGGGTCCTGGGCTAGTATTGAACTTGGGGGTCCTGGCTTAGTATTGAACTTGAGGGTTCTGGGCTTGTATTGTACTTGAGGGTCCTGGGCTAGTATTGAACTTGGGGGTCCTGGGCTTGTATTGAACTTGAAGGTCCTAAGCTGGTATTGAACTTGGGGGTCCTGGGCTAGTATTGAACTTGAGGGTCCCGGGCTAGTATTGAACTTGAGGGTCCTGGGCTAGTATTGAACTTGAGGGTCCTGGGCTAGTATTGAACTTGAGGGTCCTGGGCTTGTATTGAACTTGAGAGTCCTGGGCTGGTATTGATATGAATACCTTTGTCCATGGACTTTTGGGCTTGTGTTGATGGCATCAGTTTGAGACACCTCTCATTTAGAATTCATTGACAGTTGCCTTCACCCTTTGCCTGACCTCTTTGTGAACTGCATTTGAGGAGTTTCAAGTAAGTTTTATATTCCTATTGACCTTTATGGAAATACTATGCCCACTTGAAGCAAACAGAAGCCAGGTAAACACTGACCCTTGAAGTGGACCTACCACCTCAGTAAAGGTCCCCTTATGCATTGAGCCTCCCTTCCCTGAACACCGTATAAAGGCCTCTTGGAGGACCTGTGGGTGGAAAATAGATAATATACTCACTTTTCCCTGATTTTTGTAGCACAGGTGGTAACATCATCCTCCTGCTGACAAGATCCCTGGGAATGCTGAGTAGCCCAAATTTTGGAAGAAGACGCTGAAGCATAGATCATGTTCTTGCGAGATTTGGGCTGCTCAACGTTCTCCGAGATCTGGCAAGAAGGTGGATGACATCACCTTTGCCTATGAGTCATGGAAGGAAGCTGGGGAAAGATACACTTATTATCTAACTTTTCCCCCTACAGGTTTTTTTTTCTTAGCCTTTGCCTGACATTTTAGGGAGGGAGAGTAGAACACCTTAATTAGTGGTCCTTGTTACTTAGGTAGAAGGTCCACTTTTATATACCAACACAAAATCATCATGTGGAAAGTGAGGAGTCTCAGTGTGAATTTTATATCATCTCCATCTTCTTTGGAAAATGTTTGGTGATCCCTATACGAGGACTTCATTGGATGCTGGACTTTATATTGTGTTGGTGGATTCCTCATGGACGTCAACAAGGCCAATCGATTGGAGGAAAGATGGGGGAACTTACACATTGTATTATATTATAAACAGACTGTAATCTCCCTTCACCCAAAATGAATATAATAGTTATAAATTATTGCCTTATTTATAGTATAACTCCAAGCTGGTCCAACTATTTCCTTAACTAACAGATGTGCTTTCTGTGTGCGCTGCTTAAACTGTACATACAGTATACAGCCACGTTTCAGCAACGGGACAGAGAATTCCCATACTGTTCCCGGAACAAAACCGAGCTGGGCCAAGTACTGCCCAGCCATTCACAGGAAGCTTTGTATTTTCTGAATAATAATAAGGCTTCCTCGGAGGGCGACAGTATGACATTATTCCCTTGCCTCTACATCACAGCAAATCAGAGGAACCCTTGTATTGGTTTAGAAAACAAAGCTTCCGGTAAATGGTTGAGCAGTGCTTGACCCAATAGTTTTTGTTCCGAATATGGGACAGGAAGTCCCCATCACGCTGCCGGAACACAGCGCTGTATACTGTAGCCGATGCTGTGTGTCTCAATGTTTAATTTTGACTAGAGTGTGGAAGAGTTAAAATTTAATTTCTCAATAATTCTACAGGTGGTGAGGAGTGGGGGATTCCAATAAGCATTTGGCAGTCAACTAGTAGCTCTATTTGTCCTAGGACTTCTGCGAGTGATCCTTAGGAAATATTGACTGTAAAATAAGGAATTTTAAAGAGACTCCAGTGTAAAAGTTATTTAAATAAACTAAAGCCTCGTACACACGCACCGATTGTTGGCCGTAAATTTTCGGCCAACGTCCGATCGGCCGATTGTCGGCTTGTTAGTATGATGCTTCCGACAACCGACTGCGACTTTTCGGCCGAACAAAATCTGTTGTGCATGCTATAAAAATTTTTTGGCCGTCAACAGAACGGCCGATTGTTCGTCAGTCAGTACAGATTTCGGCAGACAAACATCAGATGAGCAAGACTGGGCATGCTCAGAGAAGAAAAAACACACGGAAAGTCAACCATCACATGACATCACTTCTGAAGTTGGTTTCTGTCGGCCAACAAAAGTCCAGTGCAAGTCTAGAGCACATTTCAACCAACAAACAACACTGGACAAAAGACGGCCCATCGGTCGGCCAAAAATCGGTGCGTGTGTACGAGGCTTTAAGAAAACCAGTGCATTTTGAGGGTTGTGGTATCCCCATTACATATTGATTATATTTACAGTTTTTATGTTTATTGCACTGATGAAGGACCCTCACAACATCTGAAACACTTTTCCTTGGTTGTTTTAAATATTACACATGGAGTGGCACTTCTACTCCTTATCTTACAGATAACGTTTTTATTTCTGTATGTGACCCCATTGTGAGATTCTCCCTTACTTCTTGTCCCTGTGACACCCGTACAAGAAATATGGGAAGTCAATGGGACAGGAAGCCATGGACACCAATACAAACATTGACTGAAATTCTAACATTCACTCACGTTTTCTTTTTCTGAGAGATTTCTCATCATTTCATCCCTTCCTGTATTGACAGAAGTAAATGAAAATCTCTTTAATAAAGATACAGACATAAAAATCTGATGGGGACTCTAACCCTCCCCAATATATGCAAAATAAAGTTAAAAGTTTTGGCTAGAGTTGAACTTGGGTAGATATAGACAAAACGTTTTGTTTTTTGGATATACTAGGGAAGGGTTGAAACCCCTCTTAGATTATTTATTTTTTTGCAATTGGTATACCATAGATATAAATTTCCTTCACCTAACAGAAAATTAAACAAAATCTCCCAAAGTAAGGGAAATTTCCCTCTTAGACATTTCTCCCCATTCAAAGATTCCTCCTCACCTTTTATTCTGGGGGCAATTTTACATTTAGGATTTCCCCGTCACTTTTTTTTTTATCTTGATGACCAGTACAAATAGAGGAGCAAATCTCCCCAATGGGGACACAGCAATAAAAGCTTGACACAATGTCTAACCCTTCCCCACACCATTTGAAGTGATCATCTAATTTAATGAAGACCTATAATGGCTTTGGCTATTTTTTTTTTTATTTTAAGACTTTTCAAATGATTGTTTTATGTGATTTTTTGTTATTTATATAAATTTATTTTCAATTTATAGTGAGTTTGTGTCATGACACTGTTTATGAGTTATCTACAGAGTGTGTACCACTAGCTATTTCCTTTATGACTGCCTCTCTCTTATTGAAATTCCACATGGAGCTGTACAAAGCAGGCAGGAGCGTGTGTGTGTCTCCTCTGGGACATTCAGCTGTGTTTGATTCTATGTAACAACAGGATTTTTTCAGCAAAGTTAAAAGACAAGCCTGTTAAACCCATTAAAAGGATCTTAGGGTTCCATATGCTGGATGGAAATGTTAAGTATTCATATCTAGTTGTATTACACAGAAAACCCTTCTGGGTTAAGACTTCAGGGTTAACCACTACCCATTGGTACTAAGCCCTGACCATTTATCTTTTCCCTTTCTCACTGGCCAACGGATGGGGGGGAAACTCCATCAAGTGATCATGGAAAGCTTGTGTGTCCCAGCATATGAAGTATGAGTTGTGTTTTTGGCTCTTCATCACTGTGGAAATCTTCTCTCCCCTCCGTAAACCACCTATGGCATTCAAAAACACTTGATTTCTTAATGGAATGTTCACCATATGCCTGTCGTAACAAAGACAAAGTTTCACTCAAATTTTTGCCAATTTTAACACACAATTTGATGTTACTTCGCTGGTCCATATTCCTGTCACTCATTTCCTGCCAAGGGTGCAACGCTCACATGTGTTATTTCTTCTACTATTCCAAAAACACTGAGTCAACTGGTCTGCCACCCAGGTACACTGAGGTGCTGCAGGCAGTGGTAAAATAGGGACCAAGTCTATAGAGCTGCGAAGCAGAAATACCTATACGTGTCCTCATTTGGGCTTCAATGGCCATATAGGGGAAGCTAAAGGAATATTTTTCTAGAATTGGGCAAAGGTTGAGTCTGAGGACCAGTAATAAGCAATGAGCTGCAATAGGGAGGTCTGTGGAGCCCAGTATGGCCATATGCGGGAAACCAGAAGTACCACTAGTAACAGCATTTCCCCAAAATCTCAGAGAGGTAGAATATGAGGACCACAAATGGGCAAAGAGTTGCTAGAGGGAGGTATGTGGAGCCTATTATGGCCCAGTGGGGAAGTCAAAGTACCCACAGTAAGAGTTTTTTCCTGGAATCGGGCAGAGGTAGATTATGTGGACCAGGAGTTGGCACTGAGCTGCTATAGGCAAGTCTATGGACTCCAGTATGACTCAGTAGGGAAGTCAGCATTACCTTAGTAAGAGTGTTTTCCTAGAATCAAAGAGTTAGCATGAAGATCAGGAAAAGGCACTGAGCTTGTAGAGGGAGGTGTATGGACTCCAGTATGACTCAGTAGGGAAGCCAACATACCCTCAGTAAGGGTGTTTTCCTGGAATCAAACAGTGGTACAGCATGAAGATCAGGAATAGGCACTGAGCTGCTGGAGGGAGGCATGTGGAGCCAAGTATGGCCCAATATAGAAGTCAATACTGCCCTTATTAAAAAAGGAAGCCCACGGGTCAAATTCCTGTGTGCATACAGCGCTTGCAATGCAACTGTGAACTGTGCAAATAATCAGTGCTCCAATAAATCATTACCAAACCTCAACAATCAAAACCAAATACAATGGTATATACTGTATAGTGCTCAGTCCCAAATAAACATGAATACAATTTTAAAAATAAGTGAAGCTTGAACAATTATACTTTTAGTGCTCGGTCCCAAATAACTGTGTAAAGTGCAATTAGTCAGTTTTCAACTTAAAATAAAATGTCTTGTGCTCTCTTCAAATGCAGTATAGTTCTCCAGTGCCACCAGATTTCCACAAATGTGATATAGGTCCCCACTCACCAGATATAGTTGACCCTCTTCTCATACTTTATGACCATTAGGTGTCAAAGATCGCTTTGGTGGTCTCTCACAGACCAGGGGTATCCTCTGGCTGCTTACCAGTATCCTTTCACCGCAGCAACATCTCCGGTGTCTCTCGTAGCAAAGTTGTTTGTGGGGGAAAAAAAGGAGTAGGACAGGCCTCTCATATTGTAAAAATGTTTTCACTTTAATAAAAAATATCTTTAGTTGTGGTGCTCTCAGCAATTTTATGCAAAAGTTAAAATCATGGGCATCCCATTAAAACAGCAGAAGCCGTGGGCTGCCAGACTCCAGCGTGTGTTCCAACTGTATGTTGGTCTATGCACCGTGCGTTTCAACTTGACGCGTTTTGTCACCACCGAACGTCGTCAAAAGTCACTGTGCCTGTACCGGCCGTTTATCTCATCGCCTTCATTACAATGTTACCTCCCCTTTCGCTCATTATCTCTATATTTTATGCATATCATGGCAAATCACCAGTCTTGTTTTCATACCTCCATTAGGATGTTACAATATTTGTGTGTGTGCCATAGATATGCATTGTAATAATCTGTGATATACATAAATTCCTTATTCCACTTACCCTATAGGTCAATATTGGGGCCATCTAGTGCTTATAAATTGTATAGCATGCCTATTGCTAGACCTGGCATGAAACAATTGTATCCCATTTTAATTTGATTAGTAAAATTTATGTGTTTATCCCAATTATATGGGTTTAGATTTTGGCCGAAATATGGATTCATTAGGCTGTTGATATTTATAGGTTGAAATTCCATTCTTGGATGTAAGCACTAATTACTTACATATAGATTCATTATTCAGCCTTAAATACATATTTAATGGTAATATACGAATATTATTATGATTCCATCTTTTGGTTATGAAACAATTAAAAATAAAAATTGTAAAAATATAAAATTGTGAACTTAAAAATATTTAGGCCTTCCAATTTGCCATATGATTAGCACAGTACATGTATTTAGTATTTGGTTATAAAATAATTTATATCAATATCGATATTCATACTGTTTGGGCTCATGGTACATAATTCATATATCCAGCAGGTCTCATTTTGACACACAGCTTTGCGCATGTCATTACCACTCCAATGTCTATCAATTTTGCTTATTCCACAGAAACTAAGCAAGCTGGGGTCCCTGTTATGATGTATTCTGAAATGGTTGGATAGGGTATTTTTTCTAAAGCCCTTTTTTGTATTATTGGGGTGTTCCCCCAGTCTTACTGCTAGCTTGCGTGTCGTGCATACAACATATTGCTGGGCACGCGGACAAGAAAGCAAGTATGTGACGTGTACATTGGCATGTAATGAGTTTTTTTTTACCTCATATTGTTTCTGGTGACTTTGGACCTTTCTACTTCTACTTTTCACCGTTTTACATGGTTTACATCTGTCACATGGGAAAAACTCTCTGTGATCTAAGAATGTTTCCAGTTTCTTTGGTGGATTCGGTACATTATGTACCAGTCTATCTCTCAAATTTCTTGCTCTCTGATAGACAAACAGGTTTGTCAGACAAAATTGTGGCTAGTGTGTGGTTTCTCAATAGAATTGGCCAATGTTTTCTCATTATTCTTTCAAATTCTCTATATTGTTTGTTGTAATGTAAGGAAAGATAGCTTATGATCTGCTTCTTCCCTGGGTTTATCCTTCAGTAGTTCCTTCCTATCTAAATCTTGTATTTGTTGTTTTAACTGTTGAAGATGTGGTTCTTTGTAACCCTTTGCTTTAAATGTAGTAATTAATTGATTAGCCTGTTGGTTAAACTCATCCTCATCTTTACAATTATGGCAAATTCTTCTAATTTGCCCTTTTGGTATGCCCCCTATCCACCTAGGCTTGTGGCAGCTATGTGTTGGTATAAACCCATTCCGGTCTGTTGTTTTGAAAAAGGTCTTAGTGTATATTTGGTTATTTTTCTTATATACTACCAGGTCTAGAAAGGTAATTTTTTCTTGATCCTAGCCCCCTGAAAACTTAATGTCATATGCATTGATGTTAATTTCTTCTAGGAAGTGTTTGAGCCCTTCTGTCATGCCTTTCACATCATCGATGTATCTCTAATACAGTGACAGTCCTGATCTGGGTTTCCCAAAGATTTCCTCCTGTTCCCATCAGCTAAGAAAGATGTTTGCCATATTGGGAGCATATTTTGCCCCCATGGCAATGCCTTTGTGCTGGCGGGGGAACGCTCTATCGTGCCAGAAGTAATTACTACTCATGGCCATTTCTAAAGCTTCTAATATGAAGGTTTGTTGGGCTGGTTTGAGGTTTCCCTCAATGCCCACTTTACTGCTTTTAATGCATCGTCCTGACAAATGTTGGTGTATAGTGATTCCACATCAACCATGGCCAGGACGATGTTGTCTTCCCCTTGTACAACTTCCAATATATTAATTAAATGTTGACTGTCCTTAAAATATGCTGGCTGGGTACTGTTGCGCTCGTTGAAAATATTTGTCTAGGTATTCTCCCATTCTGGAAAATAAAAGGTTAATCCCTCTGATTATGGGCCTTCCCGGTGGGTGTGTCTGGTTCTTGTGAACCTTAGGGTCCTGGTAAATTACTGGTAATTTGGGGGCCACTGCCATAAGATATTTGTACTCCTTTTTGTTAAAAATTCTCTTCCTATGCGCTCTCTTTAATAATTTTTTATATCTAGCTGATCGGGTCCTGTTTAATATTTTCATATGTTGTAGTATCAATTACCAATCTATTGAGTTCTTTCTTGTAGTCTTCTTTATTTAACCACTTAAGCCCCGGAGGATTTTCCTGCTAAAAGACCAGGGGGTATTTTGCGATTTGGCACTGCGTGACTTTAACGGACAATTGCGCGGTCGTGCGACGCTATACCTAAACAAATTTGATGTCCTTTTTTTCCCACAAACAGAGCTTTCTTTTGGTGGTATTTGATCACCTGTGCGATTTTTTGATCACGCGCTATAAACAAAAAAAGAGCGACAATTTTGCAAAAATAGCAATATTTTTCACATTTTTTTATATGAAATTCCCCCAAAAAAAAATTTAAAAATCAAAATTTTTTAAAATTTTTGGCCAATTTGTTTTATCCTACCTATGTTTGGTAAAAAAAAATCGCAAAAAGCGTATTTTGATTGGTTTGCGCAAAAGTTATCGCGTTTACTAACAAAGGGAAAGATTTTTGTCATTTTTGTTGTTTTTTTTTTAACGCGTAATGGCGGCGATCTGCGATTTTTTTTTTGCGGTACTGCGACATTGCGGCGGACAGATCGGACCCTTGACTGACATTTTTGACACTTTTGGGGTTACCAGTGACATTTCTACAGTAATCAGTGCTATACATATGCACTGTTACTGTAAAAATACACTGGCAGTGAAGGGGTTAACTTTATTTGGGAGGGAGGGGCTGTGTGTGTCCCTAGGGGCGTGGTTTCTACTGTGATTGGCTGTGGCTCTAGCTGTAAGGACACTGATCAACGGATCTACATACTAGATCCGAGTGATCAGTGTCTTTACAGCGAGGAGAATGACAGGCAGCTTGTTTACACAAGCTGCCTGACATTCTCCCTCTCCCCCGACGATCGCCGAGTGGCCGGCGGACATCGGGTCCGCTGGTCACACGCGCGGGGGGGTCCGTGACCGCGCGGGAGCGCGCCTCCGCGGGCGCGCGCTCGCTCCCCAGACCCTCCCAGGCTAGTGACGTTAATTAACGTCACTCTGCCTGGCAGGGGCTGACCGCCGCAGTAAATCTACTTGCGGCGGTCGGCAAGCGGTTAAGATGACTATTCCCCCCCCCCCCCCTTATCAGCAGGGCACATATTTTCTGTTCTCCAATTCTTTTATCCCTTTCCATAGTCCACTATGTTGAATCTCTGATCTTTCTTGAATGAAGGTATTTGTTTTGGTAAGAAAATGCTTTTTAGGGTTCAACTTGCGTATGAATTATTGTATGTCCCAAATTCATCAAAATTGTTGTCCGGGGCAAATTTAAGTCTTAAATCTAAAACTCTTAGTTCATTTTCCGAAAACGTTGCCTCACTTAAAGTGGAGTTCCACCCATTTATTCAAGTTCCTTGAAACACAATGCCCACCCGTAAAACAGTCTGTAATAGTAATTATTTATTTATTTTTTTCCAAACAACTTTTTTTCTTTAAATAAACTGCACTTCCGGGCCTGGCTGCTTAGGCGGTTTCATCATTTCGTCAGGCGATTTGCTAGAACTAAAAACGAAAAACAAACACAAGGGCGCACCGGCCTAGTGCATTATCCTCTAAAATGTTTTATTTAAAAAAAGGGTATAAAAATACTCACAAACGAGTTTTTGATAAAAGCATATCAAATAGGTACGTAGTCATCAGCATCAAGATTAAAGGCTGAACCATCCCCTGAAGCTGGAAAGGCTTACGGATTTCGAGGCTTAGCCTCTTCCTCAGAGCCTCTTTTTAGAGGATAATGCACTAGGCCGGTGCACCCCTGTGTTTGTTTTTCGTTTTTAGTGGTCTTAAACTACCCTGGTCTTGTGAGAGGCGGCAAGGCCGAAATTATCCAGTAATGCAGAGTCGATAGTTACCAGCAGCTGCATGACTGTGGCTAAGGTGGATTGAGGATCACACCACTCTGAGCGCAGGAGATAGGTGCTTTGCACCATTTTTTTTGGATTGACTTGCTAGAACTCCTGGGATGTCTGCATCATCTATCCCAGGAGTCTTTGAACCGCATTTGACTTCCTTCCAGGTTCTGTCTTGATTGACAGGCTGCCATAGCAACAGGGCGGGAAACTCTATCGCCATTGTTTTGGCAGCCTGTAAGCAACAAAGTGCGCCACGCTGCATCCTTACTGCACAGGTGCAAGTTCAGGTTGCATGCTTGGTAGCCAGCTGCACGGAGTGCCGGAAGCAAGTGGAGCAGGCTTTAGATGCCTATACTTATAATGACCACTGCCTGTCAAACGGCATCCTGTGATAAACATCATGATTGTAAGTAGGAAGAAGAAATACACTTATACCACTATTCTGTTTATATTGTGCAAATAAAGAGAATTACAGGGGTGCTTTTTGGAGAAAACTGACAAGGAGACTGGAGCTCTGTCCTAATTTTCTCTGTGACCTCTCTTGCACCCTCTGCATCTCCCCCCCTTCCTCCTCTATTCTCATAGTGGGAGGTGGGTGTGGGTACTTCCAATTTCTTCCTCTTCCTCCCCTCCCCCTCGTGTAATTAGTTTGTTCCCTTCCTTGTTGTCCCTAAAAGTGTTGGGGGTTCCCCATAATTTCTCCTGGGAAAATCCCTCCTATCGGATATGGCATAGCCATTGGGATAATAACCTCCGTCATGTGCATACTCCAAAGGTTGATAACTATTATAGGTGGGTACATTGTACTGTGTGTTGGGCATTGGAGGTTAGTTAGGGGTATATGTGTTGTAGGATTGGTGTGTGTCGTTGTGTGTAAGGTCGTGTAGGAGGACCATAAAAGGTGCACTGGGCTGCAACAGGAAGGTCTGTAGAACCCAAATAGAAAGAATAACCACAAATGTGGACTTCCTCATATTTTCAGCTCTTTTCGGAAAGCTTGCATCTCTGTGGTTTTCCAAGAAAGGAGGGTAGTTAGCCTACTTGAAAAAGGGAAGGATACTCTGAAAATATGTTGAAAACTTGTGTGACAGGAGTCACTTTGGGTGGGTGGCTCGTGGAACCCAGATTACTTTAGAAAGGTCAGAAAACTCCTTGTCCGGCTTCCCCGGCCCCTCTTATGTGTAAGTCACCCTGTGTCTATTAGGGGCACAGGATGATCAAGAACTCCAGTTAGGTCTGGACTAATCAGACTCGCTGTACAACCACACCGCATTTCGTGTTACCCCAGTTATCCTGGGTTCTATATGTGTGGTTTGTGTTGAAAGAATGAAGGGCCTCTTTCACTTGGGACAAGCCTTATTTCTTGAATGCAGCAGGGCAGCCACTCGGTACGGGACCTGGAAGATAGTGGACGTAACTGAAGTAGCTGTGCCTAGTACAGTAATTTTGTGATTTCCAGCTTCTAGAGGGATCCCACAGGTATGGTATTTACCAGGGATTTTTTCTCAGAGAATAGGTGCAGGTACTCCCCCGTTCTGAGTTTCTCCGTGGTCTCTGCCCTCTACTCACATACTACAGTTACATAGTTTGAAAAGGTTTGCCAGGTTGAAAAAAGACATCAGTCCATCCAGTTCAACCTATGATGTGTGTGTGTGTGTGTTTGCTGTTAACCATACATTGTATACCCCTGTATGTTGTGGTCTTTAAGGTGCCCATCTAATAGTTTTTTGAAACTATCGATGCTCCCTGCTGATACCACTGCTTGTGGAAGAGAATTCCACATTCCTCACCTCAGAGCACCGTCCCTTGGTTCCACCACCTACCCACCTCACAGTATCTCCCCTATCAGAGAATACAGAATCAGGTATAATTTTGTAGCTTTAAGTAATTTGCATGGAATTTGTTAATGATAACAATGAAAACCATAAAATAGATCCCCTGCAGCCAGGGACAATATAACATCCCAGCAACAATAGCTTTCCCCGCAGTCAGCATCAATAGACCCCACCCTCCAAAGTAGATTCCTCCCAGCAACAATAGTCTCACCAGCAACATAAGACCCCCACAGCAACAACTGATCCCCCATTAGCAACAACAGACCTGCCAGCAACAATAGATCCCCCACCAGCAACAACAGACCCCCCAGCGGCAATAGATCCCAAACCAGCGAAACAGACTGCCAGCAACAATAGAACCCACCAGCAACAATAGATCCCCCAGCAGACAGCATCAATTGACCATCCAGCACACCCCAGAACCCCTTGGCATTACATGCATTTAGTGCTGGAGGTGACGGATCTTCATTCCCGCTGAAAATAAAAGCCATGGTATATACATAGTTACATTGGTCCAAGCTGAATCAATGTAACTATATGATAATAATCATGCCTGGAATTCTTCCAGGGAATTTCAGTCCCTATATAAGGGCAGGTGTCCTCACAAATTCAGGCTATAGAACAAAAGTATAAATTATATGGACCAAAACAATAAAAAACAAAAAAAGCAGTCATATATAAGAAGTTTTAGAAGAAATAGTACACCCTCCCTGCCAATAAAATGGACACTGTTGTCCACAATATATCTATTAAGCTGGCAGCAACAACACCACTGTTAGACCCCGTTCACACTGGGGCGACTTGTCAGGCCTGACAAGTCGCCGTGGGTCGCCTGCCATAGAGTAGCACAGGACCCGTTCTAATAGGAGCGACACAAGTCGCTCCGACTTAGAAAAAGGGTCCTGAGCTTCTTTGGGGCGACCTGGAGGCGACCTGCAAGTCGGGTCGCTGCAATGTGAACCGGCTCTCACTCCTAAATTGATTTCCCAGATATGGCCGCTCTATGAAATATAAGTGCATTTATCCCCTTATAGGCAGCACTCCTGCATTTTAGCACTGGGGGTTGAAATCCCAATCCAGGACACTACAGGCATGGAGTGGGTATTTCCGGTGAGTGTGCTACTTACTCCAGGGATCACGAGCACCCCACCATTATACCCACCACAGGGTTACTACTGTCACCGTTATCTGAGGATCCACGGGCTGTGTTGCATGCTTATATATGGACTGTTGCCATTACTAATATTTAGTCACCATATATTGGTTGCACACTGTTATTTATGCACACTGCCACTTTATTTATTCATTTATCTTTTTATATATTTAGAGTATATAGGGATCACCTTATATATATTTATTCACCCGTTTGGATTTGTACGTTTATGGTCACATTATTTATCCGTTTGTGCTACCAATTTAAGGATTCACCACCACTATTGATTACCGTTAGGAGGGTTTACACTCCATAGCGCCAGTCACTTTTCTTCAGTTTGCTTGTATATGTCACGCTGATTCGCATCAGATTTGCATTCTTATACTATCAGTGTTTTACTTTGATTATTAATTTTTTATCCCTTTATTTATCTTTGACATTTTTTATACACCACTAATATATCAGTCCCCGTGGCAGCACCATACCCCTCTCTTTCTCTCTAGCTCCTTTGTATATAACTGCGGTTATATTTGAGGGGGGGCTGCAGTTACTGTTTTTATATATTCACTTCCTTAGCGTGGAGTACACCTGTTTTCTACTTGCATGGAGATTGCATGTTGTCCCTTGCATGGGTGTCCTCCCACTCTTTGAAAACATTTTGGGAGGTTAATTGGCTCCTGTCTAAATTGACCTTTGTGTGTGTGCGCATGCATGTGAGATAGGAACCTGAGATTTTAAGCTCCTTGAGGACAGAACTGATGAGAATGTATAATATGTAAAGTTGCTTTACAAATACTTGTAATAATAATTTAAATCCTCAATACAAATCTGTAATATATACTACTTAGGCTTCATGCGCACGGCCCCAAGAGGGAGTACAGTGTGCATGGAGAGTAAATAGCTGGCATAGGGTAGTCACAGGTGCAGTGTACAGTCTCCCATTGCAATAATTGGCAGTATGCTACTATATGGTGGTTTCTGCTGCTGCGTAAATTGGGGCATCTGCACGGGAGGGGGACAAACCTGTATGCAGACTGTCCATACCACACCTCAGATAATATACAGTACATATGTATGTATGTATAAGAGATTTGGTTTACTATAGGCTTGAAGTATCCAGCATCTCTGGTATTTTTCACAATTCTGTTGTCACAGTCAGGCTCACAGACCAGTAGCTATAGCTGTAGATTCCCAACGACCAGCAGTAAGAGTACATGAGCAGGTCACCCTAGCAGATTGTCAGAGTGCCAGGAAACCAGACCACATGGGGATGCAGGTAAAATAAAGCAGTTTATTGGAGAAAACAACAATAAACGCACAGCAAGAGTGAGGAAGTGGGAGCAGGAACAGGCCTGGGTCAAGTCCAGAAGCAGGTAGCCATCCAAGCCAGGGTCGAGTCCAGAAGCGGGTAGTCTGCCGATGCCAAGTCATCTGCCGACGCCGGGTCGAGAGACAGGAGAGTCGTCAGCCAAGCTAGGTCATACACGGAGAACAGAAGACTGCTAGCAGAAATGCACCTTGGAGCACAAACACAAGGGCAAGGACTGCAACCCATCAGGTAATAGATATAGTCAGGTGTGCAGCATCATCACTGTGTGACGCCCAGGCAGCAGGCAAGTGATGATACAATTAGAGTTTAAAAGAGGAAGCAGTCTGTACACGTCCAAGATGGCTGCCAACAGGAGGGCAAGGTAAGACCTTGACATGGATGACACGTCTAAGCACTGACCAGTTCTTACCAGAACTCCTAAAACAAGCCAAAAGGTTAGTAACAAGAGGTTGTAGGTAGGGATCAAGCAGAAGTGTACTGAAAGTACAAGCCAAGGTCAGTAACAAGTTGTAGTGAGCAGAAGGAGAGAAAAGATCAAGATATCAGCTGGAGAAGAGCACAATAATCTGGCAAACAGGAAGTGGAAATGTATGGCTTAAATATGAAGTTCAGGGAGGAGCAAGGAGTTCAAGGTTCACCAGAAACAAGATATAAGGCAAGATTGTCCAAAGGATCAGGCAAGATGCTGTCCACCAGCTCAGGTGGCTCTGCAAGAAGAATTGGTGGTCACTCATAAGCTTCTCCTGAGACTTCTTTCTGATCTATGGTGGGAAAGACTCCTTCTTTGAGGGGTCACCCATGTTACTCCCTCGTGGCAAGGTCCTCAGAAGGTCCTAAAGTCTACAAGCTGCAGCATCATTGTAGCACCATGTAAGGGCAGTAACAAGACTGATTGGTGGGCATGGACTGGAACCAGTGTTGGGACAAGGCCATCTAGAGCCCAGGGTAAGCATTCCAAACTGCACCCCCCCCCCCTCAAGATGTATGAGCAAAAATCCCATCCCCCCCCCAAAAAAAAAATTGAGCACCAATCTGCATGCTTACCCTCTAAGGAAAAAAGTCCCCCCTCCCATTACAAATCTTTGCCCCTCCCAGCTCAAATCCTCTCTCTCCTCAGCACAATCCCCCCCCCCCCCCAAAAAAAAATCACTTCTCCTAGCACAAATCCTATAGCCCTAAAATTTCCCCTCTGAGTACATATCCCCCCCCCCCCCACCACACTGCAAATCCCCTTCCCAGCACAAATCCGCCACCCTCCCCTCCAATCATCCATACTAGCACAAATCCCCCCATCCAAAAAAAAATATTCCCCTCCTAGCACAAATACCCTCCCCCCTCTAGCATATCACCTCTTCTATTCCAAAAATATGTTTTCCCAGGAGAAATGGATTATGCTGCATTGTGTGCATTACAATAATATCTCCGCTCAGTAATGAAATATTCTCCTGTATGTATTTCTGTGCTAACAAGCTGACAGTCCTGACATGGCACAATCACTGATCTCGTTTGCATAGTGAGCTGAAACACATGATTATATGATTATATGATTAAACACCCCGTATGAGTGACATCAGCAATGGGAACAGCGCAGAGAGATAATCAGCCTCATTAATATGTATCAGATATGATTACAGAGCTAAGGAGGGCACAGCAGGTGGGAGACTGAGAATCACTCTGATACCTGAAGACTAGATCATATGTGAAATAACAAGTCTCCTTCTCACTAGGACATGCTGGGATTTTTGGTTGTACATCACTCAGATAAAACTGGTTTGTTAACACCAGGGCTTTTTTTTCAGCAGTTCCAGCACCCCCAGCACTTAATGTATGTAATGGCAAGACTTGCTGTGGTGTGTTGGAGGGTCAATTGATGCTGTCTGCTTGGGGATCTATTGTTGCTGAGGGGGGGGGAGTCTTTTGTTGCTGAGAGGGATCAACTGTTGAGGGAGGAGTCTATTGTCGCTGGCTGCTGAAGGGTCTATTGATAGAAACATAGAAACATAGAATGTGTCGGCAGATAAGAACCATTTGGCCCATCTAGTCTGCCCAATATATCTGAATCCCAGGGCCGATTCTGGGCGGGTGCCTGGGGTGCACCGCACCCAGGCGCCGCGAGCTGAGGCGGAGGAGGGGCGCCGAACCCGCAGTGGCAGTGAGTCCTCTCCTCCTCCAGCGGCAGCGGCGTACCCAGCGCCGACGCTGTGACACAGGGGAGAGGTGAGCTGCGGGCTGTCAGAGTGCCCCCCCCCCGTTATCAGTGCGGGAGAAGAGAGAGCGGCCGGCATACACCTGCTATTGCCTTTCCATTGGCCACAGCGGAGGGCCAATCAGAAGATCCACATGCAGCACTATGGACACTGGACAGCGATCCACCCCTCTGCACTCAGCTCCTCCCCTCCCTCACGAACCTATAGTGTGTCCGGTGTCTTGAACTGTCCCCCGTCGTATTCCCTCTCTGGAGCCTGCTGACACCAAGTCACACAGGAGGCACAGCACTAATCCACTATCCACCCCTCTGCACTCGGCTCCTCCCCCTGGAGCCTGTAGTGAGCCTGATGTCTGAAGCTGTTCCCTGATGTGTCCTCATTCTGGAGCCTGACGAAAGTAATTGTCCCCAGACAGGGGAGATACTGTAATGTAAAGAAACACTGTAGTGTGTGAGCAGACTGGGAGGTATTTAGGGGGGTGTGATCAGAGTGGGGGGGGTATCTAGGTGGTGTGTTTAGAGTGTCTGGGGTATCTGGAGGGGGTGGTCAGAGTGAGGGGGTATCTAAGGGGGTGTGATCAGAGTGGAGTGGATATGAGTGGTATTTTCAGAGTATGGGGGGTATCTGGAGGCTGTGATAAGAGTGGGGGGGGGGGTATTTTGGGGGTGTGATCAATGTGGGGGCTGGTATATGAGGGGTGTTTTCAGAGTAGGGGGTATCTGGGCATGTGATCATTGTGGGGGTATCTGGAGGTGTGTGATAAGGATGGAGGAGTATCTGGGGGTGTGATCAGAGTGGGGGAGGGTATCTGGGCATGTGATCAGAGTGGGGATATCTGGAGGTGTGTGATAAGGATGGAGGAGTATCTGGGGGGGCGTAATCAGAGTAGGGGGTATGATCAGAGTGGGGGGTAGCTGGGGGGCGTGTTCAGAGTGAGGGTATCTGGGCGTGTGATCAGGGTGGGTGGGTATCTGAGGGTGTGATCAGGATGGGGGTAAATGGAGGTGTTTGTGATCAGGATGGAGGAGTATCTGGGGGGTGTGATCAGAGTAGGGGGTATGATAATAGTGGGGGAGGGTATCTGGGAGGTGTGTGATCAGGATGGAGGGGTATCTGAGCGTGTGATCAGGGTGGGGGGTAGGCTGCATTTGGTGGGCACTGATAAGGCTGCATTTGGTGGGCTCTGGTAGGCTGCATTTGGTGGGCACTGGTAAGCTGCATTTGGTGGGCACTGGTAGGCTGCATTTGGTGGGCTCTGGTAGACTGCATTTGGTGGGCACTGATGAGGCTGCATTTGGTGGACACTGATAAGGCTGCATTTGGGGGGCACTGGTAAGCTGCATTTGGTGGGCTCTGGTAGACTGCATTTGGTGGGCACTGGTAAGCTGCATTTGGTGGGCACTGGTAAGCTGCATTTGGTGGGCTCTGGTAGACTGCATTTGGTGGGCACTGATGAGGCTGCATCAATGCATTGATCTCTTGTATCATATCCGCAGTCTCTGACCATCTCTTGTATCAAGTCTGCAGTCTCTGACCATCTCCTGTCTGGGGGCTCTGTCTAACAGACTCTCTAACAGATGCCCTCTCTGTGTCCATTAGAGAGACCCCCCTCCAGTTCCCATTAGAGTACTCTGCTTCTCTTACTGTAATTTGTTTATTGTTAAGAGATCGTGGGAGGGTTCCTTGGTGGGGAAGACTTCTGAGGGGAGCATCTCTGTGTTTGAGTCGTTGCCATAGAAACATTTGTAAAGGGGAGGAGTTAGTAAAATGACCACGCCCATATGGGGGCGCCAGAAAAATTTCTGCACCCAGGCGCCTGTGACCCTAGGATCGGCCCTGCTGAATCCTATGAATAGCCCCTGGTCCTATCTTGTATGAAGGATAGCCTTATGCCTATCCCATGCATGCTTAAACTCCTTCACTGTATTTGCAGCTACCACTTCTGCAGGAAGGTTATTCCATGCATCCACTACTCTCTCAGTAAAGTAATACTTCCTCATATTACTTTTAAACCTTTGCCCCTCTAATTTAAAACTGTGTCCTCTTGTGGTAGTTTTTCTTCTTTTAAATATGCTCTCCTCCTTTACCGAGTTGATTCCCTTTATGTATTTAAAAGTTTCTATCATATCCCCTCTGTCTCTTCTTTCTTCCAAGCTATACATGTTAAGGTCCTTTAACCTTTCCTGGTAAGTTTTTTCCTGCAATCCATGTACTAGTTT
Organism: Pelophylax lessonae; assembly: GCF_965119305.1. Taxonomy (NCBI): domain Eukaryota; kingdom Metazoa; phylum Chordata; class Amphibia; order Anura; family Ranidae; genus Pelophylax; species Pelophylax lessonae. The sequence goes on along the minus strand of NC_138769.1, from coordinate 31,848,891 downwards.
AGTAGCTCTTCTCTGGACTCTCTCTAGAGTATCTATATCCTTCTGGAAATATGGCCTCCAGTACTGCGAACAATACTCCAAGTGAGGTCTCACCAGTGTTCTGTACAGAGGCATAAGCACTTCTCTCTTTCTACTGCTTATACCTCTCCCTATACATCCAAGAATTCTGCTGGCATTTCGTGCTGCTCTATTACATTGTCTTCCCACCTTTAAGTCTTCTGAAATAATTACTCCTAAATCCCTTTCCTCAGATACTGAGGTCAGGACTGTGTCAAATATTCTATATTCTGCCCTTGGGTTTTTACGCCCCAGGTGCATTATCTTGCACTTATCCACATTAAATTTCAGTTGCCAGAGTTCTGACCATTCTTCTAGTTTTCTTAAATCCTTTTCCATTTGGCGTTTCCCTCCAGGAACATCAACCCTGTTACATATCTTTGTGTCATCAGCAAAAAGACAAACCTTACCATCGAGGCCTTTTGCAATATCACTTATATCCCTGAGGTACTCCACTGGTAACATGACCTTGTTCTGAATGTTCTCCATTGACTACAACCCTTTGTTGTCTGTCACTCAGCCACTGCCTAATCCACTCAACAATATGGGACTCCATGCTCAATGACTGCAGTTTATTGATAAGTCTTCTATGTGGGACAGTGTCAAAAGCCTTACTAAAATCTAGATATGCAATGTCTACTGCACCTCCACCGTCTATTATTTTAGTCACCCAGTCAAAAAAATCTTTAAGATTTGTTTGACATGATCTCCCTGAAGTAAACCCATGTTGTTTTTCATCTTGCAATCCATGGGATTTAAGATGTTCCACAATCCTATCCTTTAATAGGGTTTCCATTAATTTGCCTACTATTGATGTCAGACTCACTGGTCTATAGTTGCTCGATTCCTCCCTACTACCTTTCTTGTGAATGGGCACGACATTTGCCAATTTCCAATCTTCCGGGACGACTCCTGTTACTAATGATTGGTTAAATAGATCTGTTAATGGTTTTGCCAGCTCACCACTAAGCTCTTTTAATAATTTTGGGTGTATCTCATCAGGACCCTGTGACTTATTTGTCTTCACTTTAGACAGCAATCTTAGAACGTCTTCCTCTGTAAAGACACATGCATCAAATGATTCATTAGTCATCCTTTCGAGTGGAGGTCCTTCTCCTTCTTTTTCTTCTGTAAAAACTGAACAGAAGTATTCATTAAGGCAGTCGGCTAGCCCTTTATTCTCTTCTACATACCTTCCGTCCTTTGTTTTTAATTTAGTTATTCCTTGTTTTAATTTCCTTTTTTCATTTATATATCTGAAGAATGTCTTATCCCCCTTTTTCATAGACTGAGCTAGTTTTTCTTCTGCCTGCGCTTTAGAAGTTCTTATAACTTGCTGTTGATGCTGTTTGCTTGGTGATCTATTCTTGCTGGGGGGGTCTTATGTTGCTGGGAGAGATCAACTGTTGAAGGAGGGGTCTACTGTTGCTGGCTGCTGAAGGGTCTATTAATGCTGGCTGCTGGGAAATCTATTGTTATGGATGGGGGATCTATTGTTAATGGGGGTGGGATTGGGGTATTTCATTTTCCTGGCTGCAGGGGATCTATTTTACTGCTTTTCTTGTTATCATTAACAAATTCCATACAGATTACCTAGCAGCACCTGGATTACCTGGATCAACTGTGGGTACAGGATTGTGTATATGTGTGTGTGTATATATATATCCCCTTAAAGGGACCACAACCCCCCGGACCTTCAGAGCGCATGCGCCGCTTGCGAGAGCGGCTGCATGCACTGTAAATATCTCCTAAACCGTTCCCCTTTTTTCTTCCTCAGTAATATTAACCACTTGCCGACCACCGCACGACTATCTACGTCGGCGGTCAGCCCCTCACAGGCAAACTAACGTAGGGCTACGTTGCTTGCTTGTGAGGGTCTAGGGAGCGAGCGCGCGCCCCCGGAGGCGCGCTCCCGCGTGGTCACGGACCCCCCCCCGCGCGTGTGACCGGCGGACCCGATGTCCGCCGGCCACTCTGCGATCGGCAGGGGGGGGGAGAAAGTCATTCTCCTCGGTGTAAAAACACTGATCACACGGATCTACTATGTAGATCCGTTGATCAGTGTCCTTACAGCTCAAGCCACAGCCAATCACAGTAGAAAGCACGCCCCTAGGGACACACACAGCCCCTCCCTCTCAAATAAAGTTAACCCCTTCACTACCAGTGTATTTTTACAGTAACAGTGCATATATATATAGCACTGATTACTGTAGAAATGTCACTGGTAACCCCAAAAGTGTCAAAAATGTCAGTCAAGGGTCCGATCTGTCCGTCGCAATGTTGCAGTCCCGCAAAAAAAAAATCGCAGATCGCCGCCATTACTCGTTAAAAAAAAAAAACAACAAAAATGACAAAAATCTTTCCCTTTGTTAGTAAACGCGATAACTTTTACGCAAACCAATCATAATACGCTTTTTGCGATTTTTTTTACCAAACATAGGTAGAATAAAACAAATTGGCCGAAAATGTTAAAAAATTTTGATTTTTACATTTTTTTGGGGGGAATTTCATATAAAAAAATGTGAAAAATATTGCTATTTTTGCAAAATGTACGCTCTTTTTTTGTTTATAGCGCATGATCAAAAAATCGCACAGGTGATCAAATACCACCAAAAGAAAGCTCTGCTTGTGGGGAAAAAAGTTTGTTTAGGTACAGCGTCGCACGACCGCGCAATTGTCCGTTAAAGTCACGCAGTGCCGAATCCAAAATACCCCCTGGTCAGGAAGGGGGTAAAATCTTCCGGGGCTTAAGTGGTTAATAATAACAATAATAGAAAAGTTGTCACCATTCAGTGATAACATAGCACCATTAAACAAGAGGAATACATCGCCTATATGGAGCGTTTATAGATACAACAGAGTAATGAACAAATCGTATCTTGAAATGTGGCCAGCTGTATAACTGGTAACATTAGAAGAGGCATAATTAGAAAATATGCTTTTTCAGTGACAATTTGTAAAAGTAGGTAAGAACAGATGGTGGTGGGGAGGAGGGAAGGAAGGTACATTTCCTTGAAGAAGTCATGTGTCTTGGTGACGAAACACATCCGGTGGGACTTGGATGACGTCATCACTTTGCACACCGACCCCAGGAATAGGGTAGTGGTAATGCCAGCAAGAATACCGGCACGATTGGATATTTGCTGTTATCTGAATGTGGTTGTAACATAGTAGTAAATGTGAGTGTGTTTTTATTTAGTGGGTGAAATAAAGTTTAAAAAATGGTGAAACACCATGGAGCTTTTGTCTTTCTTTTGAGCTATGGTGGAGTAGAAAGGAGGAGACTATGATTCCACTTGTTGGAGAGTTGAAGAATTGCACTTACAGGGTCTGTATTGTATCAGGAAGAAGGGCAAAAAGAAAAAGGAGCCCATTTAAAGGGGACATTAGCTTGAAGGCAGATTGCCTACATGTATGTTAGATTTGTTAGCAGCATGACCAGGCTGGGGGAAAGAGTTAATGTGTGTGCTGCTGTTCCTGGGCTGTTTGGATCCAGCCTACCTGCTGGTGATATAAATATGAGGAAAAGCTGGGTTAGAGGTCCATTATCGGAACACTGTGACTACTGTGGAGGACTGCTGTGCTTTGCACTTCGTCAGGGGAACAGAGAATCCAGGGACCAGCCAAGACTTGAAAAACACCAACAATGGACTACTACCTTTCGGAGGTATGTCTGGGCAGCCAGCTAGGCATAGAGAGGGTTCTTCTAATGCTAAGGTTCATCATAGACTGTAATGTTGAAAGTAAAGTGACATCAACTGTTTAGAGCCTGGTCTGAAGTTTCTTAAAAGGATTGCATGTGGGTTCTGGCGAACCAAAAGAACTTGGATCAGTAAAGAACTACAGCAGGTTTAGTCAACAAGTCAAGCAGGAGGAGTGATGCAGTTGCTATGGGTAACCAAGTACTAGAAAAAGTTATATGAAGCCAGTCGCAAAGCATGGTACCTGGTGCAGGTGACAGGTCCTCTGGTATCGAGGGGGGTCGGTGTTCTGGCTCCCTCCCCAGCGGTTGGTCTCCCATAGCAACTGGGACTGAACCCATGTTACAGAGGCCCTTAACCTGGCAACATGGTATGGGAAGGAAGGAGTCGACAAGTACATGCATGAAGTCCGTGCTAAGTGTGCGGCGGGACCTAATTCTGTTACTGGGAGTGAGGTAACAGAGGCATGTTGGACTGGTGGAGAGGGCACATGCTCAGCAAATGCAACATACATCAACACGGGATAACACTTTTCAGAGGAACTCTGTACTTTTATTGCTGCACACGGTGACACAGCTCATTTCTAAGTCTAGGAACTGTCCTGATGTTTGATTTTCACATGATCGCAGTTCCAAACCTGGTCCCGTGCATTGATGAGCGTGGACACGTGCAAAGGTACCCCCCATGTGCAGAGTGAGTGGCCCCGCCCACAAGCTAATCATGGGTAAGAGCAAAGATGGTGTTGAAGAGGAGGGGAAGGTAGGTGGGCAGACTCCTCCCGGGGATAGGAAAGGTGGTCAACTGACCAATCGTAAAAACTAGATTTAAAGCATCAAAAGACAATCTTCAAAACCCTGGGGGGCAGGATGGATTTGATTTAAATCAAGTTAAATGAAATCACTAATAAAAAGGTTTGATTTAAATCAAATTGATTAAAATCATTATTTTAAAGAGTAACTGTCATCTCTGTCCTGCGGCGGTTCCTCCTCTGACCTGCTTTTGACTCATTCCCATTCACTCTAATGAGATGGCTGGTGATGCGGCAGTGACACAACAAGGTGAGGGACGTGGCGGCAGCAGGTGAGGGGATGCCCGCTAACAGGCGCTGCCATAATGGATCTGAAATGACAGGTGCTCTTTAAATGTAAGGACTCATTCTTGCTGGTGGTTAGAATCTTTAATAATTGCAAACAAAATGAAGGTTTCCTATTTAGAATAATAAGCTGTCAGGTTGGTAAAACAGCGATATCAGAACCGATTCAATCATACAGTTTGTAGTGTACATAGATTTGCAAACCAATGGGATAAAGGAATATTTCTGAACTTTGTTTTATCTCCTGGTTACTGTGAAATTGTGTGAATGCATCAATGCAGTGCATGTTATCTCAGCTTGCAGAGTTTGGATTCATTGAATGAGTTTACCAAAAATGTTATTGCAGAATATACAGCCTCATGCTTCATAACTAAGCTCCATTTCATGCTGAATAAACTAAATTATTATTGTATCCTAAATAGAAAACTATCTTTAGATATATTTTTACTCCAAAAGCATTGTATTTAAAATAGATGTGATAAAAATCAAAAAACCCAGATTTAAATAAAAAAATAAAAAATCTATCTATCTATCTATCTATCTATCTATCTATCTATCTATCTATCTATCTATCTATCTATCTATCTATCTATCTATCTATCTATCTATCTATCTATCTATCTATCTATCTATCTATCTATCTATCTATCTATCTATCTATCTATCTATCTATCTATCTATCTATCTATCTATCTATCTATCTATCTATCTATCTATCTATCTATCTATCTATCTATCTATCTATCTATCTATCTATCTATCTATCTATCTATCTATCTATCTATCTATCTATCTATCTATCTATCTATCTATCTATCTATCTATCTATCTATCTATCTATCTATCTATCTATCTATCTATCTATCTATCTATCTATCTATCTATCTATCTATCTATCTATCTATCTATCTATCTATCTATCTATCTATCTATCCACAAGATTTTTTTTTTTTTTTAAATCGTGTTTTATCCACCCTGCTGGGGTAACAGAGTGCCAGAAGTTCCCAAAATTTTTCATAAGCGTGCATTTTGTCAGTCAGTTTAGCCAATCATTTTGAAAAAAATCATGATGATAATTTAACCTTTACTTTGTAAATTCTGATTTGGGTTTTCCAAGATCTGGCTATGGCCTGTTTGAAATTTGAATTTATAATAATAAATATATTTCAGTTTATGATTCAAAAGGACTTTTTAAAGATCCTTACGTTTCCATAAAGTGTATAGATTAACCTTTTCAACACAGTGGAACCCTTGAAATAACTTTCTGGTTTCAGGGAACCCCTTTTTAAAAATGACTATACTGTATTTACAACTCATGATATATTAGTGTGGGGATCAATGGGGAGAATGCTCCTTACACTTGTGTCCATTGGGAAGAATTACCCCTTTACAGATAGCTAAAAAGATGAATGGTGTCAGTGGGAACCTATCTGAGAAACAGAAATTGCTCACGGAACTCCTAGCAACTTCTGAGGGAACCCTCAAGGAACCCCTAGCAACCTTCCATGGAACCCTGGTTGAGAAACCCTGATATAGATAATGCAGTATGCTTACCTGCAGTATGCTTACTTTTTTTATACAGACAAACAACGACTAATTGCTGGAGCACTGCCAGAACAAGACAATAAATTTTGAAGGTTAAAGTTTTTATTTGAACTGTCCTGTAGTTACAGCCATGTATCGGGATATGAACATTCAATTCCAGAAAATGGAAGAAGTTTTTTTCATCCAATCTAATTGATGAATGAGAGAGTATAAATTGCCCCTATACACACCGCTCGATTTATCCTCCAGTTGGTATCAGGACAATATCCCCCCGGACATTATCCCCCGGGTCAATATCCCCCTGGACATAATCCCCCCGGGACAACTTCCCCCCGGGACAATATCCCCCCGGACATTATCCCCCGGGTCAATATCCCCCTGGACATAATCCCCCCGGGACAACATCCCCCTGGGACAATATCCCCCCGGAAAACATCCCCCTGGACATAGGGTTAGAGGGGGGATATTGTCCAGGGAGGATATTGTCCGGGGGGATATTGTCCAGGGGGGATTTTGTCCGGGGGGATGTTGTCCGGGGGGATATTGTCCAGGGGGATATTGTCCTAGAATCCCTCCTGTTGAAGCCACGAGGGATGTGGCGTAACACGTAGAGGTACTAAGCGGTGGGCAGGTTTGAAGATATACTGTACATGGGAAAACTGCTGGAATGTGATTTTATACATGCTGTGTTTTACTCTAATAAATGCGAGTGTAATGTATGAAGCTGGGACTGTGATTCATTGAAAATTATTAACCCGGGTACTGCACTAATATTGGAGATTGTTTCTTTCTTCCTACATGTTACTCTGGAGTATTCATAAGTCGCGTGGAGCCATATAGAGATTGGACGCCAGAGAATATTTTCATATCTTGCTGTGTTGACCCCGTGTGGGTATTGAATGGAAGTGAGCAGGAACTTCACCTGGTAATTTGAGCACAAGATGGTAGCCCACAATTTTTTTAAGTCTTAAATTCCATAAAATAGCATGTACTTAAGGGGAGGGACAGAGGTTCATCCTTCTTAGCCTTCACCAGGAGTAATCACTGTTCCTTCTTGCTGACTATCATGGTTTGGACCTAAGAGAAGACAGAAGGACAATTTGTTAGAGGAGGAACTCTAAAAGTTATGGCTACCAAGACATTTAAGGTTCATTCTGGAATCCACTCATGTATGCATCAGAACTCTGGAAATCTGGGAACACCAGCCAGGCTGTGAAAATAAAGTGCTGGCTACGAATGAACAGTTCTGTATATTTTTGTCCCAGTGCTCATTCTTCCATTGAAGAAATGGTTGTATGATTGGCACCCCAGTATCCTCTGCTTGATGTCATCTGTCAGCCCATACCTCTGCTCCATACCACCCTCTTCTAATATCCACCAAGATATTCTACTGTAAGTTAAGTAACTAGGTAGCATTTGGATGTGAAACCTCAAATAAACAGGCTCTCTCTAGATGCCTTTATAGTACAGACTCCTTCATTGGCTGTATAACGGCTCCAGGAACCGAGGAGGAGTAGTGCCTGGACCCACTGTATACCATAGCATTAGGATCAGGGGCTCAACTGAACAGTTAAGTATTATACATTGGGCAAAAAAAAAAAAAAACCCAGGAACAGATGTTGGGGAACAGGCGCACAAAATGTACCTGTCCTTGCAAAGAAGCCCAAACCAATTCCAAGCTTCAATAATATTAATCCAGAGGATTGTCTAGGACCCCTTATCAAGGTCTCACCCCATACCTAGGATGGCTTTGAAAGGGTAAGCATGGCTTTTCTCTCTTTTCCAATAATCTTTATTTTTATAAGTACTTTTGAGAAATAAAACAGAGGATACAACTCAATATTGAACCCTATGGACTAAGACTGGGATGCCATTAAAGTTCATGTGCATGTAAAGGGAGGCGTCCCAATACTTTTGGTAAGTGTGTATATTTTTTTTACATCTTTATTAAACAAAATGTTCCCCCCTGCAAGCACATGACTTCTCTTTCAATAGCTGAGCTTTTGTTGTCACCTATCCAGGTGAAAGATCTCTATAAAAATACAAGGGCTGCACCAAATTTGTGTAAAAGTGGGCAAAACTTTTTTACATTATATAGAAATTTTACATGTTGAATGTTCGCCTTTAACATTACAAACTGTTACTTACCTCTCATTAATGGATTCCTCATAAGCTTTGCTCAAATCCAGTTATAATGTGCTATTTGGTTATTGCCATCCTAGCCCTAAATTTAGGGAGGATTATCTTCCTCTATAGTAACTTTTTTTCTCATCTTCTTTTTTATTGCAGGCAAATAATGGATTCCTTGCAGAAGCAACATGGCAACATTGAGTACCTGACGAAGGAGGGGTGCAGGCTGTCTGATGCCCACAGAAGACTACAGAATGTTTACGGAGATGACACCATTGCCAAGTCATCTCTGTAAACATTATGTAGCCTTCTGTGGATGTCGGACAACCTGTACCATTCCTTCATTAGGAACCCAATGACATCACATGGCATATGCTTGGAATCCATTATCTACCTGCAATCACAAAGAAGTAGAAGAATTACTACAGAGGAAGAGATACTTTACCAAGCACTCTTACATCACATTGGGCACAACCCTCGTAAATGGAGATTTCACTAAGGTTACATAGTTAGTCAGGTTGAAAAAAGATACAAGTCCATCTGGCTCAACCAATAAAAAAAAAAAAAATAAAACAAAAAAAACGAAAACCCAACCATACAATCCCATATACACAATCCTATACCCACAGTTGATCCAGAGGAAGGCGACAAAACTCCAGCAAAGAATGATCCAATTTTTGCAACAGCAGGGAAAAAAAATTCCTTCCTGATCCCCCCGAGAAGTAATCGGATATTCCCTGGATCAACTTTACCTATAAATATTAGTACCCAGTTATATTATGTACACCCAGGAAAGAATCCAGACCTTTTTTAAAGCAATCCACTGAGCTGGCCAGAACCACCTCTGGAAGGAGTCTATTCCACATTTTCATATCTCTTACGGTGAAGAAACCTTTCCATATTTGGAGATGAAATTTGTTTTCCTGTAGACGTAAAGAGTGCCTCCTTGTCCTCTGTGATGACCTTAAAGTGAACAACTCAAGTTCACTATTGGCGCTTTTCCACTGCATGGAACCGTACCAGGTCGGCACGCTTTTGTGCTTTTCCACTGCGGTACCGCATGGTATAGGGTCGGAACGGTTCGGTACGGTACGGTATAGGTTTGCTTTTCCACTGCATGGAACCGAACGGTACGGTACGGTACGGCTCTGAAAAAACAGTACCTACTCGATTGTGGTTCCAACAGGTACCAAACTGGTACCATATCCCACAATCCTTTGCATGCAGTCACTACTAGCCACTGATTGGTCAGAGAATCACACCCACCCCGTTGTTATCCCACCCACTTAACTTTACTTGCAATAAATTTTTATTAAGATTTATACAATACAACAGAGATAGTCGTGCATAGACATTGTTCCAAGCAGTGAAATTCAACAACTTCAACAGGTACAATGAGCAGTAAACTGTAACAATCAAAAGTGTAACAAAGAAACATGGGTTCATCATATGGAGATTAGGACATATCGGTAGCCAACCCACAAGGGCTAAATATGTGTCAAGGAAGAGCAGGGCTGGTAGACAAGCGCTGCCACGTTAGCCACGGTTGCCACAAGGAGAGGGATTTTTGGTAGTTCCCTCTACTGGAGGCAAACATCAACTCATGAGCTGTGCGTGTGCACCATGTCCAGGACATCTTGCAGTTTGGGGGGATGTAAACTTTTCCAGTGTCTTGTGATATTCAGCCTGGCTGCCAAGAGGATATGGGTAATGATGTGCCTAGATTCAGGAGGGTATGTCTCAATCGTGAGGCCAGGGCCGGAGATGGCACCACGGTAAAGTTAGCGATTTCCCCTAGTTTGGCAAATACGGCCGACCAGTAGCTGCGTAGAAATGGGCAATCCCAAAAGGGTATAGTATATGTCACCTATGTGCCCGCATTGTCTCCAGCAAAGTGGAGGAGAGGATTTGTAGAATGTAGCTAGCTTGGAGGGCGTGAGATGCCAACGGAGGGTAATCTTAATCGTTTGTTCCCAAAGCGCTGAGCATTTGGTGTGTTTGTAGGCATGACGGAGTGCCGCCTGCCATTGGCCCGGAGTGTACGAGCTTTGGATGTCCGCCTCCCATTGGAGGAGAGGGCGAGATTTGGAGAGTGTGGACTTGTCCTGCAGGAGCGAGTATATCAGCGAAATGCCTCTTGAGGAGGTGGCAGGGGAGTTCAAGAAATTCCAGAGACGGGATGGAAGGCCATAGAGTGGAGAGGAAAGAGTAGAAAGAAGATGTTTAATCCTGAGATATGTAAAGAGTGTTGAGGGGGAGAGGCCGTAATCCAGCTGTAGGGAAGGAAAAGGTCTCAGGGCATCGCCTTGAAGCAGATGTTGGAGCGTCAGGACGCCGTGTGACGTCCAGTCTGTGAGGGAAATGTCAGGGATCAACAAGGTGATGGATTCCAACGGAATTGGTAGCGGAGTTACATTGGGTGAGGAATTTGTGAGGGGTATGAGTTTACACCAGGCAGCAAGTGAAGCCACCATAGGGGGAGAGAAGGATGACGGAATTGTGGGACCATGAGGGGCACTGAGTAACCAAGTTCGTAAGGACAGTTTGGGTATTAGGGTAGATTCAATCTGACCCCAACTAGTGGAGGGTGAGGAACGAAACCAGTCCTTCAGTTGAGTCGTCAGGGTAGCTAAGTAGTAGTCTCGGAAGTCAACATAGCCCGTTCCCCCCGCAAGGCGGTGTTTAATCAGGAACGAATGGGCGCAACGCGGTTTCTTATGTTGCCACATATATGCTCTCAGGATGGATTGTAGGGATGTGAAATAGGAGTTGGGGATGGGGATAGGTAGCGTGCGGAACAAATATAGAAGTTGGGGAAGAATCATCATTTTGAATGCCGCAAGTCTGCCAGACAATGACAATTCATGGCGCTGTAGTGATTGTAGTTCAGATTGCATTTTAGAAAGGAAGGGGGTATAGTTTGTTTTGAAAAGGGATTTTACCGACGCAGTTAGGTGGATACCGAGATAAGGAATGGAGTGTACCGCCCATGAGAATGGAAAACGTTGTTGGAGGATGGATTTAGTCGCTAAGTCAAGATGTAGATCAAGGATCGTAGATTTGGTCACGTTAACTTTATAGTACGATACGTTGCTAAACCATTGGAGGATACGATACGTTTCCGGGAGGGACTGGAGAGGGTCAGACAGCATCACTATTACGTCGTCCGCAAATAGGCTGATTTTGTGGTTAACTGATCCAAACTGAAACCCCGAGATAAGGGGATTAGAACCGATATGAGCCGCTAGTGGTTCCATGAGGAGGTTGAAAATTAAGGGGGATAGGGGGCACCCCTGACGAGTGCCATTCGTAATATCAAAGGGCCGGGATAGCATGTTGGAAGTGTAAACTCTCGCCGAGGGGGTGGAATACAGTGCAAGAACCGCCGACAGGATAGTACCTTGGAAACCAAATTTAGTCAGTACAGCTCTGAGATAGTCCCAATGGACCCTGTCGAACGCCTTCTCTGCATCCAAGGAGAGAAGCAGAGAAGGCGTTCGAGAGGTCTCAGCATGATAGATAATGTTGAGGAGACGCCTGGTGGCATCTGATGCCTGGCGAAAAGGCGTAAAGCCCGTCTGGTCCAAGTGAACCAGGGAGGGAAGGACAGCTTGGATCCTGTTGGCAAGCAATTTAGCGTAAATCTTGGCATCTATATTTAAGAGGGATATTGGCCTAAAGTTTTGAGGGGAGGTAGGGGCCTTCCCAGGTTTTGGAAGGGTGATGATCAAAGCTTGAAGCATCTCCGGAGGGAATGTAGAGGAAGAGGCAGCTTGAAGAAAGACAGGTAACAGATGGGGTGAGAGGATGAACTGGAAGTGCTTAAAGTACTCGCCCGACAGACCATCAGGTCCAGGCGCTTTGTTAGATGGTAGGGCTGAAATAACCTTCATAATGTCTTGTGTCGTGAACGGGGCGTTCAGGAGTGTTAATTGTTCCGTGGTGAGGGTGGGGAGTGAGACCGCCGCCAGGAATGCATCAACCTCCGCTTTGGAGGGCTGGTGCGTGTCCGGTTCTCGATTTATGTTATATAGGGCCTCGTAGTAGAGACTAAACGCGTTAGCAATGTCTTGTGGGTTGTATTCCTTTTTGGAAGAGATGGGGTTGTGTACATACTCTATTCTGGATTTAACTCTTTGTCCCTTAATTTTTTGAGCCATGCTCTTCCCTGCTTTATTGGAGGTGGAGTAGGAGACTGCCTTACATCTGCGATGGAAACGTTCAAAGTCCACCAACAATAGAGACCTCAACTCATGTCTCAGAGCAGTAAGTTTCAGTTTGTGGTTGAGATCAGGGTGCTTCTTGTTCGACTCATCCAGGGTAGCTATAGAGGAGAGAAGAGAGTCCACACGGGCGGATCTCCTCTTCTTCTCCCTAGAGCCCGCCTGGATGAGCAGATCTCTAACAAACGCTTTATGTGCGTTCCACACCACAGCTGGGTCGGATACAGAATGTTGGTTATGGGCAAAGAATTGTTCGAGTTGAGTGGAGATGTGATTGACCACATGGGGCTGCTGGAGGAGAAAATTGTTGGTACGCCAGATGAAGTGGGATTGTTGGGACGATTTGTCTGACAGGGTGAGTGTCAGTGGGGCATGATCCGACCAAGCTATCGTGTGGATCTCAGAAGACAAAACATTTTGTAATAACCACTTGTCCAGTAGGAAGAGGTCGATCCTGGAATAAGTATTATGACTTGGGGAAAAGTACGTATAGTCACGCTCTTCGGAGTGCTGACAGCGCCACGCATCATGTAGGTCATAAGAATGGAGCAGCTGTTTCAGCCTGGAATCGTGGCGTTTGGAAGGGGCAGTAGAATCAAGAGTCACATCGGGGACTGTGTTGAAATCGCCACAGACAATTAAATGTCCTTTTTGGACTTTGGCAGTGGCTTTAAGAGCCTTGGAGAGAAAAGGAATCTGTCGTTGGTTAGGCGCGTAGATATTGAGGATAGTATACTCCAAATTATTGATAGAGCAAACTAGGATGAGATAGCGGCCATGAACATCTGTCGTCAGGTGGTGTTGTTGGAAGGAGACTGAGTCCCTGACTGCGATCATCACCCCCCTTTTCTTGGCCGAGTAGCAGGAGTGGAAGATGTGGGGGAATTTTTTGTGCCGGCAGTACAGTAAAGGTGAATGAGAGAAGTGAGTCTCTTGTACACAAAGAACGTCACTGTGATGAGTGGTGGCGGTCGCCCACAGTGATTTCCGTTTGGCTGGGTGGTTTAATCCCCGGGCATTCAGAGACAGTATTGTGATTGGCATGGTGATGATAGGGGTGTGTATGCAAAAGTTGGAATTACTCACACTTGGATGAAGAGTCACAGATAGGTGGAGTGGGTGGCCGAGTCCTGTAGATCACGTAGAGCCTGGTTGGTCGGAGGGTCGTCGCCTAACACAGAGCTTGGACAATATGAGCTTGAACCAGCAGCTGCGGATTAACTCAAAAGAAAAGAGAAAAAAAAAAAAAACGATAACAGTAACAACAAGAAACAAACACTGCTGTGCTTCGTACGGAGTACGGTTGTGATAGTGCCCTAAGGCAGGTGGAGTAGTGCACTGGCAGGTAGCACAACTGTGTAACTACCAGTGATACGGGGGGGAAGAGTTTTCAGAAGAGCTCCGAGTTGGTGACAAAGAAGAGAACTGGTGAACGTCGAGATCCACCGTGTGTGAGGGTCACGGGCGTTGGCGGTTGTTTCCATCAGGATGGTTCCTGGGCTGGCGTGGACCAGTTGCCGAGGTTTGCATAGGTTCCTCCTGCGGTGAAGTAGGGATGATACCCCAGGAATGGAGCAGTCGCATGCCGTTGTGCATGGAGGAGATGGTATGCGGGATCCCATTTTTGGTGACGAGGATGGTCGCCGGGTGACGCCATTTGTAGGGAATGTTATTGTTCATCAAAGCCTTAGTGATGGAGCTAAGCTGTCTCCGCATTTGGAGTGTATACTTGGAGAGATCTGCAAACAGCTGTATGTTTTCATACGGGGCCGGGAGTGTACGCTGGAGACGGGAAGCAGCCAGCAGGTGGTCCTTAGTCTGATAGAAATGAACCCGCATAAGAGTATCTCGTGGGACTGAGTCAGCGAGATGGGACGCCTTAGGTAGGCGGTGAATACGGTCAATCGTAAGGTCCATAGCAGTGCAATCAGGAAGCATGGCGGCCATGAGGGAGCTGGCGTAGGCATGTAGTTCACTTTGGGGTACAGACTCAAGAATGCCACGCAATTTGACATTGTTGCGTCTTGATCTGTCCTCTAAATCAGCCAATTTAGCCTTAATCCAGTGCTGTTCATCTCTTGTGTCATCACATGTGTCAATAATTTCATTGATGGTGTCAGTGCATTCAGCCATCCATGTCTCCACAGAGTGGATCCTGCGATCCATCCCCTGAACATCAGAGGCAACTTTGCCAAATAAAGTAGTCAGGTTCTGAAACAGGGACGTTTGGAATGACATCAGCATATCTTTAAGTGTTGTATCCAGGACAGGCTGACCTGTGGTGGGGAAGTCAGCTATGGATGCCTGGAGAGCTGGGGCTGAGAAAGAGCAGGAGGCCTGGCTGGTAAAGGGGGGACAGGATGATCCCATTTCTAGTCTCATGCGGGCCTTGGCGGGACTAGAGGAAGCAGGGGAATATTCTCCCGGCCTGGGTGGGGATGAAGGTGATGAGAACGGCGGCAGTACCTCATGTGCAGTCCCGGAATCCGCCGCTGACTGCGTGTGGAGGAAGGCTGCTGCGGCGCCGGCGCCATCTTGCTTCTCCGGATCCCGTGGCGGGGGCCGAGTGAAGAAGGCCGTCAGCTTCTGCGGCCGGTGGTTGTCCTTCCTCTTGCGGGACATCGTGTGGTAGGGCTCGGCAGGGGTCCGTGGAGCTAGGTAGGAGGCTGGTGGGGACACGAGCGGGCTGTAGTCGTTGGCGGTTCTCCTCTGTCACTCGGAGTAAAAGGCTTAAGCGGCCATCTCTGGTGCCGGCAAGCCACGCCCCCCCACCCACTTAACTTTAGTACTACTTTAATGGAAAAGCAAACCTATACCGTACCGTACCGAACCGTTCCGACACTATACCATGCGGTACCGCAGTGGAAAAGCAAACCGGGCCAAGCAGGGCCGAGTAGAGCCGAGCCGGTACTAGCCGGTACTTGCAGTGGAAAAGTGCCATATATGGACCCGTTATGTATTTATACATGTTTATCATATCTCCTCTTCTCAAGAGAGAATAAATTCAGTTCCTCTAATCTTTTTTCATAGCTGAGCTCCTCCATGCCTCTTATCAGTTGGGTTGCCCTTCTCTGCACTTTCTCCAGTTCCCCGATATCCTTTTTAAGAACTGGTGCCCAAAACTGAACTGCATATTCCAGATGAGGTCTTACTAATGATTTGTACAGGGGCAAAATTATATCTCTCTCTCTCTCTGCAGTCCATGCCTCTGTTAATACAAGAAAGGACTTTGCTTGCTTTGGAAACCTGCAGCTTGGCATTGCATGCTATTATTAAGCTTATGATCTACCAGAACACCCAGATTCTTCTCCGCTATGGATTCCCCCAGTTCTACTCCACCTAGTATGTATGATGCATGCATATTCTTAGCCCCCAAGTGCATAACTTTACATTTATCAAAATGAAACCTCATTTGCCACATAGTTGCCCAATGAAACAGTGCATTAAGTTCAGCTTGTAAGTTGGAGACATCCTGTAAAGAAGTTAGAGCTGAGCTCCTCCATGTCGTTTATCAGTTTGGTTGCCCTACTCTGCACTTTCTCCAGTTCCCAGATATCCTTTTTAAGGACTGGTGCCCAAAACTGAAGTGCATACCGTATATACTCGAGTATAAGCCAAGATTTTCAGCACATTTTTTTGTGCTAAAAACGTACCCCTCGGCTTATACTCGAGTCAAAAAAAAAAATGTCCCCGGTCGGCCCGACGTGCAGGAAGCACTTTAATTTTAAAAATTGCGCCGCCCAACGCCAACGTGTCACCGCGTATGCGCCGCCGTCGCTCGGGACACGCCGTACACGTTCGGCTATTCCCGGGAATAGCCGAACGTATACAAGCTTTCCCGAGCGGCGGCGGATGCGCAATGAGGCGTCGGCGCGCGAGCGGCCCCTTTTTTAAAATTAAAGTGCTGGAACAGGTAAGTGAAACACAGCCGCACTAACTGGCATTATGCGGGGCTGCAAACATACTACAAGGGATGCAGTGCTGCAGGCATGGTAAAACTGTACAATGCCCGCAGCACTGCATCTCCTGTAGTATGCCCGCAGCCCCGCATTCTCTTGTACCATGCCACAGCATTGTCTCCTGTACTATGCCCATAGCATTGTCTCCTGTACCATGTCCACAGCATTGTCTCCTGTACCATGCCCACAGCATTGTCTCCTGTACCATGCCCACAGCATTGTCTCCTGTACCATGTCCACAGCATTGTCTCCTGTACCATGCCCACAGCATTGTCTCCTGTACCATGTCCACAGCATTGTCTCCTGTACCATGCCCACAGCATTGTCTCCGGTACCATGTCCACAGCATTGTCTCCTGTACCATGCCCACAGCATTGTCTCCTGTACCATGTCCACAGCATTGTCTCCTGTACCATGCCCACAGCATTGTCTCCTGTACCATGCCCACAGCATTGTCTCTTGTACCAAGTCCACAGCATTGTCATGTACTATGCCCGCAGCCCTGCATTGTCCTGTACCATGCCTGCAGCCCTGCATTGTCCTGTACCATGCCCGCCGCCCTGCATTGTCCTGTACCATGCCTGCAGCCCTGCATTGTCCTGTACCATGCCCACAGCCCTGCATTCTCCTGTACCATGCCCACAGCCCTGCATTCTCCTGTACCATGCCTGCAGCCCTGCATTGTCCTGTACCATGCCCGCAGCCCTGCATTCTCCTGTACCATGCCTGCAGCCATGCATTCTCCTGTACCATGCCTGCAGCCCTGCATTCTCACCCTAGGCTTATACTCGAGTCAATCATTTTTCCCTATTTTGTGGTAAAATTAGGGGCCTCGGCTTATACTCGGGTCGGCTTATGCTCGAGTATATATGGTATGTTGATGACAGCAGCTCAGTTAAAATGCTGAGCTTGCAGAATAACAGCCATGCTTGGGGTTAGGCATGCCTGTCCTGCAGACAGCAGAAAGGACTCGATGGAGAACCAAACATCTCTCAGATATCAAGGATATCTGCTTTGGGTGAAGTTGCTCCAGTAGGATAGCCCTAAACAAAACCAGGTTCTCCATGAAGCTGGTTAAGCTGACCAGAATTCTTCCAATTTATTTCCAGCTTTACTCCAGTGCTTTAATTCAATGCTAAATCGATTTCAGGTACCCAGCTGTATTCATTCTAATGCATAATTAAAGGGTTGTAAAATGTGACAAGAACCTTTATGTTCTATAAAAGGCTCCTGTGTTTGTTTTCTCCAGGACATGACGCTGCCATAACACAGCAGATGAGCCGCTTAATGAGATTTCCATCCTGAAACAGTACTTACATATTGTGCGCTCCCAATGTTAATTAAAATGATCTGCTAATACTGTACAATATCTCTGTGAAAGTTAATAAGCTTCTCATATTAGTTCCCTGCCAGTCGCTGCCTTAATCCCTAGAAAGCCGAGTATTAGCAGAAAGTCTCTTTATATGTGATATTTTCCCCCGGGATATAGTGACAGTTTTCCCTGCCGTAATTTAGGATCTGGTGTCTGTTTGTAGCACTTAACATAGAGCTAAGCTAAAAAAAAAAGTTGCTGGTATTTCTCATTATACCATTGTATGACACATAAATATTACATTACACATCCAAAGGAGACGCATAGGAATAGAAAAGAACAGGACTAGTATGGCTTCCAATAGAAATATGTAGGTGCCACAGAGGTACAAAATTGTCCATCTGACATACACTGTATTACCAAAAGTATTGGGATGCCTGCCTTTACACGCACATGAACTTTAATGGCATCCCAGTCTTAGTCGGTAGGGTTCAATATTGAGTTGGCCCACCCTTTGCAGCTATAACAGCTTCAACTCTTCTGGGAAGGCTGTCCACAAGGTTTAGGAGTGTGTCTATGGGAATGTTTGACTATTCTTCCAGAAGCGCATTTGTGAGGCACTGATGTTGGAGGAGAAGACCTGGCTCAGAGTCTCTGCTGTAATTCATCCCAAAGGTGTTCTATCGAGTTGAGTTCAGGGCTCTGTGCAGGCCACTCAAGTTTCTCCACCCCAAACTCGCTCATGGCTCGCTACTGAGAAGCGAGCCATAAAGACTTGCAGTGAGCAGACAGAGAAAATATCAGACAACATTAGCAGCTGGAATCTCCCCCCCCCCCCCCCCCGTGGCCAGCAAGTCAGAGGTGGAGTCCGAAAGCCAACGCGCCAACACCCTGTCATGTTTCCTGGGGCACCCCCTATGCTGATAAGTGTCCCGATAAAGTGGGATCACCGAATCCATCAGCGTCCGCCACCGCTGAAGCGAGGGGGGAGACTGCTGTTTCCAGTGCAACACGATATTCTTCCGGGCATAGAAGAAGAGAAGACCCATCAAGGTGCGGTCCGCCACCCTAGGAAGCAGATCATCTAGAAGGCCCAATAGTGCCACCGCAGGCGAGGGATCAAAGGAGGTCTCCAGCACTGTGTTGGCCACTGCGAATACTCGTGACCAGTAGGGCACGATAGTTGGGGGCTGTACTTCTCCTTTAA
Organism: Pelophylax lessonae; assembly: GCF_965119305.1. Classification (NCBI taxonomy): domain Eukaryota; kingdom Metazoa; phylum Chordata; class Amphibia; order Anura; family Ranidae; genus Pelophylax; species Pelophylax lessonae. The sequence goes on along the minus strand of NC_138769.1, from coordinate 31,829,664 downwards.
GTTTTTTCTGTTTTTAGAGCTCAACTCCAAGAAAATGTCAAACAATCCCTTGCAGTGGGATACAGCAAGTGCAAATTGTTCATTTGGTCAAGTGGAGAAACACTTTTACTTTCTTGATCCTCCGTTCCCTCGGCAGATGGCGCTCCCCCTTACTCCAGTGGTGGACTGTTCTTCGGCATCATCACATCCGGTGCAGGACAAGGAACCCTGCACTTGTCTTGATAATGCCAGAACCCTAGACCGGAGAAGCGTGGAGTAGCAGACGCTGAGGGGACCAGTCTAGCAGTGGGAAGGAGCAGAGGATTGGGTAAGACAATCTTCTTTTATTGTCCCCCTGGACCTAAATGAGCAATTAACTTTTGCAGTGTGGGCACATTTTTGTCAGGGTTGGGCTTTAAGGGACTCTACTGGTGAAATCTCTACATTAAGTCCCCAGGTCTGCACAAATGCTGTACCTCTTATGAATTATAAAGGGTTCCCTCCATTCTTACTGCTTTTTTATTTATTTATTTATTTTGTATTTGAGAAAGTAAAAGGAGGTGTAGGAACACCCCAAAACAGGTAGAAACTCTCCAAAAATCTTCTCTTGTTTTGAATAGACTAGGGCAGTGGTCTCCAAACTGCGGCTCTTTGCTTGCTTTTATCCAGCCCTTGGGGAACTATTTCATTCACTGACACCAACAAAAAGGCACAGTTCCTCACAATGACACCAATAATGGGGCCCAACGACAACCAATGATGGGGGACCATTCCTCCCAATGACACCAAGATGGGGCACAATTCCTCCCAATGACACCAAAAATGGGGCACAATTCCTACCAATGACACCAAAGATGAGGCACAAGTTCCCCCAATGACACCAAAGATGGGGCATTATTCCTCACAATTACTTCAACAATGGGGCACGATGACACCAATGATGGGGCACAATTCCTATCAAAGACACCAAGGATGGGGCATAATTCCTCCCAATGACACAAGTGATGGGGCTCAATTCCTCTCATTGACACCAAAGATGGGGCATTGTTTATACCAACTGATGCTGGGACTTTTTCTACTCCCGATGGCCACAGTCCGGCCCCCCTAAAGCCTGAAGGACAGTAAGCTGGCCCTTTACATAGAAAGTTTGGAGACCCCTGGGCTAGAGAATGGTTATAGACCATAAATAGGGACAAACTATAGAAAGTTTGGAGACCCCTGGGCTAGAGAATGGTTATAGACCATAAATAGGGACAAACTATAGAAAGTTTGGAGACCCCTGGGCTTGAGAATGGTTATAGACCATAAATAGAGGACTTATTTGCCTTCTATGACTCCATGCTGAGATTTCACTTTACTTCCTCTCCAGAAGAAACAACAGGCTGGGACATTTTCTACTCCCGATGGCCACGGTCCGGCCCCCCTAAAGCCTGAAGGACAGTAAGCTGGCCCTTTATATAGAAAGTTTGGAGACCCCTGGGCTAGAGAATGGTTATAGACCATAAATAGAGACAAACGATAGAAAGTTTGGAGACCCCTGGGCTAGAGAATGGTTATAGACCATAAATAGGGACAAACTATAGAAAGTTTGGAGACCCCTGGGCTAGAGAATGGTTATAGACCATAAATAGGGACGTATTTGCCTTCTATGACTCCATGCTGAAATTTCACTTTACTTTCTCTCCAGAAGAAACAACAGGCTGGGACGTTTTCTACTCCCGATGGCCACGGTCTGACCCCCCTAAAGCCTGAAGGACAGTAAGCTGGCCCTTTATATAGAAAGTTTGGAGACCCCTGGGCTAGAGAATGGTTATAGACCATAAATAGGGACAAACTATAGAAAGTTTGGAGACCCCTGGGCTAGAAAATGGTTATAGACCATAAATAGGGACAAACTATAGAAAGTTTGGAGACCCCTGGGCTAGAGAATGGTTATAGACCATAAATAGGGACGTATTTGCCTTCTATGACTCCATGCTGAGATTTCACTTTACTTCCTCTCCAGAAGAAACAACAGGCTGGGACATTTTCTACTCCCGATGGCCACGGTCCGGCCCCCCTAAAGCCTGAAGGACAGTAAGCTGACCTTTTATATAGAAAGTTTGGAGACCCCTGGGCTAGAGAATGGTTATAGACCATAAATAGGGGCAAACTATAGAAAGTTTGGAGACCCCTGGGCTAGAGAATGGTTATAGACCATAAATAGGGACAAACTATAGAAAGTTTGGAGACCCCTGGGCTAGAGAATGGTTATAGACCATAAATAGGGACGTATTTGCCTTCTATGACTCCATGCTGAGATTTCACTTTACTTCCTCTCCAGAAGAAACAACAGGCTGGGACATTTTCTACTCCCGATGGCCACGGTCCGGCCCCCCTAAAGCCTGAAGGACAGTAAGCTGGCCTTTTTATATAGAAGGTTTGGAGACCCCTGGGCTAGAGAATGGTTATAGACCATAAATAAGGACAAACTATAGAAAGTTTGGAGACCCCTGGGCTAGAGAATGGTTATAGACCATAAATAGGGACAAACTATAGAAAGTTTGGAGACCCCTGGGCTAGAGAATGGTTATAGACCATAAATAGGGACAAACTATAGAAAGTCTGGAGACCCCTGGGCTAGAGAATGGTTATAGACCATACATAGGGACTTATTTGCCTTCTATGACTCCATGCTGAGATTTCACTTTACTTCCTCTCCAGAAGAAACAACAGGCTGGGACATTTTCTACTCCCGATGGCCACGGTCCGGCCCCCCTAAAGCCTGAAGGACAGTAAGCTGGCCCTTTATGGGCTTGAGAATGGTTATAGGCCATAAATAGGGCCAAACTATAGAAAGTTTGGAGACCCCTGGGCTAGAGAATGGTTATAGACCATAAATAGGGACAAACTATAGAAAGTTTGGAGACCCCTGGGCTAGAGAATGGTTATAGACCATACATAGGGACTTATTTGCCTTCTATGACTCCATGCTGAGATTTCACTTTCCTCTCCAGAAGAAACAACAGGAAGTTAACGCAATGTCTTCCCGGGGAGAATTGCCATCTTAGACAGCTGACACTAAAACAGGTGTCCCTATTATTTGCCCAACCTTCCATTCCAAACAACCATAACATTTTGGATTCCCAAATCTGCTTGCTTACCTCCTCCGAAAGCTACAATTTCTGCATAGAGGAGTGTTGGACTTCACAAGTCTCTGCACTAATGTTCCAAAGACTTGAATGAGACACACCTGTACTGCAGGAGCAACATCCCATTCAAGTCTAAAATATGATAGTGTGGAGGCATGGGCAACCAAACACTAGATTTTTACAGAAAACGCAGGAAGCCACCACCATCACAGTAGGTAAATAAGTGCCTGCAGGAGGTTGCTCAGCTTAGTGTATTTAAGGGGCTGGGGGAGGTAGATATTTACTGAACTTGTCCTTTAAGGCTTTAATCGGAAATTGACTTGAGAGAGGGGTTAAAGCCATAAAACGTTGTCATCCACCTCTATCTGTACGGACTGTACTCCTTGTGCTACTGGTATCTGTATGTCCTGGCACTTTCTCTTTGCCTCCCAGTTATTATGTATTACATCATTTATCTCTAGCTTATATCACTTGCTTTCTGTTTAGTTGAATTAGGTCTTCTTGGAAGTCAATGTGGTCAAATGTATTCAAAGCGGAGCTACAGTCCCCATAATCAATTTTTTTTTTAAAAGCTCCCCCTTATTGACAATAATATTTGACATTATTATTTGGATCCTGTCCTAACTGTCTTCATGCTTCTTACTTTTAAATCTTTATTATTTTACCTGATCTCGGAAGGAGGCAGGGGCCACGAGGAAGCCGGCTCGTGTGTATTTCTGGGATAAGGTGCAGATGGCTACCCAGCATGCACCTCTCGATCTCGCGCCTGAGCAGTAATGACACTGCACGGCGCAGTTTGTTAATTACAGGTTGCCATAGCAATTCTAAAATGTCGCCGACTGAATCACTTCCGGTCAGGAAATCTCGTGATGGTACCCGCATCAGATGTCCGAAGACTCCTGGGATTGATGACATAGATATCCCAGGAGTCAGCGTGCCGGGCTGGTGATGTACCACAACCAGAAGTTGTGGGGAAGACAACCTTAAAAAAAAAAGGTACTTTCTGCAGAAAATACAACATACCTGTTTTCAAATCTTAACCACTTAAGGCCCAGAAGATTTTACCTCCTTCCTGACCAGGGGGTTTTTTGCGATTTTTTACTGCGTGACTTTAACGGACAATTGCGCGGTCGTGCGACGCTGTACCTAAACAAATTTGATGTCCTTTTTTTCCCACAAACAGAGCTTTCTTTTGGTGGTATTTGATCACCTGTGCGATTTTTTGATCATGCGCTATAAACAAAAAAGAGCGTAAATTTTGCAAAAATAACAATATTTTTCACATTTTTTTATATGAAATTCCCCCAAAAAAAAAAGTAAAAATCAAAATTTTTTAACATTTTCGGCCAATTTGTTTTATGCTACATATGTTTGGTAAAAAAAAAAAATCGCAAAAAGCGTATTTTGATTGGTTTGCGCAAAAGTTATCGCGTTTACTAACAAAGGGAAAGATTTTTGTCATTTTTGGTGTTTTTTTTTAATGCGTAATGGCGGCGATCTGCGATTTTTTTTGCGGTTCTGCGACATTGTGGCAGACAGATCGGACCCTTGACTGACATTTTTGACACTTTTGGGGTTACCAGTGACATTACTGCAGTAATCAGTGCTATTCATATGCACTGTTACTGCAAAAATGACACTGGCAGGGAAGGGGTTAACTGTATTGGAGAGGGAGGGGTTAAGTGTGTCCTAGGGGCGTGTTTTCTACTGTGAAGGGACATGGCTTGAGGTGTAAAAACAGAGATCAACGGTCCTACATAGTAGAACCGTCTGATCTTCATTTTTACACCAGGGAGAATGACAGGCGGCTTGTTTACATTAGCCGCCTGACTTTCTCCCTTCACCGGAGCGATCATGAGTGACTGACTTGTCAGTGAATGAGCCGGGGCGGGCACGCGCCTCGGCGGGCGCGCGCCCGCCCGCTATTGGCTCACAAGTCAGTGACAGGCGAGTGACGTACCCCTACGTCACTCTGCCTGGCCGGGGCTGACCGCCGCAGTATATAGTCGTGCGGCGGTCGGCAACCGGTTAAAGTGATATTAAAGTTTTGTTTAAAAAAAAATAAAAAAACGTAATGGTTTTCCACAGGGCAGCCCAGATCCTCCTCTTCTCGGGTCCCTCGCCGGCCCTCCTGGCTCCTCCCTCCTGACGGGTGCCCCCACAGCAAGCAGCTTGCTGTAGGGGCTCCCAAGCAGGCACGCTCTGGAGCTGCAGCTTTGTGTGTCCATCCACACACAGAGCCGTGGCCTGGCCCCGCTCCCGTCTCCTGACTGGCTCACTGCTTGTGATTGACAGCAGCGGGAGCCAAAGGGAGCCTCCCGCTGCTGCCAATAGCCAATCAGAAGTGCGAGTCCCCGGAGAGGCAAGGCTCTTGTGGACATCACTGGATCGGGAGGGGGGCTCAGGTAAATATTAGGGGGGCTGCTACACACAGAGGTGCAAAAAACCTTGCGCCTTTACAACCACTTTATTTCACTAAGTGGGACATGAGTGGGACTCCACTTTAAGCATATTGCGCTTTAATCAGGGGATTCCAAACTTTTCAGTAGGTGGACCATTGTATATTTTACAAATACTCGTGCACCCCAAAAAAAAAAAAAATCTGTTTTCCAAACGAATTGATAAAAATAAAATGTTTATGCATTTTTGGAATCAGCATCATATGATTCAGAACAACACAGAAATTCAGTAAAACAAAACAAAGCAATTTGAAAAAAAACTAGATCCCAGCGTCCCCATCAAAGTCCGCTCTTAAATCAGAGCACCCCTTACATCAGTCCCCATCAGAGTCCGTCCTTACATCACAGTCCCCCCTTACATCAGGTCCCCATCAGAGTCCCCCCATACATCAGGTGAACATCAGAGTCCCCCCTTGCATCACAGGTCTCATCAGATCTAGAAGGAGAAAGTTCAATTCTTCTGTAAATGGTGGGACAAGCACCTGAATGGTTATTAGGCTCAACAATGATACAATGATGGTACTGGAGAGCGAAGGGTGGGGAGGGAGTTGGGGAGAAACTGTGACTATAGCCTGACCTATGTGAGAGACCACTAACCCTAACGGTCCTGCGGGCCAGATAACGTCTTGCAGTGAGCCAGGTTTGGCCCATAAGTCACAGTTTGGAGACCCCCACTTTATATTATTTGAAGGTTTGGAAATCGAATTATTAAAATACTACATTTTGGTGTGCTAGCTGGAAGATTCCTGAAGTTGCCGCTATATTCAGTTTTAAAACCCTTTTTACTTGACACCGTTTATTGAGTTATATGCTTTATTTAGGGTATGCAGACTTTTTCTAATTAATTCAATTTCATTTTTTTCTGAAATGTACTATTAAAGGTAAAGCGGCACATTGTTTTGAAGGTCCACCTCCCACCCACTGATCTTCACGTGCTCCCCTGCCACTGCATTACTTTGTCACAGCCATGAGTCTAAACCAGCTATTCTCAACTAGGGTTCCTTCAAGGATAGCCCGGGGTTCCTTGAGCTGTAGCTAACAGACCTTTCATCTGATGGTTCCTTCACAGTTCCAGGACCAGCACCACTTGGCAAAGCCAGTGATATAACTGCAAGGGTGGAATTCTGGCCATCTCTGTAAAGTGGGTATTCTTCCCACTTAACACAACCAACATAAGGGGCATTTTCCCATTGCCCCCTGATAGACTTATGTTACAAGGGATTCCCTGAGACCTGAAAATGATTTCAGGGGTTCCTATGAGGGCTGAGGGTCTCCAAACTTTCTAAACAAAGGGCCACATTACTGTCCTTCAGACTCCCACTGTCCAGTTGGATAAAATAATGTCCCACCTTTGGTTTTAGGGGGAGAAATGGTGTCAGTGGGAGGAATAGTGAACATCATTGGTGTTCGTGGGAGGAAAATTTCCCATTGTTGGTGTTAGTAGAAGGAATTATGCCCCATTGTTGGTGTCAGTAGAAGGAATTATGCCCCATTGTTGGTGTCAGTAGAAGGAATTATGCCCCATTGTTGGTGTCAGTGGCTGGAATAATGCCTCATGAGCCGGGTAAAGGCAAGCCAAGGGCTGCATCTGGCCCTCTGGCCACAGTTTGGAGACCACTGCTCTGGGGTAAAAGGGTTGAGAAAGGTTGGTCTAAGCCCCGTGCAAGTTTTGTATCGGAGCTAACACTGAGTGACTGGCTTTTTTCCCTTCCCCATGTGACAATATTCAGGCTTGTTTATTGGCTGCTCACCAAAAAAGGTCACGTGCTGCCTTCATAGGTATATCTGATGGCTCCACTGGAGGAGTGAAGTGGATGGAGATAGGAGGCAAATAGATACTCTTTAGCAGTGCTTTAAGTGGCCCAAATGAGGTGCCAGTACTCTATTATAGCCTTTAAATCCCCCCCCCACCCCACATCAGGGTCCCCACAGAGCATCCCCCCCCCCCCCCCCCTGGCCTGGGCTGGGACTCCGGAGCAGGGGGATTCACTGGTGGTGACTGGTGGGAAATATTCTTGGGGGGGGGGGGGCAATTGAGGGCGCAGATGTCCAAAATGAGCGTACTGGTACGCTAAGGTGCACGGAGAGAGGTGGCGGTATGCTCAAGAGCCATATTTGGAAGTGGCGGTACTGAGTACCAGTGCATACCGGCCCACTTAAAGCACTGCTCTTTAGCCAAGGTGTGAACTTAAAACTAAAAAAGCTTCAGTCATCTGAGCAGGTTCACTGTGGCTACAAAGACATGAAATGCATCCGTTCCTGAAGAAGTTACTTTATTCTTTACACCGCCTGTGCTAAGATTACTTTTTTTTGTCAGCCTTAATGAGAAAAAGCTGACTGCCGCTGCGGCATTGTTACCTCGCTCCCCTAATGCAAATATCAATAGTGCTTCTGGCAGTATGAATAAGGCTGCCCGTAATAAGCTCCTTATTGCTTTTACTGCAAGCTCAATATTTTGCCACAAGGACGTAGCCGGTAATCTGTGGAAAACACAGCCAGATTAAAAAATACTGTTGGTAATACACAAGGAACATTAGCGGAACGCTAATAGCTGCTCGGAGGTCTTGTCGGGAAGTCATTTTAGCATCGTCCATTCCTCATACATGACTCCGAGCCGAGAATTAGGCAGACAGCGGAAACAAAAGGGGTTTGGAAAAGAAAATTAAGTCCTTTCATCAGGTAGGCAAACAGACGTTTAGCTAAATATTCGAGTTTACAAGATAATTATAAAGCCGCTAACCTTATGGCAGGTTTCTAAGATGTAATTAGCGTTGAACATTTCATTTTCTTTGTTAAAGGGGCTGTACGGGCAAAGATGGCTGGAAGAATTTATCAACGGAGTTCTGAAGGTAGAAGAGCAACTTCAGAAAAGTAATCAGGGAACGGTAATGTTATAGTGGAGATGGATGGAACCTAAATACTCTTAATCTTAGTTTTATGTAATTCAGGTGTATCCAGAGTGCTGTAGGGAATCAGGCTAACATTTCTGTCCTTACTCCTTCCCGGAACCTGGTCTGGTTAGTAGTGATCGACCGATATCGTTTTTTTATTGCCGATATCGATATTTTGGTCATCGCATATCGGTATCGGCCGATATTTTCGGACATTTAAAAAAATGTTTTATTTATTTATTTATTTTTTTCACAGGTACTCTGGTGGAGGGATCTGGGAGTCTAAAAGACCCCAAACCCCTCCTCTGCACTTAAAAGCATTCAAAACGCCAAGTTTGGCTGTTTTGAATGCTGTCATTTTTTTTTAAATTTAGCGCTGAGTACCCGGAAGTGATGTCATGACATTACTTCCGGGTTTTACATGGAGACCCAATCAGAGCTGAATGCGGCTTTGATCGGGTCTTCTCTTCGGCGGCCATGCAGGTAGGATGCCCGGGTCTCCCGGTGGTACGGGAGACCCGGGCGAGCCGCGGAAGGTGGTGGGAGGGGGGGGGGAGACGTCCCCTCCCGCTCCTTGTAATGACAGCCGAGTGGCCTCTCAGCCGCATCGGTTGTCATTACAAGACAGCCGACCGTTGGCTATGGACACCGGTACCGGGGTGATGCCTCTAGCTGCAGGCATCACTCCGGTACAAGCACTTTCCCGAAATATCGGTAACCTCCAGGGCCGATTCCGATATATCGTGGAGAGTGCATATCTGCCCTCGATATATCGGCAGTGCCGATAATTGGTCGATCCCTACTGGTTGGTCCATGTCTCGGGGTACTGCCAAAGCTTATTCTATGGTTCTTGCTACTCATCCTTGTATGGAGAAGTGTAGTGCGGTGTAGCAGCATAAGTTCAGCAATAAATACAAAACAAGGCCTGGCGGGAAGGTCCCTGACCAGGAACAGTCAAAGACCGCAACATCGTTGAAGCTCTAGCAGAGCAGGTCTTGGGTGCACCAACAGCATCTGTCTTGAGGGGCGGAATGTGGCTTTGCCGGTTCATGTCAAAATGGGCAGGTGTCCAGGAAGAATGGCGTGTCCCTCTCCTTTCCCTATTCTTCTGGAACCTCTCCTTATCGCTAATTACTATCCCTGTAAGACGGTGACCTGTCCCTACATTACCCACATGCAAAATGAGCGCGAAGCCTGGGAGCCAGGGACTTACATAGGCTTTGCATGACCCAAGATGACTGCCAGAGTCAACCCCCACCCCTTAAGTATCTGAGGAGTGCTTTCCACTAGCCTTACCTGCTTCCTTGGTCCAGCACCGTAGAGTCTTTCCAGTAGAAATGTCCCTAGTGGGTTTTTCTCTAGTAAGTATTGCGCATTGGGGCCCTTGAGCGCCACGCCCGGGTGCCAGGGACTTACATAGACTTTGCGTGACCCAAGATGACTGCCAGAGTCCCATGGGGTGGCAGCATCCAATCTGATAGCTTCTACAGTGACCCAGGAAACCATAGAGAAACCATGATCCTCTTGACTTCCCCTCCAACTGCAATACCGCTGTGGTCGAGTGCCACCTACAGTGGAGAAAATAGGCTGCACCTGCCCACATGTGTGCCACCTGCCTCAACCATTTGCTTAAGCCCAGACAAGTCAAAATCTTTGATTTGCTTCTTTGGGTTAATTGTTCTTTAATCAATCCCCTCCCCCCCCCACCCCTTAAGTATCTGAGGAGTGCTTTTCACTAGCTCAGACACTTACCTGCTTCCTTGGTTCAGCACCGTAGAGGCTTTCCAGTAGAAATGTCCCTAGTGGTTTTTTTCTCTAGTAAATATTGTGCATTGGGGCCCTAGTCATCCCAATGGGTAGGCTAGCCCAATAGCTCAAATACCTTTCTCCTTGGCTGAGAACCATACTGTCTTTCCAGCGGAAATGCCCTCAGGGGTATTTTCTCTAGTGTGCATGCACCTCCAAGCCCTATTCATCTCAATGAGTTAGATAGCCAACCAGCTCAACTACTTACCTTCCTTTTTTTCCCTTATCCATACAATCTTTGCAATAGAAATATCCTCAGTGGGTCTTTCTCAAGTGTGCAAGCGCAACAGGGCCCTATTCATCCCAATGGGTAAGCTAACCCACCAGTTCAAATACTTATCTTCCTTCTTGGTCACCACAGTAGAGTATTTTAAGTGAAAATGTCCTCAGGGTTTTTCTCTAGTGCACATGTGCATCGAGGCCCTATTCATCCCAAAGGGGTAAGATAGCCCACCAGCTAAAATAAGTGCCTTCCTCCTTAGGTCAACACTCAAAGGGATGCAGACCCTGTCACTTTCCTCATTAGAACCCTGCAGGTGCAGCAGATGATTATTAATTAGATAGATGGACACTCAAAGGGACGCAGACCCTGCCACTTTCCTCTCTAGAGCCCAGCAGGTGCAGCAGCTGATTGTTAATTAAATAGTCACGCCTATTCACATTCACTGTTCACATGGGCACAAACAGCTATTTCTTCAGAATAAGAAACGGTAGGAATCTGCAACAAAGTTTGGTAAAATCCCTGAAATGTGCAGAGATCACCCAAAGGGGAAGGGTTTTTTTTTTTTTTTCTCTACAAAAGTGGGGTTGCTCTTTAAATTATTTATTTAAAAACCATATTCATTTTTTTTATTTGTGATCTCAGCACTTATCTGGTGAAAATCAAGTTTATTACCAAGGGAAGATGTCTGATTTTACATTACTATGCCTAAAAAGCTAACTGCAACATTTCTGCACACATTGCATTTACAACCTTTTGCACTAGATTCAGACCCATGGTTTACACAGGTTCAGTGCTAAATCTGACCACTAGAGGGAAAGATTTCTAGCTAAACTGCAAGGACAGAGAAAATGAAGACAGATAAATGATGATACAGAGATGCTGAACTACACATGGACAGGACACCACTATTCCTAGCTTCAGTTCTTAGTGTTCAGTATCATCTACCTTCTACATATTGCTTAACCACTGGTAGACATGTGTGCTTCATTTTGTTCAAAAATTAGGATGAATTTTTTACAAAAGTAACAAATTTAAACAAATCAGAAATAACGAAATTAAATACGAATTTAAATGAAATTTAAAAACCAACAATAAAATAAAATAGAATAGAAAATAAAGGAATGGAATAAAGTAAAACAGAGCAGAATATAATAGAAAATAAAAGAATAGAAAAAATAGAAAATAATAGAATAGAATAAAACCGAACCGAATTGAACAAAAAAGAACAGAAAATAAAAAAAGTAGAAAAGAATAGAGTAAAACAGAACAGAATAGAACAGAAAAGAATAGAGTAAAACAGAACCAAATTGAACAAAATAGAATAGAAAATAAAAGAATAGAATAGAATAACATAAAACAAAACATAATAGAACAGGAGATAAAAGAACTCCGAAACTTGAATAGAATAAATTTGAATAGAATAGTTTAAAATAGAAAATAATAGAATAGAATAAATTTGAATAGAATAGAAAAGAGTAGGATACAACAGAACAAAATAGAACAAACAAAAAAGAATGCAATAAAATAGAATAGAAATTAAAGAAATAGAATAGAAAAGAATAGAACAGCTTAGAGTATAAAAAAAACAATAGACTAGAAAAAATAAAGTAGAAAGAAGATAACCATCTTCTGAAATTTGAATAGAATAAATTTGAATAGATTAGTTTAGAATATAAAAAAAAAAAAAATAGAATAAAAATGAGAAAAGAAAATAATAGTTTTACCCTATTATTTTCTTTTCTCATTTTTATTCTATTTTTTTTTCTTTTTTTATAGAATAGAGTAAAACAGAACTTTAAACAAAATAGAATAGAAAACAAAATAGAATAGAAGACAAAAGAATATAAAAATATATAAAATATAAAAAAAATAGAATAAAAAAGAAATGAAAATAACAGGGTAAAACAGAACAGAATAGAATAGAAAAGAATAGAATAATGTAAAAAAGAACATATTACATATATAACATATAACAATTACAGAAAATAAAAGAACAGAATAAAATAGAAATTAAAAGAGCAGATTAGAATAGAAAAATACAATAGCATACAATAAAATAAAATAGAAAGAATATAATTGTCTTCCAAAATTTGAATAGAATAAATATGAATAGATTATTTTAGAATAGAAAATATTAGAATAGAATAAAAAAAAGAATAGAATAGCAAAGAAAAGAATAGGGCAAAACAGAACAAAATAGAACACGCACCTTTTCCAGCATAAATTGCAGGGGATCTTCTGGCTTCTCATACACCAGATCTTCTGTGATCTCCTGAAAAACAAAATGTGAATCCTCAGATCTATGGTCCTGTATTGGTCCTGTATTGTACTGCATAGGCTCCTGGCTGCCTGCTGCTGATCTGTGTATTTCTCAGCCTGAACACGCGGGTGGCATTACTGTGGCCATATCATTGCTTTAGAAAATATGGGGCACGGAGGTGGGCCTTATAAATGTGCTTGGCGGAGCTGAAGCCAGAAGAGTACTATTACAGCTCATTCACATGTGAGGTTGGGGGGCGGTAAAATCCCACGGCTAAGCCACACTTTTACCACCTTCCAACTGCCACCCCCCCCCCTTTTAACTGCAGAGGTAGCGGCTAGGCTGTACACATGCTATGGCAGGAATTATACCCCCTGGTGCTTTCAAGAAAATGGGTCCACTCTACAAACATCCCCCCCCCCCACCTCCCCCCAACTGCATGCAATGCAAGCGGTTGCGGTGCGCTAGAACAGATTAGAATAGAAAAAAAAACAAAACAATACAATAAAATAGAATAGAAAGAATATAATCGTCTTCCAAAATATGAATAGAACAAATTTGAATAGATTCGTTTAGAATAGAAAACAATAGAATAAAATAAAACGAATAGAAAAGAGCAGGGTAAAAAACAGAATAGAACAGAAAATAATAGAATAGAGTAAAACAGAACCGAATTGAACAACATAGAATAGAAAACAAAAGAAAATAATAGAGTAAAACAGAACATAATAGAACAGAAAATAAAAGAACAGGATAAAATAGAAATTAAAAGAACAGAATAGAAAAGACTAGAACAGATTAGAATAGAAAAAAAAAAAAAAGAATACAATAAAATAAAATAGAAAGAATAAAATCGTCTTCCGAAATTTGAATAGAACAAATTTGAATAGAATTGTTTAGAATAGAATAAAAAGAATAGAAAAGAGTAGGGTAAAACATAATAGAATAGAATAGAAAATAATAGAATAGTGTAAAACAGAATCAAATTGAACAAAATAGAATAGAAAACAAAAGAATAGAATAGACTAACGTAAAACAGAACATAATAGAACAGAAAATAAAAGAACAGGATAAAATATAAATTAAAAGAACAATAGAAAAGACTAGAACAGATTAGAATAGAAAAAAAAAACAAAAAACAAAAGAATACAATAAAATAAAATAGAAAGAATATAATCGTCTTTTCCAAGATTTGAATAGAACAAATTTGATCAGATTCATTTAGAATAGAAAATAATAGAATAGAATAAAAAGGATAGAAAAAAGTAGGGGAAAACATAACAGAATAGAATAGAAAATAATAGAATACAGTAAAACAGAACCAAATTGAACAAAATAGAATAGAACACAAAAGAAAAGAATAGAATAGAGTAAAACAGAACATAATAGAACAGAAAATAAAAGAACAGAATAAAATAGAAATGAAAAGAACAGAATAGAAAAGACTAGAACAGATTAGAATAGAAAAACAAAAAAAAAAGAATACAATAAAATAGAATAGAAAGAATAAAATTGTCTTCCGGAATTTGAATAGAACAAATTTGAATAGATAAGTTTAGAATAGAAAATAATAGAATAGAATAAAAAGAATAGAAAAGAGTAGGGTAAAACATAACAGAATAAAATAGAAAATAATAGAACACAGTAAAACAGAACCAAGTTGAACAAAATAGAATAGAAAACAAAAGAAAAGAATAGAATAGAGTAAAACAGAACATAATAGAACAGAAAATAAAAAAAATAATAGAAAATAAAAGAACAGAATAGAAAAGACTAGAACAGATTAGAATAGAAAAACAAAAAAAAAAAAGAATACAATAAAATAGAATAGAAAGAATAAAATTGTCTTCCGGAATTTGAATAGAACAAATTTGAATAGATAAGTTTAGAATAGAAAATAATAGAATAGAATAAAAAGAATAGAAAAGAGTAGGGTAAAACATAACAGAATAAAATAGAAAATAATAGAACACAGTAAAACAGAACCAAGTTGAACAAAATAGAATAGAAAACAAAAGAAAAGAATAGAGAAAAACAGAACATAATAGAACAGAAAATAAAAAAAATAATAGAAAATAAAAGAACAGAATATAAAAGACTAGAACAGATTAGAATAGAAAAAAAAGAATACAATAAAATAGAATAGAAAGAATAAAATTGTCTTCCGGAATTTGAATAGATAAGTTTAGAATAGAAAATAATAGAATAGAATAAAAAGAATAGAAAAGAGTAGGGTTAAACATAACAGAATAAAATAGAAAATAATAGAACACAGTAAAACAGAACCAAGTTGAACAAAATAGAATAGAAAAAAAAAAGAAAAGAATAGAGTAAAACAGAACACAATAGAACAGAAAATAAAAAAAATAATAGAAAATAAAAGAACAGAATAGAAAAGACTAGAACAGATTAGAATAGAAAAAAAACAAAAGAATACAATAAAATAAAATAGAAAGAATATAAACGTCTTCCGAAATTTGAATAGAACAAATTTGACCAGATTCATTTAGAATATAAAATAATAGAATATAATAAAATGAATAGAAAAGAGTTGGGTAAAACATAACAGAATAAAATAGAAAATAATAGAACACAGTAAAACAGAACCAAGTTGAACAAAATAGAATAGAAAACAAAAGAAAAGAATAGAGTAAAACAGAACATAATAGAACAGAAAATAAAAAAATAATACAAAATAAAAGAACAGAATAGAAAAGACTAGAACAGAGTAGAATAGAAAAAAAAAAACCAAAAGAATACAATAAAATAAAATAGAAAGAATATAAACATCTTCTGAAATTTGAATAGAACAAATTTGACAAGATTCATTTAGAATATACAATAATAGAATAGAATAAAAAGAATAGAAAAGAGTAGATTAAAAACCTAACAGAACAGAATATAAAATAATAGAATAGTGTAAAACAGAACCGAATTGAACAAAATAGAATAGAAAACAAAAGAATAGAATAGAGTAAAACAGAACATAAAAGAACAGAAGACAAAACAGAAATTAAAAGAACAGAATAGAAAAGACTAGAACAGATTAGAATAGAAAACAAAAAAACCAATAGAATCCCCTAGTGTGGGAATCAAGAGGTTAAATCAAGTGGCGAGGAGGTGATACAATGTCTCCTCACCGCCTGTTAAATGTTTTCTGAAAAGTGATCTGAATGGGGATCTCTCTTCAGAGAGCACTGCTAGTGTGAATGAGCCCTTACAATGAATGAGTAAAAACTTAAAGTGGTTGTAAAGCCGTCCATATACAAGAAACCCCCCACCTAGAAAACCTATGAGAGTGATAATGAATGAACGCAGCTGCTGCCTGTTATTTCCAACAAGGGATTATCGGATATAAAATTATTCTTAGCTGTGACATGACAAAACTGCTAATAAGTGCCTAAATAAAGTACAAATGACATTCTATGAATGCCGATAATTGTAAACATACACCAAAAGTATCGGGACGCCTTCCTTTACACACACATGAACTTTACCACTTCTGGAACCTGAAGATTTTCCCCTTTAATGACCATTTCTTGCGATTCAGCAGTGCGTTACTTTAACTGACAATTGCGCGGTCGTGCGACGCTGTACCAAAATAAAATTGATGCCCTTTTTTTCCCACAAATAGAGATTTCTTTTGGTGGTATTTGATCACCTCTGCGATTTTTATAGTTTGCACTATAAACAAAAAAATTTGCGATAATTCTGAAAAAAAAAAAACAAAAAAAAAAAAAAATCAAACCCCCCCCCCCCCAAAAAAAAAAACAATATTTTTTTCATCAGTTTAGGCCAATTTGTTTTCTGCTACATATTTTTGGTTAAAAAAAAAAATTCCCAATAAGTGTATATTAATTGGTTTGCGCAAAAGTTATCACATCTACAAACTAGGGGAAAGATTTATGTCATTTTTTATTTATTTATATTTACTAGTAATGGCGGCGATATGTGATTTTTAGCGGGACTGCGACATTGCGGCGGACAGATCGGACCCCTAACTGACATTTTTTTACACTTTTTGGGGGGACCAGTGACATTACTACAGTAATCAGTGCTATAAATATGCACTGTTACTGTAATAATGACACTGGCAGGGAAGGGGTTAACCAAAGGGCGATCAAAAGGTTAAGTGTGACCCTGGGGGGTGTTTTCTAAATGTATGGGGATGGACTTGTGGAATCAACACAGAGACCTGTGATCTTATATATAGAAGGATCACAGGCGCTCTGTGTTCATTCCAGAGAGAACAACGGTCTACTGTGTTTACAACAGCCGACTGTCCTTCTCTCTGCACGGGGAACAATTGCGGGGTGCCCGACGCCACCAGCTCTGTGGATCAGCTTCTGCGCTGGCTAATGGGGGTACAGCTGAGCCAGCCTGCCACAGTATATCTGCGGCAGGCAGTTGGAAAGTGATTAATGGCATCCCAGTCTTAGTCTGTAGGGTTCAATATTGAGTTGGCCCACCCTTTGTAGCTATAACAGCTTCAACTCTACTGGTCAGGCCGTCCACAAGGTTTAGGAGTGTCTATGGGAATGTTTGACCATTCTTCCAGAAGCGCATTTGTCAGGTCAGGCACTGATGTTGGATGAGAAGGCCTGGCTCGCAGTCTCCGCTCTAATTCATCCTAAAGGTGTTCTTTCGGGTTGAAGTCAGGACTCTGTACAGGCCAGTCAAGTTCTTCCATCCCAAACTCGCTCATCTATGTCTTTGCGGACCTTGTTTTGTGCACTGGCCCACATCATTTGGTGGAGGGGGGATTATAGTGTGGGGTTGTTTTTCAGGGGTTGGGCTTGGCCCCTTCGTTCCAGTGATGGGAACTCTTAAGGCTTCAGCATACCAAGACATTTTGGACAATTTCATGCTCCCAGCTTTGTGGGAACAGTTTGGGGATGACCCCTTCCTGTTCCAACATGACTGCGCACCAGTGCACAAAGCAAGGTCCATAAAGACATGGATGAGCGAGTTTGGGGTGGAGAAACTTGACTGGTCTGCACAGAGTCACAAAGACGTCGCTGTTTGATGACGAAACGTGTTAAGTGACTGTTCCTGTGCGTCACTTCTGGCCCAGCGAGTGGAACGCATGGCAGGCTCCATTTTTTTTTTACATTGTATCACTATTATAGTGGCACTTTTTTAAAATGATATTTGAATGAATAAATTTATCTGAGGATTTTACACTATGAGAGGCTGCCTCATTTATATTTTTTGCCTGTCCATTGTACTTAGGGAGAAACACCAGGATCATAACAAGGAGGAGTAAGGATCCGTAAGAACAACCAGGAAACATCAGGAACTGCGGGACAGATCTCCCTAAGGACCTACAAGCCTTCATGACTTCCCTTGCTGTACAGTAAGGGAGTCACCGACATCTGGGGAGTGAAGGAATATTTATCCTTCATTTTGTTCTTTCAACTCCATCTTGTTACTAAAACCCTAGACTCAGCTTAATTAAAAAGCCTATCTAAGTAAATGTCCTTGAAAGTTTCCAGGATGTTACGCTATGTGGTCAAACTGACCCTTAGAGCAAGCCTGTTTGAAGTAACTAATTATGCCTTATCTTAACCCTTAGAACAAGTCTGATGTAATGCCAATTACAACTATGCAACAATACAACAATTATTTTAATTAGCTTATATGTAAGTACGTGACTTGAAGAACGTAATGGTAAACTTCTATTCTTGTATCAATTCTATGTATAATCTACTGGAAAGGGACTTCCCCTTTAACTCTCTCCATAAAACGTTCTTTACTGTTTGAATGAAGCGAGCATTCCGTGACATCATACCTGCCATCTCTGTGTGTTGATTTCACAAGTCCCTCCCCCATTCAGTTAGAAAACACCCCCTAGGCTCACACTTAACCCTTTGATCACCCCTGGGTTAACCCCTTTCATGCCCGTGTCATTATTACAATGACGAAACGCGTAGGGTATCACGGCGGCTACATTATCACGCTAACTCTATCCAATTGGCTGTTCTCACCAGGAGTCGGGCGCATGAGACAGAGCCCACAGGAACACAGCTATACCGCAATATATGTGCGGTTTACACACAATTTGTATTCGGGAATCTGTAAGTGCAATATTATCTTTTACATTCATTAAAAAGGATGAATGAACAGGAAAGCGCTCTAAGGGGTCCTATTCATTCACAAACGGAAGCATAGAAAACACCATTTACTATGCTTCAGTGGAGAGCGAACAACGGAGTCATCAGTACCGGAAATGGCCAGTAAATATGTTGCGTTATCTTATTGCACTATGGAAGCCTTTTTTGTTTCATCATATCCCTTGGGATCCGTATACGCTTGCTGAATGAGATCTCTACCCCATGAGAGACCTGCTGTGACCACCTATAATCTAGTGGTCTTGTAATCTGGTAAGCAGATTCTATTATTCACTTTGGGTGTGAAGTTAAGATCTGGAGTCACCTTTTTACCTCCTCTGAATCTATTCATCTGCCACCACCGGTGATCCGGTTCCTGCTACGACTACCTCTGTGGATTGGTGTTTATAACACATTTAATGGACTTTTTTTAACAGTTCACATTAACTATTTTGCTTTAGCACGGCTTTCAGTTTACAGTAAACCCCCCTCCATTGCGGGGGTTACGTTCCGGACCCAGCCGCGAAAAGTGAAAATCCACGAAATAGAAAAACCCTATTAAAATGCATTGTAGGCATGTTTTTTTTTTTTACTGTCACTGTACGTGTAAAAGCATTTTAAGGTCTTTAAACACACTTTTTGCGCTATAAACAAAAAAAATTGCGACAATTTTGAAAAAATAACAATATTTTTAACATTTTTTAACATTGGAGTTCCCCCCCCAAAAAAATGTAAAAATCAAAATTTTTTTAAATGTTTGGCCAATTTGTTTTCTGCTACCTATGTTTGGTAAAAAAAATCACAATAAGCGTATTTTGATTGGTTTGTGCAAAAGTTATCGCGTTTACTAACTAAGGGAAAGATTTCTGTCATTTTTGGTGTTTTTTTTTTTTAACGAGTAATGGCGGCGATCTGCGATTTTTTTTGCGGGACTGCGACATTGCGGCGGACAGATCGGACCCTTGACTGACATTTTTGACACTTTTGGGGGTACCAGTGACATTTCTACAGTAATCAGTGCTATAAATATGCACTGTTACTGCAAATATGACACTGGCAGGGAAGGGGTTAATTTTATTGGAGAGGGAGGGGTTATTGTATGCCTGGTGCTTACTGACGTGTGTGGGGGGAGGGGACTGAGTGACACAGGGACAGATCGCATGTTCAGCAATCTGTCACTGTTTGTCACTTCGGAGATCCGCCCGCTCTGTTTACACAAGCGGGCAGATCTCTAAACTCGATTCCCCGACGATCGGGGAAGAGCAGCGGCGATCGCCGCCGCTCCTCCACTGGCCCGACTCCCGCTGTGACTGAAAACAGCGGGAGCGCGCCTCCGGCAGCGCGCGAGCGCCGCCTACAAGGGGAGGAGACCAGCGACGCAGGTCTTCGTCGCTGGACGGAATCGAGCCACTTTGCCGCAGTACAGTCAGCGTGACCGGTCGGCAAGTGGTTAAAACAATAGAAACTCATTTAAACACATAAAAGATACTGAGAGACATAGCAAGAGCTATGGAAAACACAAAAATATTTCATTTTTTAACGATTTATATAGTAAAATAACATTACAAATAAAAACGCAATATACTGGGACCGCAAAAACTGAACCGCGATGGAGCGGGGGTTTACTGTATTTATCTTTAGAGTATGGATGTTTGCTCTTAGTGCTGGCGGATTTTTACTTATACTCTAGCGCAGTGCTTATTTTATCTTTCTATTATTACAGTAACAGTGCATATTTTTAGATCACATTTTGTTCGCCCTATGGTTAACCCCTTCCCTGCCAGTGTCATTATTACAGTAACAGTGAATATTTTTAGCACTGATTACTGTAGTAATGTCACTGGTAACCCCAAAAGTGTCCAAAATGTCAGTTAGCCCCCGGGGGGTCCGATCTGTCCGCCGCAATGTCACAGTCCCGCTAAAAATCGCAGATCGCCGCCATTACTAGTAAAAAAATAAAAATGACATAAATCTTTCCCGTAGTTTGTAGACGCGATAACTTTTACACAAACCAATCAAAATACGCTTATTGTGATTTTTTTTTGTTTTGTTTTTTTACCAAAAATATGTAGCAGAATACAAATTGGCCTAAAATGATAAAAAAAAAAAAAAAAAAAAAGATTTTTTATTTTTTTTTGGGGAATGGTATATAGCAGAAAGTGAACTATATATATATTTTTTTAATCACCCTGAGGGTTAACACCTTCCCTGCCAGTGTCATTCTTATAGTAATGTCACTGGTCCCCCCCAAAAGTGTCAAAAAGGTCAGTTAGGGATCCGATCTGTCCGCCGCAATGTCGCAGTCCCGCTAAAAATCGCAGATCGCCGCCATTACTAGTATAAAAATAAATAAATAAAAATGACATAAATCTTTCCCCTAGTTTGTAGACGCGATAACTTTTGCGCAAACCAATCAAAATACGCTTATTGGGATTTTTTTTTTTTTTTACCAAAAATATGTAGCAGAATACAAATTGGCCTAGAATTATGAAAAAAAAATGATTTTTTATTTTTTTGGGGAATGTTATATAGCAGAAAGTGAAAAAAAAATATTTTTTCTTTTCATCAACCGGGGGTTAACCCCTACCCTGCCAGTGTCATTCTTATAATAACAGTGCATATTTTTAGCACTGATGTTCTTAGTGCTAGCGACTTTTTACTTATACTCTAGCGCAGTGTTCATTTTATCTTTCCATTTTTACAGTAACAGTGCATATTTTTAGCACTGATTACTGTAGTAATGTCATTGGTCCCCCCAAAAGTGTCAAAAATATCAGTAAGGGGTCCGATCTGTCCGCTGCAATGTCGCAGTCCCGCTAAAAATCGCTGATTGCCAACATTACTAGTAAAAAAATAAAAATAAATAAATAAATAAAAATGACATAAATCTTTCCCCTAGTTTGTAGACGCGATAACTTTTACACAAACCAATCAATTATTGTGATTTTTTTTTTTTTTACCAAAAATATGTAGCAGAATACAAATTGGCCTAAAATGATGAAAACATTTTAATTGTTTAATTTTTTTTTTTTTTTTTTTTTTGAGAATGTTATATAGCAGAAAGTGAAAAATATTTTTTTTTTTTTTTTTTCAGAATTGTTCTTTTTTTTTGTTTTTGGCGGGGCTTCTGAAATGATCACAGAGACCTGTAATCCTAAATAGAAGGATCACAGGAGCTCTGTGATCATTCCAGGGAGAACGGTCGGCTGTGTTTACAACAGCTGACCGTTCTTCTCTCTCAGCGGGGAGCGATCGCGGGTGTCAGGCGACAATCAGAGCCACCTGTCCCGTGCATCGGCTTCCCTGCTGTTGGGTGGGGGCGGCGCATGCTTGCCCCCTAGCTTCCTGCGCGCGACCGACGGGTGGTCGAGAAGCGGTTAAGGAAGTAAAAAAAATAAATAAATAACAGGAGAGCCCAGTCATGTGACCTGTCAAAGTCATGTGACCAGCATGAAGCAGAGAAAACTCTGAAGGACACTGCAGGCTCCCCACCGCAGCGTGCATTTTATGAATGGGTCGTAAAATGTGGGCTGCGGTATGGAGTAACCTTGCAGTATATGGAGGAGAGAACAGAACCTTATCCGCTCTCTCTGCTATTAACGGGCTCCTCATTTACATATTTATTTAGGTTTAAAGAAGACAAATGCCTATCAAGTTTAAATTCTTCCCGGCTCCGGCACTTGTGGTCTTGAAGAGAGGAAAACAACCCCCCGGGGGGAAACTACAACCATTTTTATGCACCAAATGTTCATATTGACATTGAATATATTTATACATAATAATGAGCTCAGCTCTGTGCGTTTCTTCTTCGTTTTCTTTTTGTACCCAGATCAAGCATCACATTTATTTCTTTGATTGTTTGCCTTTGTACCTTCTCGAAACTTACTACAGATTTAGGCCATTTTCACACTTATGCGACTTGTCCTGGGACTCCATGACAAGCCGTCCTCCATGATTTCTAATGAGTACCGTTCATATCTGTGCGACTTCAAGTCACAGCGACTTCAAAGTAGTCCCTGCTCTACTTTGGGCCGACTTTAATGCGACTTGGTGTCCATAGACCTCAAGATTACACCGGCATTGATTCAAACAGCGTCAAAGTCGCATGACTTTCAGGTCGTATAAGTGTGAAAGGGGCATTAACCACTTGCCTACAGGGCACTTAAACCCCCTTCCTGCCCAGGCCAATTCTCAGCTTTCAGAGCTGTCGCACTTTGAATGACAATCGCGCGGTCATGCAACGCTGTACCCAAATTACATTTTTATAATTTTTTTCCAAACAAATAGAGCTTTTTTCTGGTGGTATTTTTTCACCACTGGGGTTTTTATTTTTTGCTGAATAAACAAAAAAAAAAAAAAGACCGAACATTTAAAAAAAAAAAAAACTTTTTATAGTTTGTTATACAATTTTGCAAACAGGTAATTTTTCACCTTCACTGATGTGCGCTGATGAGGCGGCACTGATAGGCACAGATAAGCACTGATGAGGCGGCACTGATGGGCACTGATAGGCTGCAGTGATGAGCATTGATAGGCTGCACTGATGGGCACTGGTAGGCTGCACTGATGGGCACTGGTAGGCTGCACTGATGGGCACTGATAAGGCAGTACAGATACACACTGATAAGGTGGCACTGATGGGCACTGGTAGGCTCCACTGATTGGTACTGATACACACTGATAAGGCGGCACTGATGGGCACTGATAGGCGGCACTGATGGGCGCCACTGAAGGGGACTGATAGGTGGCACTGAAAGGAACTAATAGGTAACACTAATAGGTGGCACTTTTAGGTGGCACTCATGGGCACTGATGGGTGGCACTGATAGGCATTGGTAGGTGACACTGATAGGCAGCACTGATGATGGGGCACTGATGGGCATTGATAGGTGGCACTGACCTGCACTGGTGGGCAATGGTAGGTGGCACTGGTGGGCACTGGTAGGTGACAATAGTAGGTGGCACTGACCTGCACTGGTGGGCAATGGTAGGTGGCTCTGACCTGCACTGGTGGGCAATGGTAGGTGGCACTAGTGAGCACACATGCGGCAGCAGTGGCTCCTCCTGGGGACTGATCTCCCTCTGACAGCAGCCGGGTGATTGGCTTTTTTTTTCTCCTCACGCTGAAAAACAAAGCTGGTTACCGGTGTTCCGTGAGAATTACCTACACGTGAGGAAAAACCTACCCTCGTCACTTCCGGTTGCACGGCAGTGTGTTTAATGCGGCGGTTAAATTAAAACAGCTGTGCTGTAATACGAGTCATCTGCGCTCCTGTCTCTGTCACTTCCCTGATCTCGGCTAGTAAATATAAAAGCGGCGGCGGGTGTATGAAAAGATAAATCAAGGAGCCGAGAGCCGCTTTTATATTTCCTAGCCGAGATCAGGGTAGTCACAGGGAGAGGAGTGGAGATGACTCATAGTGCAGCACAGCTGTTTTAATTTAACCGCCGCATGGGTAGGTTTTTTTCACGGACACCGTGATAATTTCATACTAGTGCGCATGCGCACTTGTCTGATCCTCAGCTGCTCCATTACGTATCGGGGGCTGTGAGCATGCGCACTGCTGCGCTGCTCAGCTGTTTCTGGCCGGAAGTGACAAGGGGTAGGTTTTTCTCACGGGGTAGGTAATTCTCACGTTACACCAGCTCTGTTTACATCACGTGATCAGTAGGGTTGAGCGAACACGGAATGTATTGTTCGGGATCGTACCGGACTTTTGGGTATTCAGTACCCGGACACGGACCCAAACATTTTACTGTATGTTCGGGATACAGTCCGTTGTTCGGTAATTTATTTCATGTTTTGGCGTTCGGTTATTTATTTCATGTTCATGTCAACAGCTGCAGGGCAGCCAATCAACAAGCGTTTAACTAGTGTGCCCTTAGAAGCCATCACAGCCATGCCTACTAATGGCATGCTTGTGATTGGCCAGTGCAGCATGTGACCCAGCCTCTATATAAGCTGGAGTCACATAGCGCCGCACGTCACTCTGCTCTATCTACTGTAGGGTCAGGTTCCTGCTGCTGCTGATATGAGGGAGAGATAGGAGATTATTGTAGGTTCAGGCTGGAGATTGCTTTCAGGGAAAGAATAGGAAGAATCTTCTTTAATCAGACAGCGATCTACATTGATTTTATTGTGTGGGGGTGCAGTGCACCATCTTTTTGCCCTGACCTGAGCCCAGTGAGGAGGAGGGAGAAAAAAAAAACTTTTATCAGTCTGTTAGATTGGCGGCGTGCAGCGGCCATGTAATGCAAGCTCAGTGCATATGTGTCTGCTTAATCTGGATTTAAAAAAAAAAAAGTTTTTTCCTTCGTATTTTACTGTGACTTACAGCGTTTAGACACTGCTGTTCTAATCTGCTCTTCAAAAAGCACCAATTTAAGGGGACAATTATTTTTCAGTTTTTCATTCATACTTTACTGTGACACTGTCATACAGTGTTTAGACCATGGGTGTCCAACCTTTTGGCTTTTCTGGGCCACATTGAGTGTAGAGAAGTTTTCTCGGGCCGCATATAAAATATATACTATAGTTAATGTATTTAAGTAATAAAACGCCGCCGCGCCCTTCCTTCGCCGCTGTGCCCCCCCGCACTAATTTAACACAACTAGAGGATGATCAAATGAAATGGAATCAGTATACAGAGGTTTTCTTCTGAGAGATATTAAAGGAACACTCTAACCACCATGACCACTTCAGTAATTTGAGTCAGAAGCACTGCACATGCTGGGATATTTACAGTTATGTGCTGGGGGATAGTTGCACCCCTAGCACATATGACTTAGGCAGCCAGAAAATGTCATGTCCTTATTCATACATGTATAAACAAGGACATGATATATTATGAAAAAACACAACTAGTTATTAAAAAACATATTGCAACAATTTACACACGCTAATGCACATACCTTTACTAGTTATTTTGCAGACTGCTGGCAGGTACTGCTGGTGCAGTTACTGCTGACGGTTACTGCCGGTCATGCGGGTACTGCTGGAGGAAGCAGCGGCTGCAGTAGAGAGCAGAGCCGCTGCTTCCTGTATGGCTCCTGTCACAGGGGTAGTGCATTTCATATCACTCCGCCTGTGACAGAGTCAGAACTATACAGGAAGCAGAGGCTCTGTCACTGACTGCAGACATCCTAAGTCTGCCTTGGTAGCTGGGAGATCGCACGGCACTTGCAGCCTAGTACGTGCCCATCCTATGCAGCCTAAACAGTGCCCATCCAATGCAGCCTGATCAGTGCCCATCCAGTGCAGCCTCACCAGTGCATGCCCATCCAATGCAGCTTCACCAGTGCGTGCCCATCCAATGCAGCCTCACCAGTGTGTGCCCATCCGAATGCAGCTTCACCAGTGCGTGCCCATCCAATGCAGCCTGATCAGTTGTCCATCCAATGCAGCCTCACCAGTGCTGTGCCCATCCAATGCAGTCAATGAAGAGAAAGGAGAGCCGCTGGATTACACAGAGCATGGATCATTCCTGTCTCCTGGCCTGTCTCCTATGATAGACATCACCAATGTGCTGTCTATCATAGGAGCCAGTCCAGGAGGCGGAGCTTCGTATGACAGCGGCCGCCGGGTAAGCAGGAGATATCCACTCTGTTTGTGATCCGGCAGCGGTCTCCAAATTGGGCGCATGGCCTGAGCTTGCCCTTTACGCCTTGGAGGTGCTGGCGTGCCCTGCAGCCAGTGTATTATCTGAACGGGTATTTAGCACGGCTGGGGGCGTTATCACAGACAAGCGCAGCCGCCTGTCCAGAGACAATGGGGACAAGCTCACGTTCATTAAAATGAACCAGGCATGGATCCCACAGGACTTGACCGTACCTTGTGCAGAATAGACATGTATACCGGCCTTACCCAGCCATTGTTGTATTTTTGATCTTTCTCACTCTTTGGGGTGTACCCTAATTTAAAAATAAATTTAAAATTAAAAACAAAAACGAGTGTTGGCTACCTCGTCCTCCTCCACCGCTGCTTCCACCTACACCGCCACATCCACCGCCACCTCAACCTCCCTCCTACTCCATATGGATACTCGATACGC
>NC_138769.1:31727718-31802554 GCF_965119305.1 Pelophylax lessonae | reverse complement strand
TAAATTTTGTTTTTAGTTTATTTAGTTATTGTTTTTTTTTACGCAGGCTAGTTAGAATACAGTATATGTTGAGAGAGAGAGAAGGGGGCATTTTTAAGATTGGTTAGGTGTGCCTGAAAATCTACTGTAAAGAGTAACCCCACTTTTGTTGAGAAAATACATTTCCCTCTAGGTGATCTCTGTACATTGCAGGGATTGTAACAAACGTTGTTGCAGATTCCTTCCTTTTTGTTATTCTGAAAAAAAAAATAGCTTTATGTGTGTCCATGTGCAAAGTGAATCTAATGGTAGTGGTTTTTAAATTTTAGAAATATAAAACCACATTTTATAAAATTATAAAACGTATGGTTTTATAATTTTATAATCAATTAGCTGCTGCACCTGCAGGGCTCTAATGAGGAAAGTGGCATGGTCTGCATCCCTTTAGGCAAACTATTGCCTTTAGACTTTAAGTAATGACAGTCGGTTGTCACCAAATAAACAGGTCTATAATATAATTAAAAAATTGACTCTGGTCCATAGAGGGTATACAGGTGCAAGAGCTAAACTGGTTAACTACCTCCTGACTGCCTATAGCCGAATGACGGCTACAGTTCGGTCATCAGGTCTAAAAGGGCGTCATATGAAGTCCTCCTGTGATTGTGTCCACCAATCATGGCCGGGCGGCATGCTCTGTGATGGCTGTGGGACTGATTGGCAGCCACCAGTGCTGACTATCAGTGCCACCTATCAGTACAGCTTCATCAGTGCCCACCAGTGCTGCCTCATCAGTGCCCATCAGTGCCACCTATCAGTGCCATCTATCAGTGCCCACCAGTCCTGCCTCATCAGTGCCCATCAGTTCCACCTATCAGTGCAGCTTCATCAGTGCCCACCAGTGCCACCGATTAGTGCATCTTCATCAGTGCCCGCCAGTCCCGCCTCATCAGTGCCACCTATCAGTGCAGCTTCATCAGTGCCCACCAGTGCCACCTCATCAGTGCCACCTATCAGTGCATCTTCATCATTGCCCACCAGTCCCGCCTCATCAGTGCCCATCAGTGCAGCCTACCAGTGCAGCTTCATCAGTGCCCACCAGTGCCATCTATCAGTGCATCTTCATCAGTGCCCACCAGTCCCGCCTCATCAGTGCTCATCAGTGCCATCTATCAGTGTATCTTCATCAGTGCCCACCAGTCCCGCCTCATCAGTGCCCATCAGTGCCATCTATCAGTGCATCTTCATCAGTGCCCACCAGTCCCGCCTTATCAGTGCCCATCAGTGACGCCTATCAGTGAAGCTTCATCAGTGCCCACCAGTGCCAATTCATCAGTGCCACCTATCAGTGCATCTTCATCAGTGCCCACCAGTCCCGCCTCATCAGTGCCCATCAGTGAAGGAGAAAAATTACCTGTTTGCAAAATTTTAACAAACTATTAAAATTGTTATTTTTTTTTTCAACATTTTCGGTGTTTTTTTAATTTTTTAGCAAAATAAAATAAAAACCACCAGAAGATTAAATACCACCAAAAGAAATTTCTATTTCTGTGAATCAAATGATAAAAATTTAATTTGGGTACAGTGCTGCATGACCGTGCAATTGTCATTCAAAAGTGCGACAGCACTGAAAGCTGAAAATTGACCTGGGCAGGAAGAGGGTGAAAGTGCCAAGTAGGTAAGTAGTTAAAAAGGAATATTTTATATTTGCAAACACTTACACTTTAATTAGTTTTATGCATTATAAGATACATATTGCAATATAAAGGATGACCACTAGGAGGCAGTGTTGCTCCACAATGCTACACCTAGACAGGGCTCAGTCTTTAGGTATATACAGTTTCTATATACAGGATCTGTTATAAAGTGTTCTTCATAGAGATTAAGGAGTTCTGGACTTAAGACGTCATCACTGCCCTTTCCACTGATTTATAATATAATCCGCTTTACCTGGAAAATCTGCAGGACGTTGTGTTTCTCCATGTATTTCAGAGAGAGCTCCAATGGATCTTCATACACCGGGGTCGGCGGCGGTAATGTGACCGATCGATGATTCAATTCAGTGATGAGAACCCCACTACTGTCCTTCTAAAAAGACAAAATAATAATAATAATATTATGAATTCAGATCGCTACATTTGTAAATTTCAAGAACCAGTATAAAGGAATAGTAGTGGTAAAAAAAAAAAAAATTAAAAATAAAAAGCACTTGTGGATTTAACCAATAATTTTTTTTATATATTTCTCCTTTAACCGCTTCCCGCCCGCCACAGTTATACCTCGGCAGGGCAGCCCTCCTGCGCGAACCGACGTAGGTATACGTTGGTCGCGCGCCTGCAGCCAGGGGGCAAGGGCGCGCCGCCGCCAGCACGCTCCCGCCCCCACTCGTCAGCGGGGACTCAGATGCATGGAGCAGGCGGCTCCGATTGCCGCCTGACACCCGCGATCATTCCCCACTGAGAGAGAAGAACGGTCAGCTGTTGTAAACACAGCCGACCGTCCTTCTCTCTGGAATGATCACAGAGCCCCTGTGATCCTTCTTAATAGGAACACATGTCTCTATGATCATTTCACAAGCCCCTCCCCCACACAGTTAGAAACACGCCCCTAGGTACACATTTAACTCCTTGATCACTTACTGTGCTAGCCCCTTCCCTGCCAGTGTCATTATTACAGTAACAGTGCATATTTTTTAGCATTGATTACTGTAGTAAGGTCACTGGTCCCCCAAAAGTGTCAAAAATGTCAGTTAGAGGTCCGATCTGTCCGCCGCAATGTCGCACTCCCGGTAAAAATTGCAGATTGCCGCCATTACTAGTAAAAAAAACAAACAATAAAAATGACATAAATATTTCCCGTAGTTAGTAGACGCGATAACTTTTGCGCAAACCAATCAAAATACGCTTTTTGGGATTATTTTTAACGAAAATATGTAGCAGAAAACAAATTGGCCTAAAATGTTAAAAAATTTGGATTTTTCAATTTTTTTTGGGAATGTTATAGCAGAATGTGAAAATATTGTTTTTTTTTTTTTTTCAAAATTGTCGCTCTTTTTTTGTTTATAGCGCAAAAAATAAAAATCGCAGAGGTGATCAAATACCACCAAAAGAAAGCTCTATTTGTGGGGAAAAAAAGACGTAAATTTTATTTGGGTACAGCGTCGCACGACTGCGCAATTGTCTGTTAAAATAACGCAGTGCCGAATCGCAAAATAGGGCCTGGTCAGGAAGGGGGCAAATCCTTCACGGTCAGAGCAGTAAGGATGCGGAATTCTCTTCCACAAGCAGTGGTATAAGCAGGGAGCATTGATAGTTTAAAAAACTATTAGATGGGCAGCTTAACAATTACAACATACAGGGGTATACAATGTACGGTTAACAGCAAACACACACACACATCATAGGTTGAACCGGATGGCCTGGTGTCTTTTTTCAACCTCACTGACTATGTAACTATGCAATTAGCTGAAGTAAAATTGGGTTTGCTTAAACTTCTGTGTTATATTGAAGAGCTAAGCTGCTTGTGGATGGTGCCAAGTCAGCAAGTGGCCAAAGATGGGTCTAAGGAGTTATGTCAAAGCATAAAGCAGCATTTGAAATAGGACAAAATTGTACAATCAGATGGCAGAGAGAGACAGACTGCTACATCACATCATCAAACTTGGCATACGTCTAATAAAAACAAACAAAAAACCGTAAAGCGGAGTTCCGGCCACAAAATGTTTTTTTCAATAAAAATACCCCCGGGACAGTCAGGGCTAGTACATTCCACAATGGATAGCCTCTGTACTGTCCCGGGTCGCACTTACCTTTTAGAAGAAATACTTACCTTGAAAATTTCTTCTCCAGCGTCTCAGGTGTGGGCAGCTGAAGACGGAGCATCCTCTTCTCTGTCCTCTTCCGTGTCCTCTTATCCCAGAATGCGCCTGCAGCGGTCCCTCTCGTCACTTCCGGTGCTGCGCCGCATTCCTCTAGACAGAAGCTGTTTAGCAGGGAATGATGCGCCCGCACCAGAAGTGACGAGCGGGGCCGGTGCAGGCGCATTGATTCCTGGGAGCGATGACGTTCAGCTCCCAGGAATCAATGCAAAGAGGAAGTGACGGCACGGGCCGCGGCCGCAGAGGGAGGAAGAGGAAGAAAGGCGAGTATATTTTTCTTCAATAACAAGGTAAGTAAAAAATAATAAAATCGTAACTATCCATTTCTTTTTCAGGTGACAAATAGGAAGCGGATGGCCCAAAATCGATTTTGTGGCCGGAACTCCGCTTTAAGTCCCGGTTCACATATATGCGATGTCAGATAGCGCATGTGATTCTGAGCGCACTGCTCTGCAAATCACATGCGATGTCTGTGCGATGCAAATTCAGCCATACAGATTGCATGGCTGATTTTGCTAAAATTAAAGAACAAACACAAGGGCACACCGGCCTAGTGCATTATCCTCTATAAAGGCTTTATTAAATAAAAGGTATAAAAATACTCACAGAGTCTTGATAAAAGCATATCAAATGGATACAGTGCCAACCGCATCAGAACCACAAGGTATAGCGTCCTCTGAAGCTAGGCTTACGTGTTTCGAGGCTTCACCTCTTCCTCAGAGCCTGGCTGATTTTGCATCACATTCGGATCAAAGTCACACAGGACCCTTTTTTTGGCCCGCACCAGAATTGGATCACACCTATGTGATCCGATTCATGTCCGAACTGACAGTTCGCACTGCAATATGTGAACTGATCTGGGGGGTGTCGTTAATTTTGTATTGACACCCCCCCCAGCGATTCGCATATGGCAGTGTGAACTGCCTGCGAGTTGAATGCGATGCGGAATTCGCAGGTTTTCCCACACCGTATATATGTGAACCAGCACTTAGACTGTAATCACTGTGAAAACGACGGCACAAAGTGGCCAAGTCAAGAAGGGGTTACCGTACGCAGATTCGGCTCTTACTCTTCAATTACTCTAAGGCAAGCAATCCCCAGTCTTGCTGTCTCAGTATATTCGGAGCGGTGTAGACAGGAGGTCGCAGGGGAGCGGCGGAGTCAGGAGGATTGGACGCAGCATAAATATTGACGCTCCTTACTTGAAAATCACATTTTTATTGCACAGCTCGACTCATTTGCTTTTCAATCATTTACGGAGGAAATGTAAGCGGCGATGAATTCCCTCGTTGCCGGGGGCGTCATTAATCACCGGCTTACAAATTTTACTGTCACCGATACAAATGTAGTTCCGTCTTCGGCCCTCTCCCGTCCTGCGAGGTACACGGTCTCCTCATTATTTCATTCCCCTATCTAGCTGTGCCTTATTCCGGGGCGATTTATAGAGCGCAAAGAACTCTCTATACTGAGGAGCGCACCATTTAAAGGGGAAAGCTTCTAAAAAAAGACGTGTTTTCATTTCTTGTCAAGCATGGTACAATATATATATATATATATACTACTCTATACTGAGACATTTTACCGCAATCAATGGGGCCCCAGAGGAATGGGAGAGCCCAGGAACCACCAAATGGGGTGTCAGCACCTTCAACCAGGGGAGGACTGGGCCGGGGGGCAGGGGGGCAATTGCCCCCTGGGCTGCTCTGATGCCCCATAAAAAGGATGCACTGCTTCTGCCAAAGGATTCCTAGAAGAGAAGTAAAGGTCCCTGCCGCTGACCTACTGAGCGCAGGTTGAAGACAAGGACAGAGCGCAGCCCCCCCCCCCCAGTATGGATGGTGTAAACCAGGGATCCTCAAACTATGGCCCTCCAGCTGTTGCGGAACTACACATCCCATGAGACATTGTGAAACTCTGACATTCACAGACATTACTAGGCATGATGGGAATTGTGGTTTCAGAACAGCTGGAGGGCCAAAGTTTGAAGTCCCTTGGTATAAACTGTGTCTTAGCAGAGGCCAGTTCCATGCCCCACTGGAGACTTTCTCCCGGCCAGCCCCAACTGAGCTGTCCCAGCTCCCCCCAACCTCCCCCTGCTGGCCAGGTCGGGAACCCAGATTCGGTCGGTGAGTAGAGAGTACCGGGAGTGGAGCTTCAGACTGGAATGGGGGTCAGGAGGAAGGCGGCAAGAGGGAGAGTGGGAGGTGGGCTGAGATTCTGCACCATGGGCCTCTGGTTTGTACTTGCCCCTGGGCCGAAAGTTGCCAGTCAGCCCCTGCCTTCAATGTCCCTTTAAAGTGATCAGATCCAATCGCAAGCTCAAAAAGATCATATACACTATATTACCAAAAGTATTGGGACGCCTGCCTTTACAAGCATATGACCTTTAATGGCATCCCAGTCTTAGTCCATAGGGTTCAATATTGAGTTGGCCCACCCTTTGCAGCTATAACAGCTTCAACTCTTCTGGGAAGGCTGTCCACAAGGTTTAGGAGTGTGTCTATGGCAGTGATGGTGAACCTTGCCATCCCAGATGTTTTGGAACTACACTGCAGAGTACATGAGCATCATGGTAAATGTAGTTCCAAAACATCTGGGGTGCCAAGGTTCGCCATCACTGGTCTATGGGGATGTTTGATCATTCTTCCAGAAGCACATTTGTGAGGTCAGGCACTAATGTTGGACGAGAAGGCCTGGCTTCCAGTCTCTGCTCTAATTTATCCCAAAGGTGTTCTATTGGGTTGAGGTCAGGACAAGTTCCTCCACCCCAAACTCGCTCATCCATGTCTTTATTGACCTTGCTTTGTGCACTGGAGCGCAGTCATGTTGAAACAGGAAAGGACCAACCCCAAACTGTTCCCACAAAGTTGGGAGCATGAAATTGTCCAAAATGTCTTGGTATGCTGACGCCTTAAGAGTTCCCTTCACTGGAACTAAGGGGCCAAGCCCAACCCCTGAAAAACAAACCCACACCATAATCCCCCCTCCACCAAATGATTGGACCAGTGGACAAAGCAAGGTTTATAAAGACATGGATTAGCGAGTATAGGGTGGAGGAACTTGACTGGCTTGCACAGAGTCCTGACCTCAACCCGATAGAACATCTTTGGAATGAATCAGAGCGTAGACTGTGAGCCAGGCCTTCTTGTCCACATCAGTGCCTGACCTCACCTCTGAAAGAATGGTCAAACATTCCCATAGACACACTCCTAAACCTTGTGGACAGCCTTCCCAGAAGAGATGAAGCTGTTATAGCTGCAAAGGGAGGGCCAACTCAATATTGAACCCTACGGACTAAGACTGGGATGCCATTAAAGTTCATGTGTGTGTAAAGGCAGATGTCCCAATACTTTTGGTAATATAGTGTATATGATCTGTTTGAGCTGGTGATTGGATCTAAACACTTTAACGGGACGTTGAAGGTACTAACATCCCACGCGGTGGTCCCCGTGGCTCTCCCATTCTTCAGGGGCACCTGGGATTGTGGTAAAATGTCTCAGTATAGAGTGGGACAAACACGGGGAGCATCCATTCCCCAATCTCATCTGCCACTAGAAGTGAAGAGCATTCACAGTTGTCATTCTCTGGCTACTTTGGCCAGGGAAGCAGGCGATCAAACACCCTCCGAGGGCAGGGAAGGCCTCAAGGGTTTATTAGACCCCTGACGTCTCCTAAAAGAGAACCCGTCCTCTGCCCAAATGCAGGGAAATGGTCATTCCTTTTTATTTCCTAAATTAATCTTCAGATCATTTAGAACAAGAAAAAGCCAACCACCTATGACATCTTGTGGGCACAGGGGAAGGTGCTCTGGGCACAGAATTCTTGGGGAGTGCAAAATTAGTAACGCCAACCAGCATGCTGTGCACACAACGGGGGGTGGAGGGAATAGAGCTGCACAATGGGGGAGAGGAGTATGAAGTTGGGGGGGGGGGGGCAAAATGAGGGGATGAAATGAGGGAGGGGGAGTAGGAAGTCAGGGGGGCACAGGGAATGAAGAGAGTGGGGTTGCACAATGGGGGGGGGGGGGGGAGTATAGGGTTAGAGGTACAAAGATAGGATGAAGGGAGTGGGGATGCACAATTAGGGGAATATACAGTAAAGTTGGGGGTACGATGAGGGGATAAAGGGGGTAGGGTGCACAATGGGGGGTATGGAGTCGGGACATTAGGAGGCGATGAAGGGAGTGGGGGTGCACAATCAGGGGGAGTATGGGGTTCGGGGGGCACAATGGAAGGATATGGAATTGGGGGCACAATGAGAACATGAAGGGAGTGGGAGTGCACGATAGGGGGTGGAGTTGGGGTCACGAGGGGATGAAGGGAGTGAAGGTGCTCAATGGGGAGGGGGGTATGGAGTCGGGGTACGATGAGGGGATGAAGGGAGCTGGGGGGATAATGAGAGGATAAAGCGAGTGGAGGTGCACAATGGGGAGGGGGGAGGGGGGTATGGATTAGGGGGCACAATGAGGGGATAAAGGTAGTGAGTGTGCACAATGGGGGGGGTGTGAAGTTGGGGGCACAATGAGGGGATGAAGAGAGTGGAGGTGCACAATGGGGGGAGGAGAGTATGAAGTCGGGGGTACAATAAGGGGTTGAAGGGAGTTGGGGGGGACAAAGAGGGGATAAAGGGAGTGGAGGTGGACAATTGGGGGGTATGGCATTGGGGGCATTAGGAGGAGATAAAGGGAGTGAGAGTGCACAATTAGGGGGGAGTATGGAGTTGGGGGCACAATGAGGGGATGAAGAGAGTGGAGGTACACAATGGGGGGGAGGGGGGAATATGAAGTCAGGGGTACAATGATGGGATGAAGGGAGTTGGGGGAAACAATGAGGGGATGAAGAGAATGGAGGTGCACAATAGGGGAGAGTATGGAGTTGGGGGCACAATGAGGGGATGAAGGGAGTAGGGGTACCCAATGGGGGAGCGTGGAGTTGGGGACGCAATGAGGGGATAAAGGGAGTGGAGGTGCACAATAGGGGGGGGGTATGGAGTTGGGGGCATAGTGAGGGGATGGAGGGAGTGGAGGTGCACAATGAGGGGGAGTATGGAGTTTGGGGCATAATGAGGGGATGGAGGGAGGGGAGGTGCACAATGGGGGGGGGGGGGGGGAGTATGGAGTTGGGGGCATAATGAGGGGATGGAGGGAGTAGAGGAGCACAATAGGGGGGAGGGTATGCAGTTTGGGGGCATAATGAGGGGATGAAGGGAGTGGAGGTGCACAGTGGGGGGGGGTATGGAGTTGGGGGCATAATAAGGGGATGGAGGGAGTGGAGGTGCACAATGAGGGGGAGGGGGAGTATGGAGTTTGGGGCATAATGAGGGGATGGAGGGAGTGGAGGTGCACAATGAGGGGGGGAGGGGGAGTATGGAGTTGGGGGCATAATGAGGGGATGGAGGGAGTGGAGGTGCACAATGAGGGGGAGGGGGAGTATGGAGTTTGGGGAACAATGAGGGTATGGAGGGAGTGGAGGTGCACAATGGGAAGGGGGGGGGGTATGCAGTTTAGGGGCACAATGAGGGAATGAAGGAAGTGGGAGTTCACCATGAGGGGTGCATGGAATTGGGGGGCACAATGAGGGGATGAAGAGAGTGGGGGTGCACAATGAGGAGGTGGGGGTATAGAATAGAAAGGGGGAGAAGGTCCGCTTTAGGAAAATAAGTGATCCTCTCTACACATTCTGTATCAGCTGGAAGAACATTTTATTTATTTAATTATGCCGAGGAGGTCACTAAAGACAGGGCTTTTGACTATAGGGGAGCATGTGACACCCCCTTGTGTACATTTTTGGGGTTAAGTGGCTAATCTGATGTTTGAGCATTGTTCTGGGGAGGGGGGCGATGATGTCATCCACTTGGCTAAGCTCTGAAAGCACCAGACACTGGAGATTACCCAGGATGGGTATGTGGATGGGTCAGTATGCCTTGCTGGGATGTGCCATACCTGTGGGATCCCCGTGGTAGCTGGGAAGATGATAGATTTTGGGTCCCATGCCGAGCAGCTTGCTCAGCGCTCAGCATGGTCGCTGTTCAGAGGACGCTTTGCATATTTACTAAGAGGTGGAGATCGGGACATCGATGCTTCTACTAATTTAATCAGAGAATGGTTTGCATTTACTGAGAAGATGCAAAGTGTATCCTGATTGGTGCCCATGCCAAAAGAGGACCCCTTGTGTTCACAATGTGGCAGGGCAGCCGCTCAGCACAGGACCCAGAAGCTAGTGGTAGCGGTGCCCACTACAGTGATTTCCACCTTCTACTGCGATTACACAGGTACGGCACACAAAGACTTACATTGGTCCAAGGTGAACTATTGTAACAATGAAAAAATGATCATACCTAAACTTCAGATTCAAAGCGATAATAAACCCAAAAGCCTCATCTGTGCACATCAGTGCAGCCTCATCTGCGCACATCGGTGCTGCCTCATCAATGCCCATCAGTGCAGCCTCATCAGTGCAGCCTCATCAGTGCCCATCAATGCAGCCTCATCAGAGCCAATCAGTACAGCCTTATCAGTGCCCATCAGTGCAGCCTCATCAGTGCCCATCAGTGCAGCCTCATCAGAGCCAATCAGTGCAGCCTCATCGGCGCCCATCAGTGCAGCCTCATCAGAGCCAATCAGTGCAGCCTCATCAGTGCCAATCAGTGCAGCCTCATCAGTGCCCATCAATGCAGCCTCATCAGAGCCAATCAGTACAGCCTTATCAGAGCCCATCAGTGCAGCCTCATCAGTGCCCATCAGTGCAGCCTCATCAGAGCCAATCAGTGCAGCCTCATCAGAGCCAATCAGTGCAGCCTCATCGGCGCCCATCAGTGCAGCCTCATCAGAGCCAATCAGTGTAGCCTCATCAGTGCCAATCAGTGCAGCCTCATCAGTGCAGCCTCATCTGCACACATCAGTGCTGCCTCATCAATGCCCATCAGTGCAGCCTCATCTGCGCACAACAGTGCAGCCTCAGTGCAGCCTCATTAGTGCCCATCAGTGCAGCCTCATCAGAGCCAATCAGTGCAGCCTCATCAGTGCCCATCAGTGCAGCCTCATCCATGCCCATCAGTGCAGCCTCATCAGAGCCAATCAGTGCAGCCTCATCCATGCCCATCAGTGCAGCCTCATCAGAGCCAATCAGTGCAGCCTCATCAGTGCCATTCAGTGCAGTCTCATCAGTGCACATTAGAGCAGCCTCATCAGCGCCCATCAGTGAAGCCTCATCAGCACACATCAGTGAAGGAGAAAAATTACCTGTTTGCAATATTTTAAACAAACTACATAAAAGTTTTTTTTTTTTTGGGGGGGGGGGGGGTTCAACATTTTTGGTCTTTTTTAATTTATTTATCAAAAAATAAAAAAAACCCAGTGATGACTAATTACCACCAAAAGAAAGCTCTATTGGTGTGAAATAAAAATGATAAAAAATGTGTTTGGGTACAGTGCTGCATGGCCGGGCATTTGTCATTCAAAGTGTGAGAGCGCTGAAAGCTAAAACATTGGCCCGGGCAGGAAGGGGATAAAAGTGCCCAGTAGGCAAGTGGTTAATATCGCTTTAACCACTTGCCGACCGCCGCACGACTATCTACGTCGGCGGTCAGCCCCTCACAGGCAAACTAACGTAGGGCTACGTTGCTTGCTTGTGAGGGTCTAGGGAGCGAGCGCGCGCCCCCCGGGGCGCGCTCCCGCTCCCGCGTGGTCACGGACCCCCCCGCGCGTGTGACCAGCGGACCCGATGTCCGCCGGTCACTCGGCGATCGGCGGGGGAGAGGGAGAATGTCAGGCAGCTTGTGTAAACAAACTGCCTGTCATTCTCTTCGCTGCAAAGACACTGATAAAACGGATCTGGTATGTAGATCCGTTGATCAGTGTCTTTACAGCTAGAGCCACAGCCAATCACAGTAGAAACCACGCCCCTAGGGACACACACAGCCCCTCCCTTCCAAATAAAGTTAACCCCTTCACTACCAGTGTATTTTTACAGTAACAGTGCATATGTATAGCACTGATTACTGTAGAAATGTCACTGGTAACCCCAAAAGTGTCAAAAATGTCAGTCAAGGGTCCGATCTGTCCGCCGCAATGTCGCAGTACCGCAAAAAAAATCGCAGATCGCCGCCATTACGCGTTAAAAAAAAAAACAACAAAAATGACAAAAATCTTTCCCTTTGTTAGTAAACGCGATAACTTTTGCGCAAACCAATCAAAATACGCTTTTTGCGATTTTTTTTACCAAACATAGGTAGCATAAAATAAATTGGCCGAAAATTTTTAAAAATTTTGATTTTTACATTTTTTTTTGGGGGAATTTCATATAAAAAAATGTGAAAAATATTGCTATTTTTGCAAAATTGACGCTCTTTTTTTGTTTATAGCGCGTGATCAAAAAATCGCACAGGTGATCAAATACCACCAAAAGAAAGCTCTGTTTGTGGGAAAAAAAGGACGTCAAATTCGTTTAGGTACAGCGTCGCACGACCGCGCAATTGTGCGTTAAATTCACGCAGTGCCGAATCGCAAAATACCCCCTGGTCAGAATGGGGGTAAAATCTTCCGGGGCTTAAGTGGTTAAATAATAAAGGGGTGCAATCTACTCCAGACTGTAAAAAGGACAAAAGTAAGACCTAGATGTAGAAGGGGCTCTGAATAGGCTGATCACCGGATCACCAGATCACCGTAGACAGCAGGTCGCAGTAGCTGGACGGTATAAATAGGAAGTTGAAGCTGACTCTGCAGCCTCATGGCACAGAGCCGGTTCTGCCATTCCTGATTTGTATCCGGGTCCAGCACTGTCATTCTCAGTCCTATAACCACATTAGTGCCGGGAGGACCGAGCCTACAACCGCTCCCGGACTCCTCCGCCCTAAACTCATTCCACTTATTATTAGAAGCTTTTCATTCTTCTTCCATATCAGTTTGGGGGGTCACCCAGAGCCTGCAACACACTCACCTCCTCCACTCTGATTGGATTATACTCCACTCCCTGTATACCGCCCCCTCCTCGCCAGCTCACTCATCGCTTCTAATTTCATTGAAGAACTTGTTTTTCACATCATTGTCTATCAGAGCTCTTCATATTACAGTCTATGAATTATCTTCCTTTAGGACGCCGGTCGATGTGAAATCCAATCTCTATAGATTAATAGTCCTGATGCCTTTATTAAAAGGGAACCTCCAGTCTACGTGAAGTTTTCTGTTGACATGCGTACAGAATTGAGCAACTTAACCACTTCAATACTGGGCACTTTTACCCCCCCCCCCTTCCTGCCCAGGCCAATTTCCAGCTTTTAGCACGGTTTACAATTGTGCGGTCATGCAACACTGTACCTAAACCAAATTTAAGTCATTTTTCCCCCACAAATAGAGCTTTCTTTTGGTGGTGTTTGATCACCACAAGGTTTTTTATTTTTTGCTAAACAAATAAAAAAAGAACAAAAAGTTAAAAAAAAAAAAAAAGTTTTTTGTTTATGTTATAAAATTTTGTAAATAAATAGTTTTTTTCCTGCACTGATGAGGCTACACTGACAGGCACTATTGAGGAGGCACTGATGATGAGGCACCAATATGCGGCACTGATGGGCACTGATATGCAGCACTGATATGCAGCATTGGTGGGCACTGATAGGCAGCAGTGATGGGCACTGATAGGTAGAACTGATGGGCACTAATAAGCGGTACTGATGGGCACTGATAGGCACTAATAGGCAGAACTGATGGGCACTGGTGGGCAGCACTGAGAGATGGCAATAATAGGCACTGGTGGGCGGCACTAATAGATGGCAATGATGGGCACCAATATGCGGCACTGATGGGCGGCACTGATATGCAGCACTGATGGGCACTGATAGGTTGCACAGATATGCAGCATTGGTGGGCACTGATAGGCAGCAGTGATGGGCACTGATAGGTGGCACTGATGGGAAATAAACGGCACTGATAGGCACTAATAGGCAGCACTGATGGTCACTGGTGGGGGGCACTGATAGATGGCAATGATGGGCACTGGTGGGCGGCACTGATAGATGGCAATGATCAGCAGCACTGATGAGGAGGGCACTGATTGACATCCATGGTGGCATGGGTGGGCATACCTGGTGGCCATGGGTGGGCAATCCCTGGTGGCTCTAGTGGCACCCCCCCAAGGGTCTCTGATTACCAGCACAGACTCCCCATCCCCCCCCCCCCGTCAGGAGAGCCGCCGATCAGCTCTCCTCTACTCACATCTGTCAGGCACGAACTGAGGAAAGCCGATCAACGGCACTTCCTATTTACTATGTGACCAGCTGTGATTTGACACAGCTGGTCACATGGTAAAGAGCTTACGTCATAGGCTCTTTACCGAGATCGGAGATGCGGTGAGTCAGAGTGACACACCGCACCACCGATCACTGCTCTGCGATCTATTCTGCTGGATGTCATAGTCAGGATAGTGCAACCACTCTGCGGCTGTCATTTTGCTATATGATGGGCGGGAAGTGGTTAAAGTGGTTGTAAACCTCAGACATGAAATATGAACAAAGCATATCCCTCCATAGTGTGTCATGTCTTATTCCAGAGTACTAAGTGCCATTTCTGTCTGCTGCCTCCTTCCTCTGCTATCAGCATGAGTTACTTCTGACCAGTCTTCCTGACACCAAGAGAAGAATGGTGACAGGGGAGGGAGCTCCAGCTGATTGACAGCCTCAGCTCTGTTCTTGTGTGCTGGGTGAAGGGGGGTGTGTCCCTTCCCACCAATCAGCTGTCGGAGCTCTCCTTATTGAGCTCTGCAGTTAATAACTTCAGCTCTCTGCCAGGGAAGGACTGGGCCAGGGGGCAGGGGGCTCTCTGTCCTTGTCTTCATCTCACACTCAGTAGGTCAGTGGTGGGGACTTTTTACTTTTCTTCACCAGGAATCCTTTAGGCATGTCTGTGGCAGGAGCGGTTGAAGCCTTTTTATGGGGCATCAGAACAGTCCCCCCCCCCCCCCTGCAGCATGGATGGTATAAACTGTGTGAGCAGAGGCCAGTTCCATGCCCCACTGGAGAGTCTCCTCCCCCAGGCAGCCCAGACCGAGCTGTAGCAGCCCCCCCCCCCCAACTGCCCCCTGCCAGCCAGGCAGCCAGGTTGGGAACCCGGATTCGGCCGGTGAGTAGAGAGTACCTGGAGCGGAGCTTCAGCCTGGAATGGGGGTCGAGAGGAGCCCTAGAAGAGGGAGAGTGGGAGGGGGGCAGAGTCACTGCACCATGGGCCTCTGGTTTGTACTTGCCCCTGGGCCGAAAGTTGCCAGTCAACCTCTGCTTTCCGCCCCCTTTTTTCTGAACTCTAAGACAAGCTTTATACAGCGTCTTGAAAAAGTATTCATACCCGTTGAAATTTTCCACCTGTTACAACCCAAACCATAAATGTATTTTATTGGGATTTTATGTGCTGGGCCGTCACAAAGTGGCACATAATTGTGAAGTGGAAGGAAATTGATAAATCGTTTTTAACATTTTTTACAAATAAATATGTGAAAAGTGTGAAGTGCTTTTGTATTCACCCCCCTTTACTCTGATAACCCTAACTAAAATCTAGTGGAACCAATTGCCTTTAGAAGTCACCTAATTAGTCCACCTGTGTGGAATTTAATCTCAGTATAAATACAGCTGTTCTGTGAAGCCCTCAGAGGTTTGTTAGAGATCCTAAGTGAACAAACAGCATCATGAAGACCAAGGAACACACCAGACAGGTCAGGAATAAAGCTGTGGAGAAGTTTAAAGTCGGGTTAGGTTCTAAAAAAATATCCCAAGGTTTGATCATCTCACGGCGCGCTGTTCAATCCATCATCCAAAAATGGAAAGAGCATGGCACAACTGCAACCCTACCAAGACATGGCCATCCACCTAAACTGACAGGCCGGGCAAGGAGAGCATTCAATCAGAGAAGCAGCCATAAGAGGCCCATGGGAACTCTGGAGGAGCTGCAGAGATCCACAGCTCAGGTGGGAGAATCTGTCCACAGGACAACTATTAGTCAGCACTCCACAAATCTGACCTTTATGGAAGAGTGGAAGAAGAAAGCCATTGCTGAAAGAAAGCCATAAGAAGTCCCGTTTGCAGTTTGCAAGAAGCCATGTGGGGGACACAGAAAACATGTGGAAGAAAATGCTCTGGTCAGATGAGACCAAAATTGGCCTTTTTGGCCTAAAAGCTCACACTGGATGACTGCACAGATCTGGAAGAAACACACAAAGCTCACCAAGATTCAAGGAAGAATACACATGACAATATTTGCACAGTACACATTATAACCTTAAAGCGGAGTTCCAGTCCCCCAAAATACTATTTTTTTAAACACTCCTCTATACTTGTTTAAACATATCTAGAACATGTCCCATGTGTAGTCCCTGTAGTTTGTGTTAAAATGTTTGAAGACGAACCAGATCGCGGAAGCAGGGCCGCTGATAGGGGGGGGGGGGGGGCACCAGTCTCCTGTAGGGGGCCTGGCACACAGGGGGGGTGGGCCCAACAACACGTGGAATTGGTGCGGTGGGACAGAGGGGCAATTACAGAAGGAAGCCCTGTGGGCAGGGCCATCTTACTGAATGGGCGCACTGGGAAGTTGCCCGGGGGCACCACTTGCCCAGGGGCCCAGCCCCAGCTAAGCATTAGTCCCAATTCCGGTGTGTATCCCCCCCACCCAACTTAGCAGGTGGCAAGAGCCTGTAGGTCCTGCCCTGCTGTCAGGACACTTGGGCCGTGGAGGGGGAGCCCACAACAGCATACTTGCCAATTGTCCCCTTTTTCCTGGGACAGTCCCGGCCTTTGAAGATGTCATAGATGTTTGACGATACGCGTAAGGCGAACGTATCGGAGCTGAGCATGCTACATACCGCGGTTTTATCCATTGTTGCTGTTATATGATGTCTACTATGTAAGTGCATTACTTTTTAATATATTTATGTGCCTCGATGTACTTCACGATTGGTTGCCCCTCTGTCTTTTTTCTGAGCCTGCATGTGAAAGACACTTCTGTGGGGTCCTGTGAAGGCATTGTACATCTGTGAATTGTGAAGTTCTCTCTCCCTGCTAAGGAATGTGAGGAATGTGACTAGGAACCATCATTTACGCCGAGCGCTGTTTGCTCTTATACCTGTTTGACCACTCTGTGACAGGAGGGTCAAAAGTTCCGGTAAGAGGCTACGGGTGTCAGCACAGGGTGTAACTCATCTCTCTCACTATTCACTGGTGATTGGCTGATTGGATTGGGTCCTTTCTTTCTACCTGCAGTTCTACTCCATTAGATTGTTCATGGACTGTATTACTGTGATAGATTGTTTAATATACAGTATGTCTGGCGCAGCTCCTACTATACATCTACTACTTTACCCGGCAAATAGTAGCCCGTCCCGGGTAATTTACATTGACCCTGCAGTTAATCAGGCTGCCCATAAATGCCCGTTACGGGCTGGCGGAGCCCATAAAAGTAATGGTTGCTGGCTGACATTGTAACTGCGCATGCGCTGATCGAGAAAGCTCGTACAAGCTCGGCCAGGCAAGCGCATGCGCAGTTACGTAATGGCGCCTCCTGCCGCCATTTTTAAATCTCTAGCACTCTAATTGTAATTCTCTCTTTATTGAGTAGACCCTATAATCTGATGATAGGTAGGCGGAGATTCATTATGCGGAGTGGGCGGGGCTTCAGGGAAGTGGGTGTGGTAAG
This sequence comes from Pelophylax lessonae, assembly GCF_965119305.1. Classification (NCBI taxonomy): domain Eukaryota; kingdom Metazoa; phylum Chordata; class Amphibia; order Anura; family Ranidae; genus Pelophylax; species Pelophylax lessonae. The sequence goes on along the minus strand of NC_138769.1, from coordinate 31,785,035 downwards.
GAATTGATAGCTGTGCAGCAAAGTGTCCCTGGAATTTTTTTCCCAAATGTTGGCAACTATGCAACAGCAGGATTGCCTGTCCGTCTCTACGGGAACAGGCACACACAGGACAGTCCAGTCTGACTCCTGTCCGTGTGTGTTTCCCACCGGACCCAGTCGATGAACTTGGAAGCTGTCATTAGCCTGGCACTGCTGTACCAATAAATATCGCCTTATCGATAATTTGCATTTTTATTCTGGTGGGTGATTGTGTAGGCGGGGCCCCAGTGCACTGCATTGCTCGGGGCACTTTAATGCTCTTAAGATGGCACTGCCTGTGTGGCTCTCCACAGCAGCTGAAAGACAGTTTCTCCCACTCAAGGGAGAGACACAGACACAAGGCATCATTCCTGTAATTGCTTCTCTGACACCGATCCCCATCCCTGCTAAAAAAATAAAAATAAAAAAAATAAAATAAAATGTAAAAAAACAATTAAAAAGGGCTAATTTGCACTGGTTCTCTGTATGTTTGTGTCCGCTAATAATGACTTTAGTGTATTTTTAGTGAAAATATGGTCTTGATATTTGGGGGGGGGGGGCATGCCAGGTAGGCTGCACAGGGGGCCCCATGATTTCAAACAGCAGCCCTGCTCGGAAGCAGGCGGGTTCCATGTCATCTGTGGGCATCTGAAGCCCTCTTCTCTTGATTACCGGGATTCGGTGCATGCTGGGTAGCCATGTCATGACATCACTTCCGGGTACTCGGCACCAGATTTAAAAAAATGACAGCATTCAAAACAGCCAAACTTGGCGTTTTGAATGCTTTTAGTGCAGAGGAGGGGTTTGGGGTCTTTTATACCCCCAGATCCCTCCCACAATAGTACCTGTCAAAAAAATCAGCCCAAATATCAGCCCATATCGGCCGATACTGATATGCAATGGCCAAAATATCGGTATGGGTATCGGCAGCGAAAAACCGATATCGGTCGATCACTAATATAGCATAATGATGATGTCACTGTTACCTTTACAAGGTATTATCTGGGTTTGCAAAGGCATTTGGTGCTCAGAATTGATTTTTAATTATTGGTGGCCATTGAGGAATACATGTTAACAAATATTTTTGTGGCAAGAGTTCAGCTTTCAATTTGGCGTTTAACCACTTTACCGCTGAGTACCGTAGTACTACTGCGGCAAAGTGGCTCTTGTATGTCTGACGACGTAGACCTACGTCGCCAGACTCCTCCCCTGTAGGCGGTGCTCGCGCTGTTTTCATTCACAGCGGGAGTCGGGCCAGGGGAGGAGCAGTGGTGATCGCCGCTGCTCTGCCCCGATCGTCGGGGAATCCAGTTTGGAGATCCGCCCGCCTGTGTAAACAGAGCGGGCGGATCTCCTCAGTGACAGTGAGTGACAGATCGGACTGTTCAGCATAGCTGGACATCCGATCTGTCCCTGTCTCACACAGTCACCCCCCCCCCCCCCCCCACACGTCAGTAAGCACCAGGCATACATTAACCCCTCCCTCTCCAATAAAATTAACCCCTTCCCTGCCAGTGTCATTTTTACAGTAACAGTGCATATATATAGCACTGATTACTGCAGTAATGTCACTGGTACCCCCAAAAGTGTCAAAAATGTCAGTCAAGGGTCCGATCTGTCCGCCGCAATGTCGCAGTCCCGCAAAAAAAATCGCAGGTCGCCGCCATTACTCGTTAAAAAAAAAAACACCAAAAATGACATAAATCTTTCCCTTTGTTAGTAAACGCAATAACTTTTGCGCAAACCAATCAAAATACGCTTATTGCGATTTTTTTTACCAAACATGGGTAACAGAAAACAAATTGGCCAAAAATTTAAAAAAAAATTGGTTTTTGCATCTTTTTTGGGGGGAATTTAATATAAAAAAATGTGAAAAATATTGTTATTTTTTCAAAATAAATGCTATTTTTCTGTTTATAGCGCAAAAAGTAAAAATTGCACAGGTGATCAGATACCACCAAAAGAAAGCTCTGTTTGTGGGAAAAAAAGGACGTAAATTTCGTTTGGGTACGGCGTCGCATGACCGCGCAATTGTCAGTTAAAGTCGCACAGCGCCGAATCGCAAAAAGTGGCCCAGACGTAAGACAGCAAAATGCTCTAGTGGTAAAGTGGTTAAACACGTGTAGAAATGTATGTTTGTAGGACGCTATTAGCAGTTTATTTTATAAGCTGACATTGTTGTTGGAACTTTCCATTCATCCAGTTGCAGGATCTCGGCCGGCCTCGGTGTAGCACATTATGTCTGTAAAGAGTAATAAAAATAATATTGTCATAATAGCCTCAAATTTCCTTTTCATAACGTGCATAAGGGAGGGCTGTATAATGTGGAGTGACAGCCGAGCCGCTTATGACGTGACTGGCAAATCATTCCTCCGCTTGTATCAGGAGGAGAGTGCAGGAGGGTAATAGACCGTACATTCATACAATGCCGGAGTAGAATAGCTCTGACCCAGCAACTACCAAAGCCAGCGTTATATGGATGTAATAAAAAGAAATGTTTGTGCTTTGGGTAAACTTGTCGCCCCTTCTTTTATGTCAATCGTGCAGTAAAACACAAAGAAACCGAGGATTGGAGTATGACCAAAGACTGTTAGAGTAATCAGACTATACAGGGCTACAAGGTGATGTAAACTATCCTTATTTACCAATAAGACTCCTGAGAATGCAGCCTATCCATTCACTAGAGACCGGTGACATCACCAAGAATATAGCCTATCCATTCACTAGAGACCGGTGACATCATTGAGAATGCAGCCTATCCATTCACTAGAGACCGGTGATATCACTGAGAATGCAGCCTATCCATTCACTAGAGACCGGTGATATCACTGAGAATGCAGCCTATCCATTCACTAGAGACCGGTGACATCACTGAGAATGCAGCCTATCCATTCACTAGAGACCGGTGACATCACCAAGAATATAGCCTATCCATTCACTAGAGACCGGTGATATCACTGAGAATGCAGCCTATCCATTCACTAGAGACCGGTGATATCACTGAGAATGCAGCCTATCCATTCACTAGAGACCGGTGATATCACTGAGAATACAGCCTATCCATTCACTAGAGACCGGTGACATCACTGAGAATGCAGCCTATCCATTCACTAGAGACCGGTGACATCACCAAGAATATAGCCTATCCATTCACTAGAGACCGGTGACATCACTGAGAATGCAGCCTATCCATTCACTAGAGACCGGTGACATCACTGAGAATGCAGCCTATCCATTCACTAGAGACCGGTGACATCACTGAGAATGTAGCCTATCCATTCACTAGAGACCGGTGACATCACTGAGAATGCAGCCTATCCATTCACTAGAGACCGGTGACATCACTGAGAATGTAGCCTATCCATTCACTAGAGACGGTTGACATCACTGAGAATGCAGCCTATCCATTCACTAGAGACCAGTGACATCACTGAGAATGCAGCCTATCCATTCACTAGAGACCGGTGACATCACTGAGAATGCAGCCTATCCATTCACTAGAGACTGGTGACATCACTGAGAATACAGCCTATCCATTCACTAGAGACCAGTGACATCACTGAGAATGCAGCCTATCCATTCACTAGAGACCGGTGACATCACTGAGAATGCAGCCTATCCATTCACTAGAGACCGATGACATCACTGAGAATGCAGCCTATCCATTCACTGGAGACCGGTGACATCACTGAGAATGCAGCCTATCCATTCACTAGAGACTGGTGACATCACTGAGAATACAGCCTATCCATTCACTAGAGACTGGTGACATCACTGAGAATGCAGCCTATCCAATCACTAGAGACCGGTGACATCACTGAGAATGCAGCCTATCCATTCACTAGAGAGCGGTGACATCACTGCGAATGCAGCCTATAGAAACATAGAATGTGTCGGCAGATAAGAACCATTTGGCCCATCTAGTCTGCCCAATATATCTGAATCCTATGAATAGTCCCTGGCCCTATCTTGTATGAAGGATAGCCTTATGCCTATCCCATGCATGCTTAAACTCCTTCACTGTATTTGCAGCTACCACTTCTGCAGGAAGGTTATTCCATGCATCCACTACTCTCTCAGTAAAGTAATACTTCCTCATATTACTTTTAAACCTTTGCCCCTCTAATTTAAAACTGTGTCCTCTTGTGGTAGTTTTTCTTCTTTTAAATATGCTCTCCTCCTTTACCGAGTTGATTCCCTTTATGTATTTAAAAGTTTCTATCATATCCCCTCTGTCTCTTCTTTCTTCCAAGCTATACATGTTAAGGTCCTTTAACCTTTCCTGGTAAGTTTTTTCCTGCAATCCATGTACTAGTTTAGTAGCTCTTCTCTGGACTCTCTCTAGAGTATCTATATCCTTCTGGAGATATGGCCTCCAGTACTGTGCACAATACTCCAAGTGAGGTCTCACCAGTGTTCTGTACAGCGGCATAAGCACTTCTCTCTTTCTACTGCTTATACCTCTCCCTATACATCCAAGCATTCTGCTGGCATTTCGTGCTGCTCTATTACATTGTCTTCCCACCTTTAAGTCTTCTGAAATAATTACTCCTAAATCCCTTTCCTCAGATACTGAGGTCAGGAGTGTGTCAAATCCATATCCATTTACTAGAGACTGGTGACATCACTGAGAATGCAGCCATCTATTCACTAGAGACCGGTGACATCACTGAGAATGCAGCCTATCCATTCACTAGAGACCGATGACATCACTGAGAATGCAGCCTATACATTCACTAGAGACCAGTGACATCACTGAGAATGCAGCCAATCCATTCACTAGAGACTGTGACATCACTGAGAATGCAGCCTATCTATTCACTAGAGACCGGTGACATCACTGAGAATGCAGCCTATTCATTCACTAGAGACCGGTGACATCACTGAGAATGCAGCCTATCCATTCACTAGAGACCAGTGACATCACTGAGAATACAGCCTATCCATTCACTAGAGACCAGTGACATCACTGAGAATGCAGCCTATCCATTCACTAGAGACCGGTGACATCACTGAGAATGCAGCCTATCCATTCACTAGAGACCGGTGACATCACTGAGAATGCAGCCTATTCATTCACTAGAGACCGGTGACATCACTGAGAATGCAGCCTATCCATTCACTAGAGACCGGTGACATCACCGAGAATGCAGCCTATCCATTCACTAGAGACCAGTGACATCACTGAGAATGCAGCCTATCCATTCACTAGAGACCAGTGACATCACTGAGAATGCAGCCTATCCATTCACTAGAGACCAGTGACATCACTGAGAATGCAGCCTATTCATTCACTAGAGACCGGTGACATCACTGAGAATGCAGCCTATCCATTCACTAGAGACCGGTGACATCACTGAGAATGCAGCCTATTCATTCACTAGAGACCGGTGACATCACTGAGAATGCAGCCTATCCATTCACTAGAGACCGGTGACATCACCGAGAATGCAGCCTATCCATTCACTAGAGACCAGTGACATCACTGAGAATGCAGCCTATCCATTCACTAGAGACCAGTGACATCACTGAGAATGCAGCCTATCCATTCACTAGAGACCGGTGACATCACTGAGAATGTAGCCTATCCAATCACTAGAGACCGGTGACATCACCGAGAATGCAGCCTATTCATTCACTAGAGACCGGTGACATCACTGAGAATGCAGCCTATCCATTCACTAGAGACCGGTGACATCACTGAGAATGTAGCCTATCCAATCACTAGAGACCGGTGACATCACCGAGAATGCAGCCTATCCATTCACTAGAGACCGGTGACATCACTGAGAATGCAACCTATCCAATCACTAGAGACAAGTGACATCACTGAGAATGCAGCCTATCAATTCACTAGAGACCGGTGGCATCACTGAGAATGCAGCCTATCCATTCACTAGAGACCGGTGACATCACTGAGAATGCAGCCTATCCATTCACTAGAGCCTCAGGATAACATATTTGTATATCTTTTTGATGTGACAGATAGAGATTCTTCCTTTTGGCCTCAGTTGTCACTAGTTGCTGGGTCTAGTTGCAACACCCCCAACATCAACATATCATCTTGGTAAAAGACATATACAGATACTTTGTTCAGATTTGATTGGCGGAGGTTCTGAGACATTGTTTTTACTATTATACATGTGAAAGTGAAATCCATCATCAATATAATTTATAGGCTCAGGGGTACTTTGTACCACTGAGAAAAAAGCTATGCAAGCTTTGAAACGTGTCGGATAATCTTGATGTTAATCCATATATCTACTGTATGTCTATATCTATCTATCTATCTATCCATCCATCCATCCATCCATCCATCCATCTATCTATCTATCTATCTATCTATCTATCTATCTATCTATCTATATCTATCTATCTATCTATCTATCTATCTATCTATCTATCTATCTATCTATCTATCTATCTATCTATCTATCTATCTATCTATCTATCTATCTATCTATCTATCTATCTATCTATCTATCTATCTATCTATCTATCTATCTATCTATCTATCTATCTATCTATCTATCTATCTATCTATCTATCTATCTATCTATCTATCTATCTATCTATCTATCTATCTATCTATCTATCTATCTATCTATCTATCTATCTATCTATCTATCTATCTATGTACTGATGCAACAAATTTTGCACATTCCATGTATATTGTTCCACAGTTTGCTTTTTGCATATATACATGTTTTTATCTTTGTGATATAAATAAAATATGTTTTTAACATATAATATAACATTAGTATACTTCATAAGTGCCTACAAAGTCCCAATCTCTGGGGGAACTTTTCCCTGGTCCCCAAAAAGTGTCAGTTAGTGTCCCAACTGTCCGCCGCAGTATCGCAGTCCGCTATAACTTGCTGATCGCCGCCATTACTATTATAAATTAAATAAATATATCCCAATGTTTGTAGACGTGATAACTGTTGTGCAAACCAATCAATATACGCTTATTGGGATTTTTTTATTACCAAAAATATGTAGCAGAACACATAAAAAATTGATAAATGAATGAAGAAATTCGATGTTTTTACATTTTTTTTATTGGGTAATTTTTATAGCAGAAGGTAAAAAATATTGTTTTCTTTTCAAAATTGACGACCATTTTTTGTTTATAGCACAAAAAATAAAAACCGCAGAAGTGATCAAATACCACCAAAAGAACACTCCATTTGTGGAAAAAAAGGGCATCAATTTTATTTGGGTACAGCGTTGCATGACCGAGCAATTGTCAGTTAAAGTAGTGCAGTGCCATATCGCAAAAAAAAATAAAAATGGCCTGGTCATGAAGGGGGGTTATATTTTCAATTTGATTTTGATTTTTAGGCAAATTGTGTCAATGGGACAGGAAGTGTGGGGAAATCTCCTAGAAAAGGACATTTAGAAAAAAAAAAAAAAAAAAAAAGGTTTGTCTAGAATTCCACTTTAAAGCTACATTTTGATTGGCCACCAAGGGCAGAGCAGACCGTTCTCCTTTTAGGTGGGGGGTCTATTTTTCTCTATAGTTTGTCTCAGTCAATGGTGGCAAACTGCATTCCATATCAGAGCAACATGACAATAGCCAGCCAAGAACGACTCGGGGAAAATGCAGCTCCACAGCGCATTTTTAAATAGCTTGTTTCTATTTTAGGAAAATGCAGCAAAATCGGCTGCAGCTATTTTAGACGAGGCTGGCGGTGTACGCTGTCGTTGCCAAACATCCCTTCACCCGAAATGAACAAACTCCTCGATCTCTGCCGCAAAGGCACGGAGGTTCCAGATGACACATTAAAAAAAAAACTCCATTACTCCACGCTTGACAGTGCAGGCGTCGTTTTATACAATCAATGCGTGCGATAGAGGACAGAGTCATTCCAGAAGCAGAGATACAGAGCTTTCTCCACGGCACTACGAGATCTGATGTCATTTTTAATTTCCTGAAATGCAAATTGAATGGCGAGTGTCAGATAACAGTGAGGATATGAAGCCAACACTGATCCTAGGAGAGCTTAAAGCAGAAACACCACAAATAAACCGCCTATTAACCACTTAAGCCCCAGAAGATTTTACCCCCTTCCTGACCAGGGCCTATTTTGCGATTCGGCACTGCGTGACCTTAACGGACAATTGCGCGGTCGTGCGACGCTGTACCTAAATGAAATTGATGTCCTTTTTTTCCCACAAACAGAGCTTTCTTTCGGTGGTATTTGATCACCTGTGCGATTTTTTGATCATGCGCTATAAACAAAAAAAGAGCAACAATTTTGCAAAAATAACAATATTTTTCACATTTTTTATATGAAATTCCCCCCCCCAAAAAAATGTAAAAATCAAATTTTTTTAACATTTTTGGCCAATTTGTTTTCTGCTACCTATGTTTGGTAAAAAAAAAAATCGCAAAAAGCGTATTTTGATTGGTTTGCGCAAAAGTTATCGCGTTTACAAAGGGAAAGATTTTTGTCATTTTTGTTGTTTTTTTTTAACGAGTAATGGCGGCGATTTGCGTTTCTTTGCGGGACTGCGACATTGTGGCGGACAGATCGGACCCTTGACTGACATTTTTGACACTTTTGGGGTTACCAGTGACATTACTGCAGTAATCAGTGCTATTCATATACACTGTTACTGTAAAAATGACACTGGCAGTGAAGGAGTTAACTGTATTGGAGAGGGAGGGGTTAAGTGTGTCCTAGGGGCGTGCTTCTAACTGTGATTGGACATGGCTACTGGTGTAAGAACAGAGATCAACGGTCCTACATAGTAGAACCGTCTGATCTCCATTCTTACACAGGGAAGAATGACAGGCGGCTTTCTTTACATCAGCCGCCTGCCTTTCTTCCAGTGTAACGGAAGATCGCCAGTGCCCGGCGGACATCGGGTCCGCCAGGCACACACGCGGGGGGGTCCGTGACCGCGAGGGAGCGCACCTCCGGCGGCGCGCGCTCGCTCCCTAGAAGCCTCACAGGCTAGCGACGTAGTACTACGTCGCTTTGCCTGTGAGGGGCTGACCGCCACAGTAAATAGTCGTGCGGCGGTCGGCAAGTGGTTAAATGATAAAACAAAAAGCGGCTGTAACGGATCAACTGGCACCCCAGACCGGGTACCTCCATTGACGAATGCTCCTAGTGCTTCCCCAGGGCTCCAAGCACTCCACCAGACACCATATCCACCTCAGACCCCATGAACCGCCGCAGCTTGGTTGGGGGCTCGCCATCTCCTACCCACCCTGGACCTACGACAAGACTCCAGGTTCCAGTGGGTGAACCTCTCTTTCCCCAGAAAGTGAGGCAGGAACAGGAACAAGCTCTTACAAGAGCTCAGTGATTATCCAAGGAAGTATTAAGAGCATAGCAATCCCTTGTAGCAGATTCCCCCAATAAGGGTGAAGTAGAACTCTTTATTGAACAAGAAACAGCCTTTTATACACTTGAGAAGTATGTCAGTCACTACATGAACAATGACCCGAATTTTTACCCAAAACATGACACAAAGGTTAGATAACGAGGTACAGCTGACTTATGGCTAATCCCATCTACAGTGCCTTGCAAAAGTATTCATTACCATGCTAATTAACTCAGCGCACTTAAACCAGACTGGAAGACCAGACTGCCGGCAACAAGGCTAAAACAAAACACAATACACATTTATTAGAAGTCTAAACACAGATTAAATCAGCATAATTACGAGGTGTGGAAGACAGGTGATTGAGCTGATGATATTATCTGTGTAATGCCTTATTGGCAATAGGCAGCTAGGCCTAGAGTTCCAGAGTCTTCATATAATCTTTGAGATATATAATTGACAAATATAACTGTCCCACTAGAAGCAATCCAAACCATTAAGTATCTGTCTTTCACTCCCAGTGACGGTGCGTACCGTCACAGTGGCTATTGCTGCAATTCTCCCCTGCTATCTGGTGTGGTCTCCTGCAGCTGTCCTCTCGCCACTAGATGTCTACTGGGATGAATGACTACAAGTGCCATTCAACCCACTTCCTCTGAGCCCAAGTTGTCCTCGACCCACCCCTGGGGCACATCATCATCAAACGTCACTGAATGAAGTTCACACATCATGACCAGGGCCATCCACCGCCGAAGAAAAAAAAGAACCCATGACACCATGAGATCAGCAAATAGACCCTTGGAATACAGATGAATGTTTGTAGACTTTTTCCAGGTTGGGTTTAATTGCATACTTACAGTACATACACTGAAACTAGCTTGGACCAATACAAGTATGCATATTCCATACCCAACGGGCCACTGTGGAAGCAGACCAGGGTTTCTCAACCAGGGTTCCATGGAATTCTTGGGGTCCTCCAGAGGTTGCAAGGGGTTCATTGAGCAATGAGCAATTTTTGCCTCTTAGATAAGTTCCCACTGACACCACTGATCTTTTTAGCTTTATGAAAGGGTTGTAATTCTTCCCAATGTCCACAAGTGTAAGGAACATTCTTCCCACTGACCATCACACTAATGTATCATGCGTTGTAGATATAGTCACTTTTAGAAAGGGTTCCCTGATACTGAAAAGAGCATTTCAAGGGTTCTTCTGTGCTAAAAGGGTTGAGAACGGCTGAAGCAGAGTCACTGTAGTAGTTGGCATTACTACAAAGATCGCCGTGGTCATTAGGAGCCCTGTGCGGAGTGGCTTCCCTTCTGCCTAGAGAACACAAGGGGGGGGGGGCTTGCTCTGCACAGCCGCCATTTACAGAACGCCTCATTTTTATTTATTTTTTTCAAAGCAAGACATTCTCTGATTGGAGAAGTTAGAAATCAAACATCACTACACCACCTCTCCACCTCATCCATTCAAAGAACGTCCTGTATTTATTGAAAAAATACAAATCCTTCTGGTAATGGCAATACCGGACCCAGAAGACCATGCTCATCACTGAAGGTTTTTCAGGGTAGGATAATACCATCTCTGGGAGTTTCTGGCCTGGCTTTGGGAGGTGTGTAGATGGCCTACAAATAAAGCAAGAACATTATTTAACCACTTGCCGACTGCTGCACGACTATATACGGTGGCAGTCAGCCCCTCACAGGCAAAGTGACGTATGGGTACGTCACTAGCCTGTGAGGCTCGAGGGAGCGAGCGCGTGCCGCCGGAGGTGCGCTCACGCCCCCCCCCCCCACGCGTGTGAGTGGATGACTCGATGTCCGCCGGTCACTCGCGATCGCCGGTTACACCAGGAGAAAGGCAGGCGGCTAATGTAAACAAAGTCGCCTGTCATTCTCCCCTGTGTAAGAATTGAGATCATATGGTTCTGCTATGTAGGACCTTAGATCTCTGCTGTTACACACACAGCCACATCCAATCACAGTTAGAAACACGCCCTAGGGACACACTTAACCCCTCCCTCTCAAATAAAGTTATCCCCTTCACTGCCAGTGTTATTTTTACAGTAACAGTGCATATGTATAGCACTGATTACTGTAGTAATGTCACTGGTACCCCCAAAAGTGTCAAAAATGTCAGTCAAGGGTCCGATCTGCCTGCCGCAATGTCGCAGTCCTGCAAAAAAAAAAATTGCAGATCGCTGCCATTACGCGTTAAAAAAAAAACCAATAAAAATGACAAAAATCTTTCCCTTAGTTAGTAAACGCAATAACTTTTGCGCAAACCAATCAAAATACGCTTTTTGCGATTTTTTTTTTACCAAACATATGGTAAAAAAAAAAAAAAAGTTGGCCTAAAATGTTAAAACATTTAGATTTTTACATTTTTTTAGGGGAGGGAATTTCATATAAAAAAATTTGAAAAATATTGTTATTTTTGCAAAATTGTCGCTCTTTTTTTGTTTATAGCGAATGATCAAAAAATCGCACAGGTGATCAAATACCACCAAAAGAAAGCTCTGTTTGTGGGAAAAAAAGGACGTCAATTTCATTTGGGTACAGCGTCGCCCGACTGCGCAATTGTCCGTTAAAGTCACGCAGTGCCGAATCGCAAAATAGGCCCTGGTCAGGAAGGGGGTAAAATCTTCCGGGGCTTAAGTGGTTAACTGCTTGTCACCTGACCACAGTAAATGTACTGTGGCAAGGAGGCACTGGCAGGCTGGATCACATATCATGATTTGAGAGGGAGATATGAGAGAGGAGATATGAGAGAGAGAATATGAATCTCTGTGCAGAGATAGTCCCTGTGTGCATTAAGAAGCCTGTGCACATCCAAGAAGCTCAAAGATGTATGCATGGAAGAGCTGGTGGTCTGAGGGACCAGTACCTATAGCAGCAGTGCTGCTGAAGAGTAGCCAGGTGGGTTAGCATTTTCATTTGTATTTTGCTGGAGAAAAAAACCTGTGTGGGAAACATTATGGACTTTCTGTTTCCCTTTTAATAAAAATTGTAATTATTTTCAATGATCATAAGTGTGAGGAGCATTCTTCCCACTGACCATCACACTAATGTATCATGAGTTGCAGATATAATAATTTTTAGCAGGGGTTCCCTGATACCGGAAAGGTATTTCAAGGGTTACTCTGTGTTGAGAAAGGTTGCTCTATGCAGTAACTAGAACATCAATGGCTAAAATGTGTGTATATACTGTACAATGAGCTTAGGAAACCAGGACATTTGATACCCCATATGGTACAAAGAGGAGAGCAGTAAGAGACAGGAGAGGGAAAAGAAAAGGAATGGAGGGGGCAATCTGCCCAAAAGTCACCACCACCAACATGAAGACTTTCCTAGTTCTAAAGTTTGGGAAATCAAACAGGGTTTAACCACTTGCCGTCTGCTCACTAGAGCTCTACTGCGGCAAAGTGGTTCGTTATCGTCTGGCGACGTAGACCTACGTCGCTGGACTCCTCCCCTTTCTCGGCGGAGCGCACGCAGTGCCGGAGGTTCGCTCCCGCTGTATTCAGTCACAGCGGGAGTCGGGCCAGGGGAGGAGCGGCGGCGATCGCCGCTGCTCTTTCCCGATCGTCGGGGAATCGAGTCTGGAGATCCGCCCGCTTGTGTAAACAAAGCGGGCGGATCTCCTAAGTGACAGGCAGGGTCAGATTGCAGGGTTCAGCATAGCTGAACATGCGATCTGTCCCTGTGTCACTCAGTCCCCTCCCCCCACACATGTCAGTAAGCACCAGGCATACATTAACCCCTCCCTCTCCAATAAAATTAACCCCGTCCCTGCCAGTGTCATTTTTACAGTAACAGTGCATATAGATAGCACTGATTACTGCAGTAATGTCACTGGTACCCCCAAAAGTGTCAAAAATGTCAGTCAAGGGTCCGATCTGTCCGCCGCAATGTCGCAGTCCCGCAAAAAAAAATCGCAGATCGCCGCCATTACTCGTTAAAAAAAAACCACCAAAAATGACAGAAATCTTTCCCTTAGTTAGTAAACGCAATAACTTTTGCGCAAATCAATCAAAATACACTTATTGTGATTTTTTTTACCAAACATAGGTAGCAGAAAACAAATTGGCCAAAAATTTAAAAAAAAAATAGATTTTTACATTTTTTGGGGGGGAAATTTCTTATAAAAAAATTTGAAAAATATTGTTATTTTTTCAAAATTTACGCTCTTTTTTTTGTTTATAGCGCAAAAAGTAAAAATTGCACAGGTGATCAAATACCACCAAAAGAAAGCTCTGTTTGTGGGGAAAAAAAGGACGAAAATTTCATTTGGGTACGGCGTTGCACGACCGCGCAATTGTCAGTTAAATTTGCACAGTGCCGAATCGCAAAAAGTGGCCTGGACGTAAGACAGCAAAATCCTCCGGTGGTAAAGTGGTTAAGGTCCCAAAGGTATCGCATGGTTCTCAAGTGCTCTCGAAAGCCGGCATTGAATTGTTGAGTCTATCCATGAGATATTCCGTAGTTTGAAAATCCTTGACCTTAGCAAGAAGATGAAGAAGGCTGGCACTTCAAAGTAGACAACAAGGGCCCTTTTACCCCAAAACATGTATCTGAAGCTCTGTAAATAACTGCATAAAGTCAATCTACTGGATCCTGCAATGTTACATAGTTACATAGTAGGTGAGGTTGAATAAAGACCATAGTTCATCCAATTCAACCTGTGTAGGTGTGTGTGGCCGTAATCATCTCTCATACCCCTGAAGTTTTTATCTCCTTGAGATGTACGTCTAAGAGTCTTTTGAAAGCCACCATACTTCCCGCAGAAACCACCACTTGTGGTAGAGAATTCCACAATCTTGTAGCCCTAACAGTAAAGAACCCCCCACGTTGCCTGAGGTTAAAACGCTTCTCCTCTAATTGCATTGTATGCCCCCAAGTCCTCATGCAATCCTTTCAACTGAATAGCTTTTTTTCTATGCTGAGATCACCATTGAGATATTTATAAATTGCTATCATGTCCCCTCTCTGGCGTCTCTTCTCCAGGGAGAATAAATCAAGCGATTGCAGACGCTCTTCATAATTAAGGTCCTCCAATCCCCTAATCAGTTTAGTTGCCCTTCTCTGGAATCTCTCCAGCTCCAACACATCCCTTCTGAGGACTGGCGACCAGAACTGGACAGAGTACTCCAGATGCGGTCGGACCAGAGTTTTATAAAATGTTTGCCCATTCTTCTTGATAAATTGCTTTAATTCTTTGGTTGGACGGGGACAATTGGTGAGCAGTAGTTTTAGTATGGATTTGGCTGTCTGTTTACGGTTATTGTCTCATTAAATGTTGAGCTTCTATCCAATCTCAGCTCTTGTGTAGACTGTAATAGGTTGTCCTCTATATATGTCCTGTATTTGGCTTCTGGTTTCACTGATTATAAGCATTCCCCCAACATGATGCTACCACCTCCATGCTTTACAGTGGTGTCTGTGTTCTTGGGGAGATAAACTTTATTGGTTTTCTGTACCAAAAATAATTTTGCAAAAAGGCAAAAAAGATCAGGCTTGGTCTTATAAGGGAACCTTTCTTTTCCCATGTAAGCTGTCCCCTACATCGCTTTTAGAGAAACTCCAAATGGAATCAAATGTTTTAAGTAATGGCTTTCTTTTAGAGACTCCTCCATAAAGCCTAGCTTTGTGGAGCATCTGGGTTATACAGTGGTTGGCCATTGGACTTGACTTCCATCACAGCTGTAAATCTCTGCAGCTCCTTTAAGGCTCATTTACACTTGCTTCGACTTTAACACACATTAAAGTGCCTACTGCTTCGAAATGCTTTTTTTTATGAGTTTTTGATGCTTTTAAGAAGATTAAATGACACTTGGCAAAAGCCCTGTGTTGATTTTCTATTTGTTTTAAAGGACCCAGTAGAACCCCAGCTCATTAGTACACCATTCCGCAGATCTCCAGTTCATTAGTACCCCTGTTCAGCAAATCCCTAGCTCATTAGTCCCCCCACCCAGCAGATCCCAGCTCATCAGTACCCCCATTCAGAAGATCCCCAGCTTATTTGTATCCCCATTCAGAAGATCCCCAGCTCATTAGTATCCCCATTCAGTAAATCCCCAGCTTATTAGTACCCTCATTCAGCAGATCCCCAGCTTTATAGTACCCTTGTTAAGCAGATTGCCTGCTCAGTAGTACTCTCAGCTCTGCTAATACTCCACTCAGTAGTACAACCAGCTTTGCTGATCTCCCACTCAGTAGTAAACCGCCAACTCTGCTGATCCCCCACTCAGTAGCAACCCCCAGCTCTGCTAAACCTCTGGTTTTCTGATCCTCCTCTTTCCAGTCCCTGCTCCCCTCCTGCTATTTCGCTACCATGCTGCGCACTATGCGTGGCATCTGCTACTTTCTCCTGCTCGGTCCCCCATCTCTGCTGATCCTTCACTGCTCATTCCTCGCTCTCTAGTCCTATTCACCTTCTGCTATAGGGTTCTCATGTTGCACACCACGTGTGCCATCTACTAGATGCTCTGCTTCAGTCCAAACACTGCTCACCTTCCTGCTGCTCCATGCTGCACACCAGATGTGATGTCTGCACCAGACACTCCCAGAATATATACACATGAACCGGAAGTGACTGTGGATGATGTCGTTCCGGTCTGCTTGTTGGTTTCCCAGTGCAAGCTGGGACATTTTATACCTACAATACCTCCAAAACAATGCAAATCTAACTCTGAATAAAAGCCTCTCAAAAGCTGCAGGTGCTGATAGCGAGCGTTTTCATAGACTTCTTTGGAGGCTTAGGAGACACTTGAGTTTTGGTGGATTGCCTTCTCGAGGCGGGGTCATAGTTGTGCCATTTAGCTCTCACTTTTTTAGTACAAGATTTAACAGTACTCCAGCTACAGTATCTCACAAAAGATATTTTATTTTATCTTTTCATGTGACAACACTGAAGAAATGACACTTTGCTACAATGTAAAGTAGTGAGTGTACAGCTTGTATAACAGTGAAAGTTTGCTGTCCCCTCAAAATAACTCAACACACAGCCATTAATGTCTAAACCGCTGGCAACAAAAGTGAGTACACCCCTGAGTGAAAATGTCCAAATTGGGCCCAAAGTGTCAATATTTTGTGTGGCCACCATTATTTTCTAGCACTGCCTTAACCCTCTTGGGCATGGAGTTCACCAGAGCTTCACAAGGGGAGAGAACAAGCACCAATTTAAAGAGGTTGTAAACTCGGTAAAAGAAAAACATTTTTTTCTACAACCTGAAAGAGAAATACATAATGAGCTAGTATGCATCGCACACTAGCTCATTATGAAATACTTACCTTAGAACGAGCCCCCGCCGTGCCGTCCGCTCACCTCTATGACGGGTGACATGTCTAGTCGCCCGTCTTCCGGGATCACAGCATCCGGCCATCTGATTGGCAGGAGCCGCGGTGACGTCACTCCCGCGCACGCGCGCGGGAGCCGAAAGTCACGGCACGGGGCTCTGAAGGAACGGCACGAGCGGCCGTTCCTTCATAGCGCATGCGCCGGTGACGTCACTGGATGCATCGAAGGTAAATATCTCCTAAACGGTACATGTTTAGGAGATATTTACAGTACCTATAGGTAAGCCTTATCATAGGCTTACCTATAGGTACAACTTCCCGAGGAGGGTTTACTTCCTCTTTAAGTGTAGTATAAAAACACTTTAATGCAAGGTAAAAACAATGTTACTCACAAGAGTAGCGTATAAACAGGCGTGAAACAGATAGGTATGTTCTTGGGCATCAGGCATCTAGGGGGTCCCTCTGGGGCCGGACATAGCTTGTGCTGAGGAACGGAGGTCTCCTGTGTGCTGGCAGGAGGCTGTCCTGGTCCATAAGCTGCTGAGGCTCAGATTGTCTGCATGTCCGAGGGCCGTGACGTCACTTCCTGAATGCCGAGCTGCAGACTAACGGCAATGCGTTGCGGAGCATGCGCTCCTTCTTCAGGCAGTACAGGGGCCATCTTGGAAGAGGGCTTTTAAGCCCACAGTCTCTGTGATCAATGACCTATGCTAGCAGGGACCAAAAAGGTTGCCAGTGGAGTCCTCTTCCACTCCTCCATGATGACATCACGGAGCTGGATGTTAGAGACCGTGCGTTCCTCCACCTTCCATTTGAGGATGCCCCACAGATGCTCAAAAGGGGCGTAACTACAGGGGTTGCAATTGCAACCGGGCCCCATGCTCCAGGGGGCCTGTGCAGCTCCCCTGTACACCTGGATAAGAGGGGCGGCGGGGACAGCATGTAGAGAAATCACTGTCTTCCTTTTTCCTCCTGTAGCTGCAGGAGGAAAATGGAGGAGATTAGTTCCTCTGTATGCTGCCCCCACCACTCCTCCTATCCAGTTCACTTGTGTTCTGCTGCCTCTGGGCCCCTGTGTGCTCCCTGGTCCCCTCCCCCCTACATACTGTGCTCCCTTCCCTCTCCTGCCGGCTGCTGCAGGGGATGTGTTACAATAGAGAACCAGGGAGGGGTCGGTAAATATGTAATTTACCAGCTCCTTCCTTTTCTGAATGGACAGAGTCATAGTCAGTGACATTGTAAAAAAATAAAATGATAAAAAATAAAACAATTAAAATACCAAAAAATAATAACTGCTGACACCAGTGGGTGAACTTCCAGGATCACAAAGGTCACACTTGCGACCAGGCCCTGGCATTCCACCACCATGGGGAGGCCCCAAGATGGCAGGAAGGGGGCCCACTGCAGAACTTGTGAAAGGGTCCCACTGCGGGACCGTAATAAAGGGCCCCGCAACAAGAGTATAGGGCCCCAGGATCAGTGGGAAGAGCCCCAGGCTTTAAGTGAAGGGCCCCCAGCCAGGGGTCTGGGCGGCCCTTCATGGTTTCTTGCACCAGGGCCCTGAAGGTTCTAGTTATGCCTCTAAAGCTCAATAGGGTTTAGGTCTGGAGACATGCCTGGCCAGTCCATCACCTTTATCCTCCCCTTCTTTAGCAAGGCAGTGATCATCTTGGAGGTGTGTTTGGGGTCGTTATCATGTTGGAATACTTCACTGTGGCCCAGTTTCTGAAGGGATCATGCTCTGCTTCAGTATGTCACAGTACATGTTGGCATTCATGGTTCCCCCAATGAACTGTAGCTCCCCATTGCCGGCAGCACTCATGCAGCCCCAGACCATGACACTCCCACCACCATGCTTGAGTGTAGGCAAGACACACTTGTCTTTGTACTCCTCACCTGGTTGCCGCCACACACGCTTGACACCATCTGAACCAAATAAGTTTATCTTGGTCTCATTAGACCACAGGACATGGTTCCAGTAATCCATGTCCTTAGTCTGCTTGTCTTCAGAAAACTTTAGAAGAGGCTTCCTTCAGGGACGACAGCAATGCAGACCAATTTGATACAGCGTGCGGCTTATGGTCTGGTCACTGACAGGCTGACCCCCCCCCCCTCACTCCTTCAACCTCTGCAGCAATGCTGGCAGCACTCATACCTCTATTTCCCAAAGACAACCTCAACTTCTTTGATTGACCATGGCAAGGCCTATTCTGAGTGGAACCTATCCTGGTGAAGGGCTGTATGGTCTAGGCCATCATGCTGCAGCTCAGTTTCAGGGTCTTGGGAATCTTCTTATAGATAGGCCATCTTCATGTGGAACAACAATTCTTTTTTTTCAGATCCTCAGAGAGTTCTTTGCCATGAGGTGCCATGTTGAACTTCCAGCGACCAGTATGAGAGAGTGAGAGCGAGAACACCAAATTTAACACACCTGCTCCCCATTCACACCTGAGACCTTGTAACAATAATAAGTTATTTTGAGGGGACAGCAAATTTACACTGTTACACAAGCTGTACACTCACTACTTTACATTGTAGCAAAGTGTCATTTCTTCAGTGTTGTCACATGAAAAGATATATAAGAAATATTTACAAAAATGTGAGGGGTGTACTCATTTTTGTGAGATACCGTATGTTCAAAGTTTTGGAGCTTCTCAATAACTTTATCTCTGTTTTCATAGCTCCTTGGTCTTCATGATGCTGTTCAGATATGTTCTCCGTCACACTGTGGAGCCTTCCAGAAATAGGTGCATTTATTTTGAGAAAATTTAATTGCACACAGGTGATCAGCTCCTTTTACCAGATTATGTGACTTCTGAATGTAATTGGTTGCAATATACCATGTTTAAAAAAATACTTATAAAAGTGGTTAAAATGTTTTTGATAATTTTCACATAAAATCAAGATTTAACCCATTTTATTCCAGCACTGTATGTATTTGTTAAAAATTTATTTTGTTGTGTAATCATACTAAAAAAAAAAAAGGATTGCATGCCGTTGTGGTGCTTCCCTATTGAACTCTTGCTGCTTGTCAAACTCCATATATGTGTATATATATATATATATATACACACAAACCCGATTCCAAAAAAGTTGGGACACTGTACAAATTGTGAATAAAAACAGAAAGCAATGATGTGGAAGTTTCAAATTTCAATATTTTATTCAGAATACAACATAGATGACATCAAATGTTTAAACTGAGAAAATGTATCATTTTAAGGGAAAAATAAGTTGATTTTAAATTTCATGGCATCAACACATCTCAAAAGAGTTGGGACAAGGCCATGTTTACCACTGTGTGGCATCCCCTATTCTTTTTATAACAGTCTGCAAACTTCTGGGGACTGAGGAGACAAGTTGCCCAAGTTTAGGAATAGGAATGTTGTCCCATTCTTGTCTAATACAGGCTTCTAGTTGCTCAACTGTCTTAGGTCTTCTTTGTAGCATCTTCCTCTTTATGATGCACCAAATGTTTTCTATGGGTGAAAGATCTGGACTGCAGGCTGGCCATTTCAGAACCCGGATCCTTCTTCTATGCAGCCATGATGTTGTAATTGATGCAGTATGTGGTCTGGCATTGTCATGTTGGAAAATGCAAGGTCTTCCCTGAAAGAGACGATGTCTGGATGGGAGCATATGTTGTTCTAGAACTTGGATATACCTTTCAGCATTGATGGTGCCTTTCCAGATGTGTAAGCTGCCCATGCCACACGCACTCATGCAACCACATACCATCAGAGATGCAGGCTTCTGAACTGAGCGCTGATGACAACTTGGGTTGTCCTTGTCCTCTTTAGTCCGGATGACATGGCGTCCCAGTTTTCCAAAAAGAACTTCAAATTTTGATTCGTCTGACCACAGAACAGTTTTCCACTTTGCCACAGACCATTTTAAATGAGCCTTGGCCCAGAGAAAATGCCTGCGCTTCTGGATCATGTTTAGATTTGGCTCCTTTTTTGGCCTATAGAGTTTTAGCCGGCAACGGCGAATGACACGGTGGATTGTGTTCACCGACAATGTTTTCTGGAAGTATTCCTGAGCCCATGTTGTGATTTCCATTACAGTAGAATTCCTGTATGTGATGCAGTGCCGTCTAAGGGCCTGAAGATCACCGCCATCCAGTATGGTTTTCTGACCTTGACCCTTACGCACAGAGATTGTTCCAGATTCTCTGAATCTTTGGATGATATTATGTACTGTAGATGATGATAACTTCAAATTCTTTGCAAATTTTCTCTGAGAAACTCCTTTCTGATATTGCTCCACTATTTTTCCCTGCAACATCGGGTGAATTGGTGATCCTCTGCCCATCTTGACTTCTGAGAGACACTGCCACTCTGAGAGGCTCTTTTTATACCCAATCATGTTGCCAATTGACCAAATAAGTTGCAAATTGATCCTCCAGCTGTTTCTTATATGTACATTTAACTTTTCCGGCCTCTTATTGCTACCTGTCCCAACTTTTTTGGAATGTGTAACTCTCATGAAATCCAAAATGAGCCAATATTTGTCATGACATTTCAAAATGTCTCCCTTTCAACATTTGATATGTTATCTATATTATATTGTGAATAAAATATAAGATTATGAGATTTGTAAATTAGCCCATTCCTTTTTTACTCACAATTTATAGTGTCCCAACTTTTTTGGAATTGGGTTTGTATATATATATACTGTATATGTACACTGTTAAAAAAAAATGAAAGAAACAATTTGAAAACACATCAGATCTGAATAGGGGAAAATCTCATGCTGGATATCTACAGTATACTAGTATGGACTGGGTAATGTGTTAGGATCTATACTGGTATGGACTGGGTAATGTGTTAGGATCTATACTGGTATGGACTGGGTAATGTGTTAGGATCTATACTGGTATGGACTGGGTAATGTGTTAGGATCTATACTGGTATGGACTGGGTAATGTGTTAGGATCTATACTGATATGGACTGGGTAATGTGTTAGGAAGGAAAGGATGCCACATTGTTTGATGGAAATGAACATTATCACCCTACAGAGGGCTGAATTCAAAGACACCCGAAAATTAAAGTAAACAAAATGATGCAGCAGGCTAGTCCATTTTGCTGAAATTTCATTGCAGCAACTCAGAATGGTACTAAGTAGTTTGTATGGCCCCCATGTGTGTGTATGCATGCCTGACAACATCGGGGCATGCTCCTAATGAGATGACGGATGGTGTCCTGGGGTATTTCCTCCCAGATCTGAACCAGGGCATCACTGAGCTCCTGAACAGACTGAGATGCAACCTGGCGGCACCGGATGGTCCAAAACAATGTCACAGAGGTGTTCTATTGGATTTAGGTCAGGTGAGCGTGGGGGCCATTCAATGGTATCAATTCCTTCATCCTCCAGGAACTGGCTGCATACTCTCAACACATGAGGCCGGGCATTGTCGTGCACCAGGAAGAACCCAGGACCCACTGCACCAGCGTAGGGTCTGACAATGGGTCCAAGGATTTCATCCAGATACCTAATGGAAGTCAGGGTGCCACTGTCTATCCTGTAGAGGTCTGTGCGTTCCTCCATGGATATGCCTCCCCAGACCATCACTGACCCACCACCAAACTGGTCATGCTGAACAATGTTACAGGTAGCATAACGTTCTCCATGGCTCCTCCAGACCCTTTCACGTCTGTCACATGTGCTCAGGGTGAATGTGCTCTCATCTGTGAAAAGCACAGGGTACCAGTGGCGGACCTGCCAATTCTGGTGTTCAATGGCAAATGCCAATCGATCTCCACTGTACCAGGCAGTGAGCACAGAGCCCACTAGAGGACGTCTGGACCTCAGGCCACTCTCATGAAGTCTGTTTCTGATTGTTTGGTCAGAGACATTCACACCAGTGGCCTGCTGGAGGTAATTTTGTAGGGCTCTGGCAGTGCTCATCCTGTTCCTCCTTGCACAGAGGAGCAGATTTCGGCCCTTCTGATGGGTTAAGGACCTTCTATGGCCCTGTCCAGCTCTCCTAGAGTAACTGCCTGTCTCCTGGAATCTCCTCCATGCTCTTGAGACTGTGCTGGGAGACACAGCAAACCTTCTAGCAATGGCACATCTTGATGTTTCATCCTATGTGGAGTTTGACTGCCTATGCAACCTCTATATGGTCCAGGTATGGCCTCATGCTACCAGTAGTGACACTGACCCTAGCCAAATGCAAAACTATTGGAAAAAACAGTCAAAAAAGATGAATAGAATAAAAATGTCAGTGGCCTCCACCTATAAAACCATTCCTGTTTTGGAGGTTGTTTCATTGTTTCCCATCTAGTGCACCTGTTGTTAATTTCATTAACACCAAAACAGCTGAAACTGATTAACAACCCCCTCTGCTACTTAACTGACCAGATCAATATTCCAGGAGTTTAATTGACTTGATGCTATACTCTGATTAAAATCTTTCTTTTTTTTTTTTAGTTGGTGATGGTAAAGTTTGCAGTGGAGCAGACAGAGGTAATGCTTGTGTGTACAGGTGATTCATAATTGAAGAGGGTTAGAATCCTAAATCTATTTGACTTCTGCCATAGAAGTATGATGCATTCTGGCTATTTTCTATTATCCGCAGGGCAGGTCTCCAAGTGCTGGGGCTGCAGATTTGGGTTAACTGCTGCGTGGCCAGCTCTTGCTCAGCATAAAAGCCAGACAACATTGCTGTCTGAAAGTATTTCTACAGCACAAAACAAAACAAAAAAAATACAGAATGTACACCACAAATCTACAGAAATGGGGTACTGTGTTAGTCAGTACTGCATCTAATCTTTCTTTTTTTTCACATTTTTTTTTTTTTTGTGCCCATATTTACTAAAAACTTCCAGCCTCGTAAAGGGGTTTATATATTATAAAAACATATATATATTATAAAAACTTTATATAATATATATATATATATATATATATATATATATATATATATATATATATATTTATAAAAACTTTATATAATATATATATATATATATATATATATATATATATAGCTACTGTTGGACCTTTTTATTTTTTTAATTTTTACCAATTAACCCTTTCGTGATCAGAGGTCATTGATACCTAAATGCTCAAGACAAAATGACTGCATTAGCACAGGTCAGTTAACCTAACAATAATTGTGTGGCTAATTTTGCATACCTAAATTATTTTTATATATTTTTTTAAAGGATACACTATATTAGGCTTTTATTTGATACACTATTTAAAAAGAAAAAAAAATGTCAGTATATATATATATATATATATATATATAATTTAAAACATATAAAAACTTAGGTATGCAAACTAGTCATGTAATTATTGTCAGGTTAACATACTGTACTTAATTAAGTAAATGTGTTAATGCAGTAATTTTGGCTTGGGCATTTATGTATCAATAGGCTCTAATCATCAAAGATTTAACTGGTTAAAATTGAAAAAAATAATAAATTAAGGTCCAACAGTAGCCAAAACTTTTGTTTATTTTTAGTATTGGATAAAAGGGAAAAATGTTATACCCCATTACAAGGACCTGGACATTTCTACTAAATTGCTCCAAAAAAAAAAAAAAAATTTAAAATACATTTGTCAGTGTATATATATATATACATATACATACACACACACATATACATATATATATATATTAGATTCAGATTTTCATTTGGTACACTGCTTTGATAAACATTTTTTATTTTATTTTTTTAAATTAAAAGCTGACAAATGTTCAATATTTATATATTTTATTCATTTATTTTTAATGCCCAAAATTTGTAAAAGTTTCCACTGCTGGTGAAAAGATTTTATTAAGACAAGTGTTTTGTTTTTGCTTTTTGTTTTTTTTTTTTTTAGCAATTTTCCTTTAATCCAATAGTAAAAAAAAAAAAAAAAAAAGTTTTGTCTAATGTTGGACCTTACATTTTTTTCCCCCATTTTTAACCATTTAAAAATTTTGTGATTAAAGGTCATTGATACTTAAATGCCCAAGCCAAAATACTTGCATTAGCACAGGTCGGTTAACCTAACAATAATTCCACGGCTAATTTGCATATATAAATCATTTTTTATTTATTTATTTATTTTTTAATAATTATAGGCTGACAAAAAGTGTGTTTCCTGACAGACTCCATGGCAGCACACGTATGGGTAGGCTCCGCCTCCTCTCCTACCCTATAGGATCCCACTCCCATAAATTTTTGCTCCAAGCCAGGAGCCGTGTTCCTTTTTTGTCCTCCTCCTGCAAGAGAAGTCTTACCTTATAGGATGCCTTTTCTTGCATACCTGGTGGCGTGTGGCTTTCCTGGATGATGCCTTTTCTACCTTAGTCCAGCAATCTCAGTATTATCTGGGTGGACCCGGGCAATTTAAAATGATGCCGGAAGATGCCGTAAATCCTGAATGAGAGGAGGGCTGCATCGCTTGGCCAAACGTCCCTGCTACTAGCGGGAGGCCCTTATGCCCTGATGCACACGCCAGTCTCCGGTTGAGGAGCGTTCCAGGTCCTTCTGACGGTATCGGTGGTAATGTATTGCTTACTTTCTATATCTTGTGTTTTGTTTTTTTTTTGCTTCCTGGTTAGTATGGCGGCTGGAGCGCTTCTGCGTTCCAGACCGTCGCTCTCGGCTCCTCCCCCTGCTTCCCTGATTCCCGATTGGGTATTCAGTGTGAGGCTTGGTTTCCAAGTGGTCTGCGCATGAGCACACGCTACTTCTGGTCCTCGATGACGCGGCGGCGTCAGGGGGGGCGTGGCTTTACGGCTCCCGGGAAATTTAAACAGCTGATGGAGCTGTCATTCTTGGGATGTCTGTGGGCTTTTGCGGCGGCCTCCCCTTACTCTGCCTGTGTTGGGTAAGTCCTGTGCTGGGTCAATCTTGCACGAATGGGGGAGGGGAAGGGCAGCTATGGGAAGGTAAGATTGAGTTCTTACACTCTTCCTATTGCAGGTTATTTCGCTGTGATCTGCAATGGATGTCTCACCGCCCCCCGGTGGCCAGTCCCTGCGCAACAGGTGAGTTTTGGTTTTAAACTCTCGCTTGTCTGCCAGCTGGCTTACTGTAGCCTGAGCTTTCTTTCCTATGTTTTTCAGCCCATTTAGGTCTGACCAACGTCCTGCATCAGGATCAAAAGGATAGATCACCTTCAGGCCATCATCATGCATCATCCAAATCCAGGCACCGTAGATCCAGGTCTAGATCTAGGCGCCATGAAGATTATCCAAGCCGGTCTTCCCACCAGGCTGACCGCCCCACACGCAAATCCTGCTGGGGCTGTAGGGCTGTTGTCCATGATGATAGATCCTTGTGTGATGCCTGCTATTCTCAGGCGATCAAGGAAAAACAGATAATGTGGAGGCCACACTGCAAAGTGTCTCAGAGGAAGTAGCCAGAAACTCGGCTGTTTAAGAGTTAAGGTTGGCAACGGCCTTTTTGGGAGAGGCTTCCATTGATATCATTCGCCTGGTGGCACGAGTCATGCTCTCCTCTGTCACGGCCAAACGTGCTTTGTGGTTACGTCCCTGGCTGGCCGACCCTGCTTCCAAGCAAGCCTGGTGCAGGATTCCGTTCGAGGGTACGTCCCTTTTTGGCAATAAGCTGGACAGTGCCATTACCCCTGCCACTGGTGGTAAATCAGGTTTCCTCCCTCAGGATCGCCGTTTGCTAGACCGCAGAAGATTTCAGCACAAACAGAGCTTGGATCGATCCAGAGAAGCCCGCTCTTACAGGCCTGGGCGTGAGTTCCGGAAGAATTGGAAAAGATCTCAACCTACAGGTCCAAAGTTCAACAAAGGGACACCTTCAGGTGGTCGGGAGGCCACAAAGTCCTTTTGATATCAGGCCTGCCCAGGCGTTGCGAGTAGGCGCTCGCCTACGTCAGTTTGCGCACGTTTGGGCAGCCTCGATTACAGACCAGTGGACCGTCAAGACCGTGTCTCATGGTCACGTTTGGTTTTTCGAAGAAACTCCAATTCTGCGGTTTATTTCTCGCGTGGAAGAAAAGAAGTCAATTCTTCTGTCATACGTAGATTCCCTGATCTCTCAAGGTGCTGTCATTCCAGTCCCGGCCGAAGAAAGATTTCAAGGCCTTTATTCACCTCTATTCATGGTGCTAAAGAAAAGCGGCACCTGGAGGCCGGTCATAGATCTGACTCATCTAAACTCCTTCATAAGGAAAGAGAGGTTCAGGATGGAAACGCTCTTCACTATCCGTCAAGTGGTGCAACCAGAGGATTGGATGGTCTCCATAGATCTAAAAGATGCCTACTTCCATGTCCCAGTGGCAGAAGAGCTACAAAAATTTCTTCGCTTTGCCGTGGGTCAAGTGCATCTCCAGTTTACCTGTCTCCCTTTCGGGCTTACCACCTCACCTCAGGTCTTTTCAAAGATCTTACTGGCTATTGTAGCCCTGATCAGATCGAAAGGGATCCGACTGTTTCACTACTTAGACAATCTGCTTCTTCTTTCTCAAGACCAAGCTCAGATTCTACAACACAGGTCTCAGGTAATCTCCACCCTTCAAGAATTCGGGTGGCTCTTGAACCTGGAGAAAAGCCATCTGGATCCTACAAAATCCTTGATTTTCCTAGGGGCACTCTTCAACACCTCCAGAGGCACCATCTCTCTTCCAGTGGAGAAGATTCCAGTGATCCGCAGCAGAATACAACCGGCAATGTCAACCTCTTATCTTCGGGCCTCCCAGTGTCTGAGAATAATAGGGACTATGGTCTCCACGGCCCCCATGGTCAAATGGGCGCAGTGGAGGATGAGGCCCTTTCAAATCGGATTCCTCTGTCAATGGAGCTCCGGGAACCCAGACACTCTTGTTCGGATAACATCCTCCATGAGGGCGAGTCTGTCTTGGTGGCTGCAACGGGAAAATCTCCTGAATTGTCATTCGATCGTTCCCGTTCCTTGGATCGTTGTAACATCGGATGCCAGCCGGACGGGCTGGGGTGCGCACTGCCTGTCAGAGGTGGCCCAGGGCAGGTGGGACTTTCCCACTCTCGGGTTGGTCTCAAATGTCCTGGAGCTTCGGGTGGCTTTTCGTGCCATCCAGGCTTTCCGTCACTTGGTGACAGGGTCCTCGGTTCTCCTGCGGCTAGACAATACGATGGCAGTCGCATATATCAAGAGACAAGGGGGCACCCGCAGTTCCTCCCTTCTGGAAGAAGTGAAACCGATCATGGCATGGGCCCAATGGAATCTTTCCTGTCAGCTGCCTATCTTCCAGGAGTCCAGAACATTTAGGCAGATTTTCTGTCAAGAACCGATCTAGACAACAACGAATGGTCCCTTCATCCAGAAACCTTCAAGTGGGTCACCTCTCTGGGGATTCTTCTGGAGGTAGACCTGTTTGCCTCTCCAAACAATGCCAAACTGACGAAGTTCTACTCGAGATGGCGTTATCCCCAAGCCTACGGGGTAGATGCTCTGACGGACCACTGGAAGTTCCACAAAGCATATGCTTTTCCCCCGGTCCCAGTGATATTCAAGTTCCTGCAGAGACTCAGGAGAGAGAGAGTAGAGGTCATAGCAATCCTTCCGTTTTGGCCAAGGAGGCCCTGGTTTCCCCTGTTGTTTCAACTAAGCTTCCGGGATCCTGTTCCCCTGCCATTCAGGCCGGACCTTCTATCTCAGGGTCCAGTGCTGCATCCCTGCCCAGCACAGTTACATCTCATGGCATGGTCCTTGAGAGGGAAAGACTAAAAGCTCTTGGCTGTCCAAGTGCGGCAATGTCCACAATGATGAGTGCCAGGAGACCGGGCACCAATAAAGTCTACGAGAGGATCTGGTCTAAGTTTGAGGATTACATGACTAATGAGTCTGGTTCCATCACTAATCCTAAAATTCATCATGTTCTGGGGTTCCTCCAGACAGGCTTAGACCTATCCCTGGCTGTCGGCTCTCCCCGAGTCCAGAGCTCAGCAATCTTTGCCTTCATGGGGACTGCATGGGCAAAACATCCTCTGGTTCGGCAGTTTTTCAGAGGTGCGTCTAGAATGAGACCTCCCAGGAAACCCAGGTTCCCCAAATGGGACCTTCCACTAGTCCTTGAGTTTCTCTCAACAACAGTTTTGGAACACGGAGATTCATTCTTCCTTAAGAATCTTTCTATGAAGACGGCCTTTTTGATAGCCATCACATCGGCTAAACGGGTCTCCGAAATGAGTGATTTGGGTTGTAAAGAACCATTTCTGACATTTTTTCCTGATCGGGTTGTCCTGGTCCCTATGCTAGGGTCCAATCCGAAGGTAAACTCAGTTTTTCATGTCAACCAAAAGAAATTGTTTTACCTACATTCAAATCTCAAGATGACCAGAGTACCCATCCGTTGGATGTGGGCGAAGTCTTACAGTCGTACTTGAAGTTCACTGCTTCTTTTCGCAAGTCAGACTATCTATTTGTTCTCTTTTATGGAAAGAACAGAGGCAAGAGGGCTTCTTCCAGAACTATTTCTAGTTGGATAGTTCAGACCATCCAGTGGGCATATACGTAGAGCCAAGGGACTGACTCCTCCGGAAGTGGTGACGGCTCATTCCACCAGAGGGATTTCTACGTCATGGGCGGCTTCCCTTCATGTTGCACCGGATGTCATTTGCAGAGCGGCCTCATGGTCCTCGATTAATACTTTCATGTTACACTATTGTGTTGAACCTGCTTCCTTATCCTCAGTTGATTTCGGTTTAAAAATATTGTCTGTTGACGGTGCAAATTTAACCGATTTCTGTTTGACCAGCAGTTGCCCACCCGGGTGTGTATGGCTAGTTATTTCCCATACGTGTGCTGCCATGGAGTCTGTCAGGAAAACGGAAAATTTATATCAATACTTACCGTAATTTTCCTTTCCTGATGGACTCCATGGCAGCAGGAGTTCCCTCCCATCTGCTGGAGTAGTCTATTTATGGAACACGGCTCCTGGCTTGGAGCAAAAATTTATGGGAGTGGGGTCCTATAGGGTAGGAGAGGAGGCGGAGCCTACCCATACGCGTGCTGCCACGGAGTCCTTCAGGAAAGGAAAATTACGGTAAGTATTGATATAAATTTTCATTTTTTTTAGCATAATGCCTGTTTATGCAATGCTAAAAATAAAAAAATGATGGCTACCATTGGACCTTATTTATTTATTTTTTTAATTTGGTGATTAGAGGCCATTGATAACTAAATGCCCAAGCCAAAATGACTGCATTAGCACAAGTCAGTTAACCCAACAACAATCCTATGGCTAATTTGGATAACTAAATTATTTCTATATTTTTTAAATGACATATTAGGCTTTTATTTGGTACACTGCTTTAATAAACATTGCTTTTTAAGATTTTATAATTATAGGCTTTCAAATGTGCAAAATTTTTATATTTTTTTCTTTTTTTAATGCCCACATTCTGTAAAAACTTCCAGTCCCAGTGAAAGGGTTTAATTTACTAAGTATTTATTTTTTTTGTTAGGCATTAGCAAAAATAAAACGTTTTGTGTAATGTTTTGTGATAGGAGGTAATTGATACATAAATGCCCACACCAATATCATTGCATTAGTGCAGGCCAGTTTACCTGACAATAATTCTATGGCTAATTTGCATACCTAAATTTTTAGAGGACATACTGTATTAAGCTTTATTTGATACACTGTATTAATAGGCACTGATTTTTATTTATTTTATTTTTTTTTATTCTATATATACTAGACTTACACAAAGTGTGTTTTTACAGCATTTTTCCCTTTTATCCAATACTAAAATAAAAGGTTTTGTTTACAGTTGGGTCTTTTTTTTTTTTTTTCCATTTTTAACTATTTTATACTTTGATGATTAATAATTAAAAATAATTCTATGGCTAATTTGCATATGTAAACTATTGGTATATGTATTTAAAGGACATATTAGGCTTTTTTGGTACACTTTTAATAAACACTGTTTTTTACTTTGTATAATTATAGGCT
This sequence comes from Pelophylax lessonae, assembly GCF_965119305.1. Lineage (NCBI taxonomy): Eukaryota > Metazoa > Chordata > Amphibia > Anura > Ranidae > Pelophylax > Pelophylax lessonae. The sequence continues at coordinate 31,754,462 of NC_138769.1, read as the reverse complement.
GACAAATGTGTAAAATTTATATTTTTTTATGAATTTATCATTATAATTAATTAAATTATAATTTAACATGATTTATGTATATTTTTAAAATTCTGTAATTGTATGTAGCAATTACAGCATTCCCCAATAGAAGTCATTTGTGACGAGCGCGTAGGGTCCGGCGTGCTGACGTCGCCTCGCTTCCCGGAAGGACGGGCTAGTCTATGAGCCGGCCAGCTTATTTGTTTCATGCGGTTTTATTTCCTGCACCATGTGAGTTATTTTACCTTTTATTTTAATAAATTGTTTATGGTTTAACACTATGGAGCCTATTATGTTTTTTTTTGAGAATACCGGACATATCATTAAGGATTAGTGCCTTGGAACATCGCTGTCCCAGTTGGTTGGCTGAAGAAAATGATCTCCCCTAAGGATGATATGAGCTTTTGCTCTACACAAGCCTATTTCCTCTGATTTCTGGTAAGCCCATGAATATGCTAATTTAACCGGAGCACCGAGGTGAAGCCAGTATTGCTGAAAATCATTATTCGCCTTTATTTTCTACTATTCACCATCTTGTGACTCTCAACTACAAGGGACTTTCACTCAATTGAGCTATTGTTCACTATTTCCCTATTTTTTGTTACAACCTTTGTGATTTATTCACTATATTTGTTTTTTGTGACCTGTATCTATTGCATGCAAATAATTGGGATATCTTTTTATGTGACAACACTGAAGAAATTACACTTTGCTACAATGTAAAGTAGTGAGTGTACAGCTTGTATAACAGTGTAAATTTGCTGTTCCCTCAAAATAACTCAACACACAGCCATTAATGTCTAAACCACCGGCAACAAAAGTGAGTACACCCCTAAGTGAAAATGTCCAAATTGGGCCCAATTGTCCATTTTCCCTCCCCGATGTCATGTGACTCGTTAGTGTTACAAGGTCTCAGGTGTGAATGGGGAGCAGGTGTGTTAAATTTGGTGTTATCGCTCTCACTCTCTCATACTGGTCACTGGAAGTTCAACATGGCACCACATGGCAAAGAACTCTCAGAGCAGGGCTTGACAAATTTGCCTGAAATCTAGGAGCCAGCTAAAAAAGTTAGGAGCCAGTTTTTTTTTTTTTTTTTACTTTGGGGCGACCTGGAGGCGACTTGCATTGACTTTACAGGTCGCCCCAGCAAGTCGTGTCGCCCCTGTCTGAATGGGCTCTTAAAACTAACAACCAAGCTTTATTTAGTAAAACGGACACTAAATTTACACATAAAGATGACTAGAACCCCACTCTCCTCTATAGCGCAAATGGATGGAAACAGACTGTCTGTCTCTTTCCATCCGATGCCATCTGATCCGATCCACGGGGTGGATAGAAAATAGAACCACCATCCGTCTGTTTTTGATGGACAGAATCAGATGGCGGCAGATTACTGCTCCATAGAGGAGAATGAAGGGTCCGATCAGGTCTGCCTGAAAAATTGACAGGCGGACCTGATCAGACAGCCCGTGTGAAAGGGGCCTTGGGCTTTGGCATGGCGATGAGGAAAAAAAAAAAAAAGATTATATATATATATATATATATATATATATATATATATATATAAAAAAAATTTTTTTAATAATAATAATTGGAAAACAAAAAGAAAAATAATTTTTATTTTTTTTAATAATTAAAAAAAAAAGAAAAAATTATTATTATTTATTTTTTTTAAATTTAAAAAATAAATTAATAATAATAACCACACTCCAGGGAGATGAAACCTGTAAAAACTTTCCTCTCATCTGTTCCCATTAACAGGCAGTGGAAACAGTCATTACTACCGGCCACCACAAGAGGGCGCCAGTTACCTATTGGAAGCCTCATCTCACAGAAGAAGGCCGAAAAGCCGGGGCCTCAATTTTCGGACGGCACGGAAGTCCGTGCACTCGAGGAGGAGGTGGGGGGCGCAAAAGGGACAGGACACCTCCTGCAGGGCACCCCAGGCGCCAGGTCGCTAATTCTAGTCGCAAATGCGACCTGGCGCCCGGGGATTGTCGAGCCCTGTCTCAGAGGATCTGAAAAAAAGAATTGTTGCTCTACATAAAGATGGCCTAGGCTATAAGAAGATTGCCAAGACCCTGAAACTGAGCTGCAGCACGGTGGCCAAGACCATACAGCGGTTTAACAGGACAGGTTCCACTCAGAACAGGCCTCGCCATGGTCAACCAAATAAGTTGAGTGCACATGCTCAGCGTCATATCCAGAGGTTGTCTTTGGGAAATAGACGTATGAGTGCTGCCAACATTGCTGAAGGTTGAAGGGGTGAGGGGTCAGCCTGTCAGTGCTCAGACCATACGCCGCACACTGCATGAAATTGGTCTGCATGGTTGTCATCCCAGAAGGAAGCCTCTTCTAAAGATGATGCACAAGAAAGCCCACAAACAATTTGCTGAATACAAGCAAACTAAGGACATGGATTACTGGAACCATGTCCTGTGATCTGATGAGACCAAGATAAACTTATTTGGTTCAGATGGTGTCAAGCGTGTGGGGCGGCAACCAGGTGAGGAGTACAATGACAAGTGTGTCTTACCTACAGTCAAGCATGGTGGTGGGAGTGTCATGGTCTGGGGCTGCATGAGTGCTGCCGGCACTGGGGGGCTACAGTTCATTGAGGGAACCATGAATGCCAACATGTACTGTGACATACTGAAGCAGAGCATGATCCCCTCCCTTCAGAGACTGGGCCGCAGGGCAGTATTCCAACATGATAACGACCCCAAACACGCATCCAAGACGACCACTGCCTTGCTAAAGAAGCTGAGGGTAAAGGTGATGGACTGGCGAAGCATGTCTCCAGACCTAAACCCTATTGAGCATCTGTGGGGCAATGCTGGAAAATAATGGTGGCAACACAAAATATTGACACGAGTATGGGCCCAATTTGGACATTTTCCCTTAGGGGTGTACTCACTTTTGTTGCCAGTAGTTTAGACATTAATGGCTGTGTGTTGAGTTGTTTAGTGTTGTCACATGAAAAGATATAATAAAATATTTACAGAAATGTGAGGGGTGTGCTCACTTTTGTGAGATTATATATATATATATATATATATATATATATATATATATAAAACGTTTGGAGGATCTAAGTAATTTTCTAGCAAAAAATACTGATTTAAACTTTTAAAACAAAAAGTCCCAGAAAAGACCTGGTCTTCAAGTGGTTAACCACTTCCAGTTCGGGCCTATTCTGACATTCCTCTCCTACAGGTAAAAAATTTATTTTTATTTTTTTTTGCTAGAAAATTACCTCCCTAGAGAATTAAATGTTTTTTTTTCAAACACACATTTTTGGGAAAAATCACGCTGTAATTAATTTTAATGCACAAAAACACAATATAATACCCAATTTTTTGGTCAAATATAAAAGATGATGTTATGCCGAGTAAATAGATACCTAACGTGTCATGATTTAAAACTGCGGCCGCCTGTGGAATGACGCCAAACTACGGTACCTAAAAATCCCCAAAATAGCCTTTACAGGTTACCAGTTTAAAATTCACAGGAGGTCTGGCACTACATTTATTGCTCTTGCTCTGACATTTGGGGGCGATATCTCACATGTAAGGTGCTATCCCCAATTACTTATGCTTGCAACACTGGCGCGTTCGTTCACATTTGTGTTTGAGCATGGGCGGACGGGGGCACTCTAACATTTTGTTTTTACATTTTATTTCCTAGCTTATTTAAATAAACCTTTTTTTTTACACTCTTTAACTTTTTTTTTTTTATTAACTTTATTGCCATTACAAGGGATGAACAACATCCATTGTGACAGCATGGGCCTTGAAAGGTCCTCTTTATGGAGAGATATGGGGTCTATTAGACCCCAAATCTCTCCTCTGGCCTCCAATGCAGCTGATCAGACACAGATTGGTCAGATCGGCTGTCACTGGCTGGTAACCAGCCAGTAAACACAAAGCTGAAACCCTATGTGACAAAATCCTAGTTGCTTCTGACGTCACACAGTGGGAAGACCAACATCAGTTCTACTCACTGTGTGCCCAGATCCGGATGCTGCCAGTGGCATCCTTTGCAGGCTCCCTGATCGCTCGGGAGGCGAATGGGGGACACCCATTCCACGCATGTAAAAGTAATCCAGCTGCTCCTGGGCTATTGGGTCAGAAAAAATAAGCACCATTGTATATTATAACATCCACTCACTTTTACTCCTCCCCTGCGGAAGTGGTCAGGAAGGGGACCCTCTGGAATATCCTCACCTACCTGTTTGTGGGACAAAAAAAAAATATTACTCAAAGGAAACGTTTAGACTATTTATTCTTTCATTCAGTTTTTTATTACATATTTATTGTTCTCTGCTAAGGCAGTCGAAAATGGCATCCCAATCTTAGTCCGTAGGGTTCAATATTGAGTTGGCCCACCCTTTGCAGCTATAACAGCTTCAACTCTTCAGGGAAGGCTGTCCACAAGGTTTAGGAGTGTGTCTATGGGAATGTTTGACCATTCTTCCAGAAGCACATTTGTGAGGTCAGGCACTGATGTTAACAAGAAGGCCTGGCTCGCAGTCTCCGCTCTAATTCATCCCAAAGGTGTTCTATCGGGTTGAGGTCAGGACTCTGTGCAGGCCAATCAAGTTCCTCCACCCCAAACTCGCTCATCCATGTCTTTATGGACCTTGCTTTATGCACTGGTCCAAATCATTTGGTGGAAAGGGGATTATGGTGTGGGGTTGTTTTTCAGGGGTTGGGCTGCGCCCCTTAGTTCCAGTGAAGAAAACTCTTAAAGCGGAGTTCCACCCAAAAGTGGAACTTCCGCTTTAAGTCCTCCTGATCCCCTGACATGCCACATTTGTTATGTTATTTTTCTGGGGGGGCGGGGGGAGCCACCTAGGTGGCTCAAGCGTAAGTTCTCCTCACCTCTCCCTCCCTGCAATCTTCTTGGACACATCACAGGTCCCAGAAGGTTGCCCGGACATTTACGTGTAGCACGACTCACACCCGGCTGTGACAGCTTGCCCGCACTAGCGATGCCCGTGCCGCGGAGGGGAGAAGGAGAGGAGCGAGGCTTCGGGCAATTGCATCGCTGGATCGTGGGACAAATGAGTGTGTGTTTATTAAAAGTCAGTAAATATACTTTTTGTAGCTGCTGACTTTTAATAAACACAAAAACAGCTGGAACTCTGCTTTAGGGCATCAGCATACCAAGACATTTTGAACAATTGCATGCTTCCAACTTTGTGGGAACAGTTTGGGAATGGCCCCTTCCTGTTCCAACATGACTGCGACCAGTACTGAATATGCTTTCACATGTCACTGCTGCGGATTGTCCACTAAATGTGACTGACAACGTATCGTCAAGTGACTACAAAATATACCTGTATGTCAAAGTTTATACCACATCCTGAGTACCATCAGTAAGGTGCAGCCACCCTATCCATGTGTGGACATTGCTTCCTTGGGAATATGAAGGCCAACAGCCGGGAACGTCATGTGGAGTCCTCTGGCATGGAGTGGGGCACAATATGGTGGAGAATAACAACGCTGCTGCCGGGAATCTCAAGAGGCTGCCCACACACTATGTGTAGGGAAAGGGCTCTTGAGATATGTAGTTCTGGGGTTGTGCAGACATGAATAGGAACTGAGCTCCTAGTAGCTGTCCTTGCAAGAATCATGCTGCTTTGACTTTCAAGAGCCTGTCTGCACACTGGAAACAGGATCTTGGGAGACATAGTTCTGGGGGGTGTTTCTGTTTCAATAGGAAATGATCCCAAAGTAGCTGCCCCTGCAGAGTTCTTACAAGCCTGGTGATGATGTCACACAGAGTAGTAAAAGCTGCTCCGTGCTATAGAAACAAAGTAAAATAAAGACATAATGGCAGGGACATGATTAAGAGGGGGAGATGGAGGTGTGGGGAAGAATTTGGGTGATGCTTGGATATAAACCTAAAACATTAAAGCCACAATGGTGGGTGCTGCCGAGTAGAGGGTACTGATCCGTTCACTGATCTTCCCTTCTTGCTGATGACCCAGAAACAATGTGTAAAACCTCACTTCTGGGTCCTTGTGGCACTTTCCTCACCCAGTAAGAAGCTAATGGAGTGCGATCTAAACTCCATTAGCTTCATTGGAGGACAGGTGAGTCATCAGGGGTTGATGTCTTATTAAAGAGAACAAAGCCACTGAAAAATAAATCACATAGGGGACTTTTTGTCTCCTACTGTATGTTATTAAAAAAAAGTTTAGTGAAAAAAAAAAAAAGAGTGAAAAAATGAGTTTCACATAAGCAATTAATGGCTGAAAATAGAAAATTTTTAAAAAAAAATGTGGGGTGCCCCCTCAATCCATACCAGGCCCTTCTGGCCACTCCAACATGTAAAAAAAGAAGACAGTGTGGTACCAGACCCTTATCCAAGCATGCAGCCTGGCAGTCCAAGAAAGAGCCCTCAACATGGGGAAGGGGTGCCTTGGGGCCATCCAAAAGCACCTTATCCCCATGTTGATGGGAACAAGGGCCTCTTCCCCACAACACTGCGGGTGGGGGCTATATCCCTAACTCCATTGGAGGGGGCTATATCCCTAACTCCATCGTAGGGGGCTATATCCCTAACTCCATCGGAGGAACAGCTATCCGGGCTAACCCAGGCTGTGGCAGCCCTCCTCTCTCCCACCATCACAGCAGCGGTGGACAGTGCAATCGCTGCAGGCATGTCCCAGCTCAGGCAAGAGCTTGGAAAACAAAACAAAATGCCTGGTAGAGCTGGAACACAGAATGTCTGACATTGAGGATGAATTACAAAACTCCTTCACTTTTGAACAACAGGCCAAGTATACCCAGCAATACATCCTAGACAAACTGGACGATTTAGAAAACCGCTCACGGCGTAATAACCTGCGGATTATCGGTCTTCCTGAATCCTATAATTTGGACTCTCTGCAAGATCTCTGCGCTTTTTTGCATCCCACAAGCGCTAGGCACTTCTGCACCCTGCTTGGTTGAACGAGCCCACCGCCTGGACGACCCATCTAACAACAGACGCTCACCACGGCCGGTCATCGTCCGATTTTTAAGTTATGCAGACAGAGTCAGCATACTACGCTCATTCAGAAATTCAAAGCCACTTCAACTCGACAGCCACAAGCTACTACTTTTCGCTGACTGCTCGCAAGAGGTCTCCCGCAAGAGGTAGGATTTTCAACCAATATGTGCGGCTCTCTTCCAAAAGGGAGTTAAGTTTACCTTGGCCTACCCAGCTACACTTCGCCTGACGGACCACGCAGGGAATCCTAAGTCCTTCACTCACCCGGAGGAAGCTTCACATTACCTGCAAGCCTACTTACACCTCCCGATGGACCAACGCAGTCCCAGGAAGGAACCTCCCAAGAAGCTCCGGCTTTCTAATCCCTCTGGCCATGGCAGACCCCGCTGACGCCGCTCCTGAGGCCTAGTAGATGAGTCTACCTCCTCTCTCTTATGCTTCCTGCTTTTGCAGCACAATGCTTAGTTTGTTTTCTCAGTTAATTCTGTTCACCTTACACCGTTTGTGTTTAACTCCTTTCTCCTAGATTTGGCTATGGGAACCACGCACAACCTTACTGTAGGATGCTAATCCCTAAGGTGGGCAACCAGGACGTTGCTGAACTGCTCTTTTTCACACCCCCTGGGCCTCCCCCAGTGCGGGGATAATCCTACCGCTGATGGCGACCACCCCACATCCTCCGGTAGCGCTGTTCGCGAGTTAAGGAGTCACATGAGGAAAAAAGTGAAGTCCAGGCTTACCTGGGTATGTTATTTCCACCTTTTGGTGTCAACCCCTTGCCCCTGTTGGGCTACCACCGCCCCTGTTCTCCCCCCCTCAGAACACAGGATTCCACATACCGGGACCACTCCTTCATCCACATACATCACTGCGCCCTACTATCTACTCCGAGTACCCCCCTTAGTGATACTAGACCCTCACACCTCACCTCCCTGGTCACTCCCCGAACCATGAAAATAGTATCATGGAACGTTAAAGGATCAGGAGGGGTTCTACTCCTGATCCATAAAAATCTCCCCTGTGAAGTGCTTTTTTGGCATGGGGATGCAGAAGGTTACATCTTCACAGCTACACTTAAAACTCCCTCCAAGGAATGGGTTCTGACAAATGTATATGCCCCAAACGCCCCCACTAAAACATTCTAACACTCCTGACCTCCACCATCGCGCCCTACATCCACCTCCCGCTACTGATTGGTGGGGATTTTAACTTTGTCCTCTGTCCCCTCGAGGATAAGTCACGGTGTGAAATCCACAACGTCCAAAATCTTCCCAACACGCCTACACATTTGCAAAACTTCACAAACAGCCATCAACTCACCGACATTTGGCGACTGGACCACCCAGAAGGGAGAGAATATACTTTCTTCTCCCCCCCCCCCCCATAACTCGCTCTCAAGAATAGACTACCTAGTGGCCAACTCCCCCCTCCTAGGCCACTCCACAGACTCATTCATATATGACATAGTAATTTCAGACCACGCCCCCATTTTGGTGGAGCTACCTGGTCTAACCACCACCTACTCTTTCAAGACTTGGCGTTTTCTCTCTTAATTAGCACATGACTCACGCCTCCAGGCTGTCATCCGTGAAACTTGAACGGACTACTCCCACACCAATGCAACTCACCGTGACAATCCCAATCTGTTTTGGGAAACTGGAAAGGTCATTCTACGGGATAGGATCATCTCCTACGCCGCTGCCCATAAAAGAAAAGTAAAAAAAAAATATACTGAGGCGAGCGCAGCCCTTCGTTCAGCCCAACTACGGCTTTCGACCGCTAACACGCTGGCTGCTCGCAAAATGTGGCGTGAGGCCTAACAACGCTTCAAGACATGGGCAGAGGCGCAGGAGAGAATATACCAGTCTCTGCAAGACCTCCAATATCATAAATTCGGCAACAAATCTGGTAAACTTCTTGCCCGCTTGTGCAAAGGCCCCTACATACTGACCCACATCCCTGCTCTAAAGTCCACCAGGGGTGATCTGACCTCTTCGCCCAAGTAAATCGTCAAGATACTAGAACAATTTTATGCCTCCCTCTACGGCCCTGAACACATCGACGAACCCCTAGCGACATCCCTCTTGGACGGGATACCGCTCCCTCGCGTGACCGAGGACCAACTTGTGTTACTCAATGCCCCAATTACTTCCGGGCCCCGATGGTTATACCTCAGAGTTCTATAATCTCCATGCAGAGGTCGTTGCTCCCACCTTGACCTCAATGTTCCAGGCCATTCTAGACGGCGGACAATACTTCCATTCAGGCCTCCACGCTCACATCAAACTAATCCCTAAAAAAGGTAAGGACCCTACAGACCCGGGCTCGTACAGGCCCATATCCCTGCTTAACATCGATTCCAAATTACTATCCAAAATAATTGTCAAGCGTCTAGCAGGAATCATGCCTCTCCTCATTCACCCCTCCCAATCGGGCTTCATTCAGGGAAGATCCGCTACTTCTAATATCAGGAAAGTCTTAGCTGTCCTGGAATCCTTAGGACCCCTCCACATCGGGGAAGCTGCCGTTGTCACCTTGGATGCCAAAAATGCATTCGACAATGTCAGCTTCCGCTGGCTACGTCTAACACTCGACAGATTCGGCTTCTCGGGTCCCTTTCTCCACTTAATCAACGCCATGTATTCTGCCCCGATAGCAAACGTCATAGCGGCCTGTCATACATCAGGTAACATTCGCCTTTACAAAGGCACCAGACAGGAATGCCCTCTGTAACCCCTCCTTTTGAATTTAGCAATTGAACCCCTGTCCAGATATCTGCTCTCTCACCCTAACCTCCATGGAATCCAGATAGGAACAAAAGAGGAGCGTACAGCTTTATTTGCAGACAATATTTTATCATTCACATCTGACCCCAAAAGCGATATGCCTTACCTAAAAGATATCTTTGCTTTTCAGAGCCTGCTCTGGCCTGAAAATAAATTTCTCCAAAAGCAAAATGAGTGGCCCCTGAGTGGATCCCACTCCCCCCTGTGGGCAAACTAATCCATCTTCGCGATAGCGAAATCCCACATAACCTAACTGGGAATAAAAATTGGGAAAACGCCATCCTACATCTACCAATTAAACTATCCCCCTATAATAGCCAAAATAGTGGGCTCCACACAGCCCTCTTCACTTTTCTATGGAAAGGCCAAAAGCCCCGCATCTCCCTCAAAAAAATGTTGCCTTCCCAAACAGGAAGGAGGAGTGAACCTTACTAACATCCGCCTCTACAATTTATCCTGTCTCCTGAGGGTGGGTCTAGACTGGTTATTACGCTCCTCGACTCACTCAAACTGTGAGCTGGAGACACACATAGTGCACCCTTATGACCTATCCACCCTTCTGCATTGCAAAGTCAACTCTCTACAACACTTAAAGCACAATCTACTAGTTTGCGACACTGTGTTAGCATGGAGGGAAGTACGGAAACTCTAAAAATCTCGCCCTATGTCTCTTGAAATCTCCCATTCATTGGCCTCCCGTCCTTCACACAAGGTGTCCAATACTCAGCGTTCCAGATGTGGAAATCAATAGGCCTTTGCACCTTTGCCCAACTATTTGACACGGCGACCGGCAAACCCCTGCCCCCTCAACAAACCCTCCGCGAGTATGACCTACCTGCTCACCATTTCCTTTATGTCTACCAAGCGATCAGCTATGTATCCGGCATATGTCCCCCCAGTACTCTGCGCTTCAAAACTTCTCTCTTGGACACTTTAATTTCCGATATCTACAAACCCCTGTCGTCTCTCTCCGCGGAAGCTCTGCTCTCTAAAACCTATGCCTCCTGGAACGAGGACCTCGAACACCCGGGCGCCATGGACAATATTTTAGCGGGGTATAATTCCACATGTTCGTTCATCCAAAACAAATTCTTGAGAGAACAGCAGTACAAGATAGTCCATAGGGCCTACATCCCCCACCTGACATTGAAAGATCTCCCAAATGCCCACCTGTGCCCTCTGTGCAAAAGCAACAGGCCTTCTCTGATGCATAGACTCTGGCTATGCCCCCGCATCTCCTCCTTCTGGGACCATCTCAAAATCTTTATGCAACATATCACAGGTTTGCAACCCCATAAGGACGTATTTGCCTTGATCTTTGGACTCCTAGACTCTGACTCTCGTTCACAAACTACGATGCAAGCCAAGACACCCATGCACCATAAAGCATGACTCTCTACTTGTTATATGGTTGCCAGAAGATGCATACTCAGACTTTGGACATCACCAATGCCTCCCTCAATCAGCGAGGTAAAATCGGACTTATTAAACCTTTTGAGAAAGGAATATCTTGATGTGACCCTCAAAAACTACCGCACCCAGGCTGCTTCGCCAGGAAGTGGGGCGCTTTCATCGACAGAGAATTGCCATCTATGAACTCCTCCATCTCGCCCTTCCTTCAACAGCTGAGGGGTCCCCCTTTTCACACACCCCTTGATACTATTTCTTCCCTCACGCCCATGGTGGCCACCAGGCAAATCGGTAAACCAGTCATTAATGGCATCTACTGTCCTTCCCCTCATTCCGCTTAATGGCCACAACCACCAGTCTTCTGACCGACCACGTTGTTACTCGGAGCTACAAGCACAAGACCCTTTTAACCTCTGTGAACACCCTGCACCTGGAATTTAGACGTTCTGAGCTCACTGATAGCTCATAGCATGCAAAACATCAGAATCCTCCCCCCCCCCACCCACGTCCCCCCCCCCCCTTTTACTGTAATGCCCTTTTGATATTTTTGCTATGTGACCTGGCACACTTCAGTTTTCTCCCACGTTGCATTTACTATCACCTCCAACTTTTTGTACTTATATTGTTAAAATTCAATAACATTTTGTTAAAAAAAAAAAAATCTAAAAACAATGTCCCCACCCCCCCGGTGTAGATCCATCGTCAATCATGACGCCTGCCGCACCGCCAGACCCGGCCTCGTCTAACGCTCCCACCGACTACCTGCTCTGCCGTCTGACATTTCTAAAATAGCTAATGGAGGGGTCACCCAATGACCTCAGTGGGTGACCCCGCCCCCTTTTGACACCCCGGAGCGGGGTATGCTGGGTCGATGAAGTCGCAAGGAGGGCATGTGGCCTGGTATAGTTTAGGAGGGGAGAGGCATTTGCTCGTACCCCTCTTCCTGGCCTGCTGGGCTACATGCTTGGATAAGGGTCTGGTATAGACTTTTAAGGGTACCCCCACAACGTTTTTTTTTCAATTTTGGCATGGGGTTCCCCTTAAAATTCATACCAGACCCCAGTGGCGTAGCGTGCATTCTCCTGTACCATGCCCACAGCCCTGCATTCTCCTGTACCATGTCCGCAGCCCTGCATTCTCATGTACCATGCCCGCAGCCCTGCATTCCCCTGTACCATTACCATGCCCATAGCCCTGCATTCTCCTTTACCATGCCCGCAGGGCGGGTCAGTGTAGGGGGGTCAGTGTAGGAGGGGTCAGTGTAGGGGGGGGTCAGTGTAGGTGTCAGTGAAAGGGTCAGTGTAGGTGTCAATGAAGGGGTCAGTGTAGGTGTCAATGAGGGGGGGTCAGTGTAGGTGTCAGTGTAGGGGAGTAAGTGTAGGTGTCAGTGTAGGTGTTAATGTGGTGGGGGGGGGGGTCAGTGAAGGGTTCAATGGAGGGGGTCAGTGTAGGTGTCAGTGAAGGGGTCAATGTAGAGGGGTCAGTGTAGGGGTTAAGTGAAGGGGGGTGTTAGTGTAGGGGGGGGGTCAATGTAGGGGGGGGTCAGTGAAGGTGTCAGTGTAGGGGGGTCAGTTTAGGTGTCAGTGTAGGGGGGTCAGTGTGGGGGGTCAATGTAGAGGGGTAAGTGTCAGTGTAGGGGGGGCCAGTCTAGGGGTCAGTGTAGAGGTCATTGAATGTGTCGGTGTAGCGGTCAGTGTAGGTGTCAGTGAAGGGGGTCAGTGAAGGAGGGGCAGGGAAGAAGGGTCAGTGAAGGGGGGCCAGTGTATGTGTCACTGTAGGGGGGTCAGTGTAGGTGTCAGTGAAGGGGTCAGTGTAGGGGGGTCAGTGTAGGTGTCAGTGAAGGGGTCAGTGTAGGTGTCAGTGAATGAGGTTCAGTGTAGGCCGGCCAGTGAAGGAGGGGCAGGGAAGAAGGGTCAGTGTAGGTGTCACTGTAGGGGGGTCCGTGTAGGTGTCAGTGAAGGGTCAGTGTAGGTGTCAGTGAAGGGGGTCAGTGTGGGGGGGGGGGGTCAGTGTAGGGGTGTAAGTGTAGGGGTCAGTGAAGGTGTCATGTAGGTCAGTGTAGGAATCAGGAATGTCAGTGTAGGGGTCAGTTTAGTAATAAGGTAGGTCAGTGTGGTGATCAGGTCGGTTAGTGCAGGAATCAGGTAGGTCTGTGTAGTGGTGAGTTAGGTGTCAGTATAGTAATTAGGTAGGTTAGTGTAGGAATCAGGTAGGTCTCTGTAGTGGTCAGATAGGTCTGTGTAGTGGTCAGGTAGGTCTGTGTAGTGGTCAGGTAGGTTTGTGTAATTGTCAGGTAGGTTTGTGTAATTGTCAGTATAGTAATTGGGTAGGTCAGTGTAGTGATCAGGTTACTAAGTGTAGTGGTCAGGTAGGTCTGTGTAGTGGTGAGGTAGGTCCCTGTAGTGGTGAGGTAGGTCAGTGTAGGTGTCAGTATAGTAATCAGGTAGGTTAGTGTAGGAATCAGGTAGGTCAATGTAGTGGTCAATGTAGTGGTCAGGTAGGTCTGTGTAGTGTGCAGGTAGGTTTGTGTAATTGTCAGTATAGTAATTAGGTAGGTCAGTGTAGTAATCAGGTTAGTAAGTGTAGTGGTCAGGTAGGTCTGTGTAGTGGTGAGGTAGGTCAGTGTAGGTGTCATTATAGTAATCAGGTAGGTTAGTGTAGGAATCAGGTAGGTCTCTTTACTGGTCAGATGGGTCTCTGTAGGTGTCAGTATAGTGATCAGGTAGGTTAGTGCAGGAAACAGGTAGGTCTGTTTAGTGGTCAGTGTAATTGTCAGGTAGGTTTGTGTAGTGGTCAGGTAGGTTTGTGTAGGTGTCAGTATAGAAATTAGGTAGGTCAGTGTAGTGATCAGGTTGGTTAGGGCAGGAATAAGGTAGGTCAGTGTAGGAATAAGATAGGTCAGTGTAGGTGTTTGTGTAGTGGTCAGGTAAGTTTGTGTAGTGGTCAGGTAGGTCTGTGTAGTGGTCAGGTAAGTCTGTGTAGTGGTCAGGTAAGTCTGTGTAGTGGTCAGGTAGGTCTGTGTAGTGGTCAGGTAGGTCTGTGTAGTGGTCAGGTAAGTCTGTGTAGTGGTCAGGTAGGTCTGTATAGTGGTCAGGTAAGTCTGTGTAGTGGTCAGGTAGGTCTGTGTAGTGGTCAGGTAGGTCTGTGTAGTGGTCAGGTAGGTCAGTGTAGTGGTCAGGTAAGTCTGTGTAGTGGTCAGGTAGGTCTGTGTAGTGGTCAGGTAGGTCAGTGTAGTGGTCAGGTAAGTCTGTGTAGTGGTCAGGTAGGTCTGTGTAGTGGTCAGGTAGGTCAGTGTAGTGGTCAGGTAGGTCTGTGTAGTGGTCAGGTAGGTCAGTGTAGTGGTCAGGTAAGTCTGTGTAGTGGTCAGGTAGGTCTTTGTAGTGGTCAGGTAAGTCTGTGTAGTGGTCAGGTAGGTCTGTGTAGTGGTCAGGTAGGTCTGTGTAGTGGTCAGGTAGGTCAGTGTAGGTGTCAGCATAGTAATCAGGTAGGTCATTGTAGGAATAAGGTAGGTCTGTGTAGTGGTCAGCTAGGTCAGTGTAGATGTCAGTGTAGTGGTCTGTGTAATGGTCTAGTAGGTTCGTGTAGGGGGCGCAAATTACTTACCTTGCCCTGGGCGCTGACAACCCACGCTACGCCACTGGCAGACCCCAAGTGCCTGGTATGGATTGGGTGGGGACACCGCACTGCTTTTTTTTTTTTCAGAATTTTTTTATTGCCGCATTGTTTTGTTTACATTTCAGCTCTGGGGAAGCCTGCTGACAGCTGATGAGCTGGTTGTTGAGGACACAGCAGCCAGCTTCCTGCTTAACAACCAGCTATTCTTCACACAGAGTTTGAATCAGTCGATCATTTTTTGACCAATCTGAATTTGAATCGTTCAGAAAATTTGCAAATTTGTTAAAATGAAACGAAACTAAATGAATCCCGAAACAAAATTAGTAACATAACAAATCTATCCGAAAATAAACAAAACAAATTTTTCTGTTTTGCACATGTCTAGTGTCTCCGCCTCCTCCTGTAGTTTTCTGCAGCCAGCCAGTAGTGGGTGGAGCCTGCTGGGTCCCTACCACAGCTCTGCAGAGGCTATGTCACTGTCACTTTTAATAGGCAATATCTGGGTTTGCAAAGGCATTTGGTGAACACAAAGTGGATACATAGCCTTTGTGGCTACTGATAAATATATTTAAAATTTCAGAATTTATAAATAGTTTAATTTCCATAGTCTGGGCACAGGTACACTTTAGGTTGCATTTCCTAAGCACAGCACACTAGAGCGCAGAGTGACGTGTTTGCTCCAGTAAAGAAGTGCTCGGCTGATGTGGTTTGTACTATGTTGTCCATGGCTATTAAATGAAGTGTCAACTCTTACCGTGTGATCTGCACTAGAAAAATGACGGCGTGAGAGTAAAAGAGTATAGCGAGGCACCATCGGGACATGGCAGGGAGCTGTGCAGTCAGTGACAGAAGCGAGAAAACAGAGCATCACAAATGTCATTGAAATTGGGATGAAGAAGAGTAAGCAAGAGAACGTATCACTACTGTCATGACTTGTACAATAAAGCTGCTTATATTTTGCCTTCAGTGATTCCTCCTTCTTTCCTCATCAACACACTAATGACATTTTCATTACATATCATATTTAGGACCCCATGATGTCATTACTAAGTCTTTATGCTTCTCTATGCAATGTGGGGTACAGGATGCATAGGTAGGCGGCACTGATGGGCATGGAGAGGTGGCACTGACGGGTGGCACTGATCAGCACTGATGGGCGGCACTGATGGGCGGCACTAATGGGCAGCACCATCAGTGCCCACAACAGTGCCCTTAGTGCTGCCAGTCAGTGCCTAGATGAGCAGGCACTGATGGGCACTGACTGGCAGAACTATGGGCACTGATTGTGGGCACTGATGGTGGGCATTGTGGGCATTGATGGTGGGCACTGATTGGCACTCTATTTCAATTTTCTGTAATCAGGGCACTGATGATCAGTGCCCTGATTACATGTCGTTGTCCCCCCTGTGAGGAGGATCCGCTGATCGGCTCTCCTCGCCTTACACTCTGACAGTGTGAGGCGAGGAGAGCCGAATAGCGGCGCTTCCTCATTTACATGTGACCTTCTGTGATTGGACACAGCTGGTCACATGGGTAAAGAGTCATGTCATGTACTCTTTACCAAGATCAGGGTCGCACCGTGTCCTAGCAACACAGCGCGACCACGATCACCACTCTGCGCGACCCCGCAGGCGCGTGAGAGAGGCCGTTCTGGTGCGCCATCATATGACGGCGTCCCAGAACAATAGCTGCACCGCTCCGCCGTCATTTGACGGTGGGCGGGTAGGGAGCAGTTAAGCAGCATCTGACTTAGTAGGATAGGTGCAGTGCTAATCCGTTCTCAGAAAGACTACATCCAAGGAGGGAACACAAATGCAATCTTCTAATATTGTTTTGGAGACCACCACCGACACCCAATCATACAGCCTCTTACCAATAATCATAGACCCTCACTACAAAGGTCTATGGAAGCAGTAGATCATATATAGGCGCAGGCGGCACTGGAACCCTGTCAACGTTCCTCCTCGGCATTCCTCTCCATTATTCTCCATACATAAAGCATTTCATGCTGGGAAAATCCTCATAGAGTAAAATGTCATACCATCGCTTTATGAAAAGCAAGATTTACTTTCACTGAGGTATAAAACTTTCATCACGTCCAGCAGGTAAAATACGTCCACCGTATGACAGCATACAATTGTTTCAAACCACCAAGATTGCCGCAGTATCCCAGTCTGCAAGAAGGCCATGCGTCATTGGCTCCTCCCTATGCGTTTTCATTTTGATATGACGTCGTAACGAAACACGCAGGGAGGAGCCAATGACGCACGGCGTTCTTTCAGACTGGGATACTAACAGGGGAGGGAGCACCAGCACAGCCTGTGGTTGACAGCCTCAGCTCTGTTCCTGTGTGCTGTGTAAAGTGGGGTGTGTCCCTTCCCTCCAATCGGCTCTCAGAGTTCTCCTCACTGAGCTCTGCAGGGTGTAACTTTAGCTCCCTGCCCCCTATTTTCTGAAAACCTAGACAAGCTTTATAAATTCTGCACAGAGAAGACTGCAGATGAGCAGGTACAACTTATGTAGGAGTATTTGTTTCATCTCTGTGTATCACCTGAGGCCAGTCACATCATTGGATATATGAATAACCGCTTTAAGGCTTGGATCACACCTACAGGTCCCAAGCTTCTTGTGTAGGGCAGCTCATTCATTTCAATGGACTTCACTCTGAATGAGAAACGTGGAAAAGTAGCCCCTGGCTATATTCCAAAAATGCGCCACACATGTGGTTTGGCGTGCGCATTCTCGCAGGCGGATGTGTGGGGGGTGCCATTACCACCACCACGTGCCTTCTAAATGGCAGTGCATTTCTCCGTGTATCAGCGATTTTGCATGTATTCCCGACACACATACAGTTAGGTCCATATATATTTGGACACAGGCACCATTTTGAAACTTTTGGCTCTGTATGCCACCAGAATAAAATTAAAACGAAACAATCCAAATGAATTTGAAGTGCAGACTTTCAGCTTAAAGGAGTTGTAAAGTCAGAAGGTTTTTTATCTTAATGTATTCTTTGCACAACATAAAAAAACTTCTGTGTGTAGCAGCCTCCCCAGCACCTCTTAATAATTACCTGAGGTCCCTCTCTGTCCAGCGATGTCCACGAGTCCCTTGGACGTCCAGGACTCTCCCTCCTGATTAGCTAAGACACAGCAACGGTGCCATTGGCTCCCACGGTTGTCAATCAAAGTTAGTCAGCCAATGGGGAGAGAGAGGGGGCAGGGCCGAATGGCAGCTCTGTGTCTGAATGGACAGATGGAGCTGCAGGTCGGCTCGGGTGCCCCCCATAGCAAGCTGCTTGCTGTGGGTGCACTCGACTGAAGGGAGGGGTCAGGAGATGCAAAGAGGGACCCGAGAAGAGGAAGATCCGGGCTGCTCTGTGTAAACCAACTGCACAGAGGAGGTAAGTAGAACATGTTTGTTTTTTTAAAAAAAAAAAAACTAGACTTTGCAATCACTTTAATTCATGGGGTTGAACATGAATATTAAGTACAAATTTAAGGAACTGCAACCATTTTTATACACAGTCCCCCCAATTTAAGGGGCTCAAATGTAATTGGACAAATAAATATAATCATAAATACAATGTTACTTTTTAATATTTTGTTGAGAATCCTTAAGGCTGCATTCACATGTCAGCATTTGGATCGCGGGCAGAACCGCCGCGGTTCCGCCCGCGATCCGGAGATTATTGCAAATCGCGGGACGCCTAGCGCTGCCCGTTGATTTGCAATAGCCCCCCAAACGCCGAGCGATGTTGCCGCGATTTCCGCCTGCCGAATCGCGGCAACATCGCGCAAACAAAATCGCGGGACGCAATACGCTCCAAAGAAGCTCTTGTACTTCTTTGGAGCGTATTGCGTCCCGCGATTTTGTTTGCGCGATGTTGCCGCGATTCGGCAGGCGGAAATCGCGGCAACATCGCTCGGCGTTTGGGGGGCTATTGCAAATCAACAGGCAACGCTAGGCGTCCCGCGATTTGCAATAAATCTCCGGATCGCGGGCGGAACCGCGGCGGTTCTGCCCGCGATCCATACGCTCACATGTGAACGGAGCCTTACTGGCGATGACTGCCTGAAGTCTGGAACCCCCGGGACATTATCAAAAACTGGGTTTCCTCTTTTCTGATGCTTTGCCAAGCTCTTGCAGAATATTCCATTTCTTTTCCATTAAAAGCTTCTGGGTTGCTTTTGCAGTGTGTTTTGGATTATTTTCCCAGGGCCGGGACAAGAGGTGGGCAGAAGGGTCGGTCGCCCTGGGCACTGTGATATCATGTGAGGTTTGGGGGCATCCAGGGCCGGGACAAGGAGGTGGGCAGGAGGGGTGGCTGCCCTGGGCAATGTGATGTCATGTGAGGTTTGGGGGCATCCAGGGCCGGGACAAGGGGTGGGCAGGAGGGGTGGCTGCCCTGGGCATAATCGTTTATTGCAGGGATGGCGGCACCCTGAACCTAACCCTAAGGGAAGGGGGGGTGCAGTTTGGCATCTTTGCCCTGGGCGCTGGATGGCCTTGTCCAAGCACTGCATTTTCCGTCTGCGCCAACCAATCAACTTTGCTGCATTTGGCTGATTCTGGGCTGACAGTATATCTCTAAACACTGCAGAATTCATCCGGCTGCTTCTGTCACATCATCAATAAACACCAATGACCCAGTGCCACTGCAAGCCATGCCATCACACTGCCTCCACTGTGTTTTACAGATGATGTTGTGTGCTTTGGATCATGAGCTGTTCCAAGCCTTCTCCACACTTGTTTCTTCCTGTCATTCTGGTACAGATTAATCTTAGTCTCATCCGTCCAGGACTGGTCTGGCTTTTTTAGATGTTTTTTGGCAAAGTCTAACCTGGCTTTTCTATTCTTCAGGCTCATGAATGATTTGCACCTTGTGGTGAACCCTCTGTATTTGCTCTTGTGAAGTCTTCCCTTGATTGTAGACTTTGACAATGATACGCCCCCTCCTGAATAGTGTCCTTCACTTGTCTGGATGTTGTGAATGGGTATTTCTTTACCATAGAGAGGATCCTGCGATCATACACCACTGTTGTTTTCTGTGGACGTCAAGGCCTTTTTATGTTGCTGAGCTCACCAGTGCATTCTTCTTTCCTCAGAATCTACGAAACCATTGATTTGGCCACTCCTAATGTTGCTGCCATCTCTCTGATGGATTTCTTTAGTTTTTGATGGCCTGTTTCACTTTCATGGATAGTTTTCTTGAACGCATGATGTAGGTTCACAGTAGGGATCGACCGATATCAGTTTTTCGTTGCCAATACCGATATTTTGGCCATCGCATATCGGTATCGGCCGATATGGGCCGATATTTTGTACATTTAAAGTTTTGAAAAATAAAGACAATTTTTGACACAAATCTGGTGGTACTGAACATGTTCTTTTTTGTTTAATGCTTAATAGCTGGCTTGCTGGCACCCTGTGGTGGGTGGGTGGCTGGCTGGCTGGCACCCTGTGGTGGGTGGCTGGCTTGCTGGCATCCTGTGGTGGATGGCTGGCTGGCACCCTGTGATGGATAGCTGGCTGGCTGGCACCCTGTGGTGGGTGGCTGGCTGGCACAGGTGATGTGGGTGGCTGGCTGGTACAGGGCCTGTGGGTGGCTGGCTGGTACAGTGCTTGTGGCTGGCTGGTACAGGGCCTGTCGGTGTCTGGTTGGCTCGCTGGTACAGTGCATGTAGCTGGCTGGTACAGAGTCTGTGGGTGGCTGGTTGGTACAGTGCCTGTGGCTGGCTGGTTGGTACAGGGCCTGTGGGTGTGGATGGCTGGCTGGTACCGGGCTGCTGTGGGTGGGTGTATGGCTGTGATACACTCCTGCGAGACTAGTCCCGACTCCAGACGAGGCTGTCCAAGGCAAGGGAGGCAGCCTAAGAAGGCAGAATGACGTCACGAAAATATCGGCAATATTGGTAACTTCCGGGGCCGATTTCGATATATCGGGGATAGTGCATATCGGCCCTCGATATATCGGCCTTGCCGATAATCGGTAGATTCCTAGTTCACAGCAATAGATTTCAAATGCAAATACCACACTAATGGGCCGTACACACTATAAGATTTTCTGAAGACTTTTTTCCTTTAGACTTACCAAAACCATATAATATGAGGTCAAACCTAAACACTTTGAATTTGTATGCAATCTGGCAGGCCCTTGCACTACATAGAAAAGGTAAATCTGAAGGAAAAAGTCTTCAGAAAATCTTATAGTGTGTATGGCCCTTTAGAATCAACTCCAGACCTTTTACCCGCTTAATTGATGAAGAAATAATGAAGGAGTAGCCCACAACTGGCCATGAAACAACTTTTGATTCAATTGTCCAATTACTTTTGGTCCCTTGAAAAAGGGGGATGGCTGTTCTTAGGAGCTGTAATTCCTAAACCCTTCCTCTGATTTGAATGTACATGCCCTCAAATTAAACCTGAGAGTGTGCACTTTTAGGCCATATCCATTATGTAACTATAGCTTGAATATGTTTTTGTAAATACCTGAAAAAAACAAAACTTGTGCCTGTGTCCAAATATATACAGACCTAACCATAGATATGAACCTAACCCTTAAGAGCCGATTCACACTACTCCGACTTGTCAGGCGACCAAGTAGCGCTCCATGCTGTGCAATGGAACCGTTCTAATCAGAGCGACTCAAGTCGCTCCGACTTAGAAAAAGGTTCCTGCACTACTTTTGGGCGAAGTCGGAGCAACTTGCATTGACTTCTATTATGAGAAGTTGTTTGCAAGCCGCGATGAAGTCGTGCTGCATGGGCGACTTCAAAGTCGCCCAAAGTCGGTAGTGTGAACCGACTCTAACAGTGGCATGTGTTGAAATGTAAAGGCAGCACTCCATGGTACGCACGGAACATCAGGTTGTTGGTTCCCAATTGCACATGCCAGTGGATGTTCACGCGTCCCCTCTTGTTTAATCCATCAAGAAAATCGGCCCTATATCTGCTTAAAAAAACAGGTTGTTCCTTTCTGAACACCGCATCCCTCTAAATCAAGAAGACAACGCACCAATCAGTGGCTACAGCTCTGCGTGAAATTGGATGAGGTCCTTTGTATGTGTATTATGTAAATATATTCTCATGTCATTCCGTTTAATGTCGCCTGACTGCCTCCCCTGCCGCCTATACACTGATAGCCAAATCAAAATAATTTCAATAGGAAATGACTCCGGCAACACGAAACGTTTTACACCTCCTATTTATCAAGGAGCGCGATACATGAATTACGTCTCATTTCTGCCCGTGTTTTATCTAATGAAACACTTCTCTGACAATGAAATGCCTAATATGTGTTATGTGCTGTGCTAGGAAGATTGCCGACTCTGGGGAAAACTGAATTTGCAGATAAGCAACGTGTACCAGACTGCGGCTCCTGGAAATCTTTATATTATATAAACTGTAACAAAAATCTACAAAAATAAGAGCCTTGGTGTAATAATAAGCAAAGAGTGGGATTGTTAATAATGGGTAGGGCAATCTGGTTGTAAGATCTCTGTACAATCTCCTTAAAATGGAACTTCACCCAAAAAGGGAGGTTCTGCTTTTTTGACCCCACCACCACTTTTGGACTAACCCTGCAGAGTTAATATCTTGTACTGCCCCCTTTGGCAAGTTTTACAGCTTGTAAACGCTTTTTGTAGCCAGCCAAGAGTCTTTCAATTCTTGTTTGAGGTATCTTTGCCCATTCTTCCTTACAAAAGTCTTCCAGTTCTTTGAGATTTCTGGGCTGTCTGTCACACACTGCTCTTTTAAGGTCTATCCATAGATTTTTAATTATGTTGAGGTCAGGAGATTGTGAAGGCCATGGCAAAACCTTCAGTTTACACCTCTTGATGTAATCCCTGTGTATTTCGAGGTGTGTTTAGGATCATTATCCATTTGTAGAAGCCATCCTCTCTTTAACTTCAGCTTTTTCACAGATGGCATTAAGTTACCATCCAAAATTTGCTGAAATTTTATTGAATCCATTTTTCCTTCTACTCGTGAGATGTTCCCTGTGCCACTGGCTGCAATACAACCCCAAAGCATGATTGATCCACCCCCATGCTTAACAGTTGGACAGAGGTTCTTTTCATTAAATTCTGTGCCCCTTCTTTCCCAAACGTACCTTTGCTCATTCCAGTCAAAAAGTTCAATTTTAAACTCATCGGTCCACAGCACCAAAATGCATCAGGCTTGTCTATATATTTTCACACACACATATATATATATATATATATATATATATATATATATATATATATACACACATACAGTGCCTTGTGAAAGTATTTGGCCCCCTTGAACTTTGCGACCTTTTGCCACATTTCAGGCTTCAAACATAAAGATATAAAACTGTAATTTTTTGTGAAGAATCAACAAGTCGGACACATTCATGAAGTGGAACGAAATTTATTGGATATTTTAAACTTTGTTAACAAATAAAAAACTGAAAAATTGGGCGTGCAAAATTATTCAGCCCCTTTACTTTTAGTGCAGCAAACTCTCTCCAGAAGTTCAGTGAGGATCTCTGAATGATCCAATGTTGACCTAAATGACTAATGATGATAAATAGAATCCACCTGTGTGTAATCAAGTCTCCGTATAAATGCACCTGCACTGTGATAGTCTCAGAGGTCCGTTTAAAGCGCAGAGAGCATCATGAAGAACAAGGAACACACCAGGCAGGTCCGAGATACTGTTGTGGAGAAATTTAAAGCCGGATTCGGATACAAAACGATTTCCCAAGCTTTAAACATTCCAAGAAGCACTGTGCAAGCGATAATATTGAAATGGAAGGAGTATCAGACCACTGCAAATCTACGAAGACCTGGCCGTCCCTCTAAACTTTCAGCTCATACAAGGAGAAGACTGATCAGAGATGCAGCCAAGAGGCCCATGATCACTCTGGATGAACTGCAGAGATCTACAGCTGAGGTGGGAGACTCTGTCCATAGGACAACAATCAGTCGTATACTGCACAAATCTGGCCTTTATGGAAGAGTGACAAGAAGAAAGCCATTTCTTAAAGATATCCATAAAAAGTGTTGTTTAAAGTTTGCCACAAGCCACCTGGGAGACACCAAACATGTGGAAGAAGGTGCTCTGGTCAGATGAAACCAAAATCCAACTTTTTGGCAACAATGCAAAACGTTATGTTTGACGTAAAAGCAACACAGCTCATCACCCTGAACACACCATCCCCACTGTCAAACATGGTGGTGGCAGCATCATGGTTTGGGCCTGCTTTTCTTCAGCAGGGACAGGGAAGATGGTTAAAATTGATGGGAAGATGGATGGAGCCAAATACAGGACCATTCTGGAAGAAAACCTGATGGAGTCTGCAAAAGACCTGAGACTGGGACGGAGATTTGTCTTCCAACAAGACAATGATCCAAAACATAAAGCAAAATCTACAATGGAATGGTTCACAAATAAACATATCCAGGTTTTAGAATGGCCAAGTCAAAGTCCAGACCTGAATCCAATCGAGAATCTGTGGAAAGAACTGAAAACTGCTGTTCACAAACGCTCTCCATCCAACCTCACTGAGCCCGAGCTGTTTTGCAAGGAGGAATGGGCAAAAATGTCAGTCTCTCGATGTGCAAAACTGATAGAGAAATACCCCAAGCGACTTACAGATGTAATCGCAGCAAAAGGTGGCGCTACAAAGTATTAGCTTAAGGAGGCTGAATAATTTTGCACTCCCAATTTTTCAGTTTTTTATTTGTTAACAAAGTTTGAAATATCCAATAATTTTTGTTCCACTTCATGATTGTGTCCCACTTGTTGTTGATTCTTCAAAAAAAATTACAGTTTTATATCTTTATGTTTGAAGCCTGAAATGTGGCAAAAGGTTGCAAAGTTCAAGGGGGCCGAATACTTTCGCAAGGCACTGTATATATACACACACACATATATATATATGTATATATATATATATATATATATATATATATATATATATATATATATATATATATATATATATACACATATATATATACACACACATATCTAATGAGCGGGGCCCTCTGATTCCTCCTGTATTGAATTGTAATGTAACTGCATTGTTTTCCCACAGATTGTAAAGCGCTGCGCAAACTGTTGGCGCTATATAAATACTGTATAATAATAATATATATATATATCTATATATATATATAGATATATATATATATATATATATATATAGATATATATATATATATATCTATATATATATATACACACACATACACACACACAGTATATATGCAATTGTCAGTTAAAGTAATGCAGCGCTGAATAGTAACAAAAGGGCCTGATCATGAAGGGGGGGGGGGGGGTAAAATCACCTGGAACTTAAGCAGTTAAAGATGTCATTAGCAGGTTGATTGGGGGGGGCATTAAAAGAACCAGGGAAGGCAAACTAAATAAATCTTATAAACTTCAGCTTTAACAACAGAATAAAGGCTTATGGATATATCCGGTTCAATGCTCTTCCTCCGTCTTGGTTCTGGACTCGTCTTTGCTGAGCGTCTCACATAAAGCCGTCTGTAAGCTTCTACCATTTGTGACAACATACAAGTATGAATGGGGATTTGCCAAATATCATGACACCCAACTAGAAAGAGAATGAGATCAGATGCTGTAGACACTCGCTGTCAGCTGTCACCTCTGACACCAAATTACAGTAAAACCGCAGAAAGCTCTCAGCCACAGGTTCCTCATTAACTTTAAAAAGTAGGAAAAGCTGATGTTCAGCACATCCGTACGGATGGAGTCAGCGGCTGAATAGGAAAAAAGAGAAAATTACATTTTAAAATACATTTTGTATTTCCAAATTCTTAGAGGGGGCTGAGAAGAGAGATGAAGGAGTAAGGCTCGGTTCACACTTGTGCGATGCGGGAACACTGCCATATGCAATACGCAGGGGGTGTCAATTAAATGTTAACGACACCCCCAGTTTGATCGCATATCGCAGTGCGATCTGACAGTTCGCACAGAATCGGATTGCACAAGTGTGAACCACTGTGCGATCCAATTCTGATGCGGCTGAAAAAAAGCCTCATGTGCGTGTTTGGTGCGGATACAGTGCGAATTCAGCCATACAAAGTGTATGGCTGAACTCGCATCCGCACATCAGATCGCATGTAATGAAGGAGCAGTGCGCTCCGAATTACATGCGATCTTGCAAGCAGCAATATTGTGAACCGGCACTAAGGGCTCTTTCACACGACACTTGTGTCATCTGCTCCGTATGACCGTATATCATCCCATCCGTTTGCGGATGATATGCGGACATAATGTAAGTCTATGGGCATTGCGGATGTCAGCGGATGACACCGCTGACATCCGATTTTGCATCCGTTCCGTTTTTTTAAACGGAGGAAAAATAGGGTTCTGTTCCGTTTCAAAAAACGGAACAGAACTGAAAGGACGAAAATCGGATGTCAGCGGATGGTCATCTGATCCTGCGCCCCTAATGCGCCCCTAATGCACCAGCCGCCACTGCTGGTATGGGGATATTGATAGGTGACACTGATTAGCAGCACTGATAGGCACTGATAGGGTTGCACTGATCGGTGGCATGGGTGGGCACTGATAGGCAGCACTGGTAGGTGGCACTGATGAGGAGGCACTGATTGAAAGCACTGTTGGGGCGGCACTGGTGGGTGTAGGTGATTGGATCAATCCCACCTCTTAATAGTCCCTGACTAAAATCAAGTCTAATCGGTTCTGTGTAAGAGCAGAGCCTCCGGGAGGAGTCACCTACAGTGGGCACTGATGAGGCTGCACTGATAGGCAGCACAGGTAGGTGGCACTGATGACAAGGCACTGATTGGCAGCACTGATGGGCACTGATAGGTTGCACTGATGGGGTGGCACTGGTGGGCACTGATGAGGCTGCACTGATAGGTGGCACTGGTAGGTGGCACTG